>NW_027466879.1:6470000-6577500 GCF_046128005.1 Genypterus blacodes
TTGAAGAAACACTTTTCAGAAGCTGCTCAGCGATACAGTAACATCCATTTAAACACAGAGAAGTTTGCTTGCGTGCACATGTCTGAGATGACATCAAACCAGGAACTGTCCGAGACGCGAGCTAGACATCGTCTTGGCTGTGAAAACAGGATCATGAGCTCGTGCTTCCTGACTGATCCAGCTGGTCCTCTCCGCTTTGCCATAAACCATCTGACCTGCTATAAAAAGCAGGACTTTGGTGTGCAGATGGATTCCCGTTTATTGTATCTGAACATCAGTAAGAAACTTTTGGAACTCTCTTCAGCCAAACTGAGATCCATGGCTCTGGGTTTGATCACCATCAAACACAGATGATCTGCACCTGGTCTGCAGCGGCACCGTGAAATCATCAGACCATTATTGCTGCACTGCTAATTACAAATAGACCTTTGTAGGGTTATTTGGATAGTATAAGATAATTTCATATTTTACTTCTCACTTCATCACAAAGGTGGCAGTCATTTTGTAGAAGTAATAATGTAATGACTTAAACTTAAACTTACACATCTGGATCCATCTGAGTGTGTCCCCCACCTGTCATCTGTCTTCTAAGGGTTTATGTCTAAAGATTTCCACATTTCCAGATCACCTCAGGTTCTCAAGCACTTTGGGCTGTAAAAACTCAATTCTGCCTCACTGTTGATTTTCATTTTGACTCCATGGAACTGCAAACACAGCAAATATGATCCAGAGGATGAGATGAGTAATAATGATGGCTGACGGCAGCAGAGGGACTGTGCTGTCATATCTAGTGTCATTCAGCCTGACGTGATGCCGCTTTCTATCCTGGTCCGTCTCTAAACCCTGAGCGGACTTTTAATTAATAACCGTCATTCACCTCCTACAGTGAATTTTACAGGACTTCATTTAAGCAGCACCATCAACTGTTTCTTCTCTGTATTGCAGTTGAATGAGGAGCTGACGAAGGTGGTTGCTGGAGTGCTGGACAGCTATCCTGGAAACAACACAGCCACGGAGCAGGCCTGGGACTTCATCCAGCGCACCGTGAGTTGGACTCTGCGGTGCTGGGTTCAGTTTCAACCGCATTAAATAAATTGCCGCCCGACTCCCCAATGGAGCTTCAGGCAGGGATTTGGGTAATTAGTACAGTTGTGAGAAAAATTCATAGGCTGAGCAGAAATCTGTTACAGTTATGAGTGTGGATGTAAATGTCACAGGGATATGTGGTGATCCGTCATTCCCAAACCCGGACGAGGAAGCTTCCTACCCAGCTCTTCATCTTTGGTCTTGTCAGGGACGACACTGATCTTGGCTGTCTCATTTTTTTCTAAGCTTTCAAAGTCAACACTTTTTCATTCCTGGCAAACCAAGACGCTCAACTCAAATCCCCTTTAAAGGTTATTTATCATGGTCTGTTCCTTCTCTGGCATCAGGCTCAGCTCAGTCCTCTCTGTCCCGCTCTGTCTCTGTCCAGATGGAGTGCTGCGGCTGGAATAGTCGTGCCGACTGGAACAGCAACATGGTCATCGTCAACAGCACTCAGCTGCTGTTCCCCTGCTCCTGTCAGAACGTGACTGCAGCCACCGGAAACTCGTCTGGCAGCGGCTTCTGCGAGGCCCAGACGTCTGACTGGCCTGCATACGATGTGGTAAACAACATTTCTTTACATCCTCACCTGATCATTTTCCCGACATGGTAGATATGCGGGTGGAATGCAGGCGGACAGTCCTGTTCCAGCAGATGGTTGAGTGACGGTGTGTTGCTCATACAGTCCTGCTTGGCCTTACTATTGATCAAAGGGTCAGAGACATCAGTGTAGATTGCACAATTTGTTATGTGATTTTTGCCATTAATTTTGTGGCCGTAATTTCCTGAATTTGTGGCAATTATAGGGAATCGTGACTTTTATACTATTTATTTATATTCACAAAGTTTAAATAGGTCTACATAACAAAGAAACACCAAGAATATGCATAGAACAACCTTTACTTTCTTCTCACTCAGCATTACAACTTCAACCCATCAACATTCTAATCATCATCTAATGTTATATGAAAATAAAGAAACAAAGAGAAACTAAATGTTATTTCCTGCTTCTTTGCCTTGTTTCATATTCGGCATATGTACAAATAGTTACGTTACCAACTTTTAAATGAAGTGAGAAACATGATTCCCTCACTTCTGTTTTCAATTGCAATTCACACATGATGCATGTCACCACTTCCACGTTACTTAGGTGTTAACTGATCCACAGTGTGTGCAGGTGCCAAGACATGAACATTTCAGCATTTTTGGTGAAATGTATGCAGTGAAATGGATAATATAATCGTATAAAAATGCTGTGTTTTGTTGAATTAGACTTCTGTTAGGTGACTTTAGCAGCATTGCAGTTGTTATGCCACAGATTTTACAAAATCCGCTTTTACTTAAAAGCATTCCAGTTCTCAATCTTGAGGTTTATATATTTGTATTTACTTTAAACTATTTACGTAAAGTCTGACCACTAGAGGGCAGCAACAACAAGCCTTTTCTAGATTGTGTTGAGCTACAACAGAGCAGCTTTGGTCTCTAAAGCATCAGATTAATGCAGTAGTGGCTTAGTTAAGGAGTCCTGGGAAAATGTGTGTATCTCTTTCTCTTATCAGGTTCATTACTTCATTCACAAGTCACTACCAGTTTACTTTGTCCTGTCTGACGCAGCCTGAGAGTCACCCAGAGTGCAAAATACAGTGTTGGTTCTCTGCATTCATTTGAATTGGACTTGATAAGTCACTATAATAGACTGTGCATGTTCAGTCATTTATCTTTACAGATAAACTTGATTTTTGTGTCCTGCCACATTCACCCCCTTTGCCTTGTGTTTGATCAGGGCTGTGCTGCCAGTGTGGAGAGTTGGCTCCTCACAAACATCGGCGTGGTCGCGGGCATCTGCCTTGGCGTGGCTGTTATTGAGGTACAGCAACACACCCAGCTTACACTGTGTTTTTAAAACCTCTATACTACAGTGCCTCCATTTGTTTTCACACTTTTAATGTAACTCATGCACAGGTTGTAAAGAGGATTGTTGGAGATCTAACAACTTTGTGTCTGTGTTTTTGTTTGTTTCACAGTTGCTGGGGATGATTCTGTCCATGTGCCTGTGCAGGAACGTACACACAGAGGATTACACCAAAGTGCCAAAGTACTGAGGCTCGGTTCAGCCCAGTGAACTGAGCGCTGAACTGCTGGTGCACAGAGAGAGTGAGAGACGGGAACAAAGAATCTCGTATTACGTGAAACAACGTAAATGTATGTTTTTATTCTGCTTTTAAGTCACTTCCATGTTGTTGTTTCTTTTCCTGTCCGGTTTCACTGGAGCACTTTAGAGACTTTAGTATGGAACTTTGGATAAGAGCGATGCTGAATATTTATGAGAGATTGAGTCGAAGGAAAATGAAATGATGGTAAGAGAGAGAATTGACCAACGTTTCTCTGTGCATTTGCAAGTAAATTTCCCAGTGGAGCTCTGTGTTTATCCTCCATAATGACAGAAGCCAACCAAAGTTTGGGCAATTCTGCTTGACAACTTAATTGGACAACTGGAAAATATGTTTTTTAATTTCTGTGTACCAGTGTTTTGAGTTCTTGTGAATTGTGTTTTTAGTCCACTGTATATAAGTTTGGGTCGTTGTGTGTTTGTGTGTGTGTGTGTGTGTGTGAATTGAATCCAAAAAATGTTGCCAGTTTTGGTGATTCTTTGAATTTTTTTTAAAAATAGATTTTTCTTTTCTTGTATTCTTTCTCATGTATTCTATCCTTTAGTGGTTGGCGTGTTTTTGGAAATAATTTTTTAAATAATAGAAATAATCCTGGCATAATCCGTCTGTCCGACTCCAGAAAGATCACATCCAGTTTACAATTGTCTTTGATGACAAGCTTAATGTTGTTAGCTCCCATATTTGGCCTACAAATGTCAAAAGTTTGATATTTCTTTGATATGAACTTTGAATATGACAAAAGTAAAATGTTTAAAGTCCTATTTATGAGTGAAAGGATTACGTTTGTCAAGAATCCATCTCGAAAAAGGAAATTTGTTTATCATAGCAAATTATTTGGAATGCATGCGCCTTGTTTTTATAATGTACAAAATTATCATTCTGTTCTCTTTTTAATGTACAGTCTATGTATGAAACCATACCATTAACCCTCACACGTTTCCTTAAGGGTACGGCTGTTGAAGCTAGATGGGACTTCTGGTAGCTAGCTGGATTAGTTAATGTTTACTCACTTTCACTTTGCCAATAAACTGATTACAGAACGTTTTGTGTTTGTTTTGAAATCTGATATTCTTTGAATTTCCACCAATTGTAATGTTTGGCTGTTCAGCACATATTTAAAGCTGTATTCAACAATTTTGGCCGTTTATCATTAACTACCACTAACAATGAAAAGCAATAACCTGCTCATGCGCTGTAGCCAATTTGAACCACTAGGGGGTAATATGACTCCATGATAAACGTAATCTTTAACCATTCTCTGACCAAGGGAATAAAAAAAGGAACAAAACCGCGGTGAACTGCTAAAAATAGCGTTATTTTATTATGAATAACTTTTATTGGTGTTATATTACCATTAGTATTACTATATTTTCTTTTTTTATACCTTAAAAACTAAAATATTCAACATGAACACGCAGTGAAGGACATGAAGTTTCCCTGAAGCTACTACACATATTGTTCATACATATTGCACAAGTCCAGTGAACAGAAGGAGGCTTTATGATGCTCTAATGTGAGTAATGGATGATCAATCAAGGCATTTAAATCATAAAATTGCATCAAGCAGACATATATGTCACACTGAAGAATAATATCAATAAATAAATCCTCATGTGAGACATTAAAGAATTCAATTCTGTGATTTAAAGCTTCTCCATCTTTCAGAGCACCTGGAGTGTTTTTATGGCTCTCAGGATTTACAGCAGCAGCTCCCTCAGACTGTGCTGATAGTTCAGTTGTTGTGTCTTTGTAATTTTTGGAAAGGAAATGACTAAATCGAGTTAGGTGTGTGTGTGTGTGTGGGTGTGTGTGTGGGTGCCATGTATAGAATCAGACGTCCTTGGCCAAAGACATGAGAAACAACAGCTGACAGGAAACAGACAAGACGTTTTGTCTGAGTGTGTGTATTTGTGACTGTTTGAGCGCAACACACACACACACACACACACACACATCACAATTATGAGGTCATCATCATGTTAAGCATAATGTAATTTTGCCTCACAATGAGGGGCGTTCAACGCATAGAAAGGAAGTCATTAGTAATATGGATGGGAGTCTGTGTGGGGTCGTCATCTCATTCAGAACGGCTGTGTGTATGTGTGTGTGTGTGTGTGTGTGTGTGTGTGGGCCCAGCCTTTTCTGTCTCATTAGTGAGTCTCTCCTGGTTGAAGTATTCAGAGAGCAGCTCTTGAGTTGAGGTTCTGTCCGTGTTCATGTTTACGTTTTTGTACCTTTGTGGGTTGTGCCACCACCCCCCCCACCCACCCCCTACACACACACACACACACACACACTGCTCCTCAGTGGGAGCAGAGACCACCCTCAGTCAGTTTAGCCTCACATCACTTTGTCTTTGAGTGTCAACATGGAGGCACAGCGGTTTACTCGCTTGGTTCTCTCGCCTCTCCTGTTTTCCATTACCTCTATGCTTCCTCATGCTTACAGTGCGTTTGATATATGATATGTTGAGCTGAGGAAAGATTCCTACCCTCCACACAGCACCTTTAATCAATGTGAACGCAACATGATGCATACATCAAATCAACTACAAATCATTAACACTATTTATTCATGAGTCACTCCAGGAAACAATGAATGCTTTACGTTGTGTAATCATTTTAACAGTCACCATCATTTCTCACTTTCACATATATTATTAATATACTTGAAAGCTTGTGTAGCACTGATGTTTAAAAAGTCCTTCTAGCACCTTCAGTATTTCACTACAATGCCACTCAAACTGAGGTGAGATGTGTTTGAACCTGTTGAAATATAACTGATGGCCAAAACTATGAAAATTAAGTAAAAAGTAAGAAACAGTCAGTAGAAATGTCTTTGTCAAAGCTTCTTATGTCAGAAATAATCACATTAACCAAACTCCCAGGCTCCCGCTGTTGTGTGATGCAGTGTGAGTCTTCTCTTCCAACCTTTGTGGCTTCGCTGCTCCTCAATGTGCAGCAGCTGTAATGTAGCATAAACAACCTCACCTGGAGTTATTGACGTAGCTGTAAATGTGTCACGACCTCGTCTCTCTCTCACCCAACTGCAGACACAACGTTGTTTTCAATACGTTAAGACCTTTGAGTCAACTTCCTCATCCTCTTCCTCCTCTTCCTCAAGCAGCATGAAGGTTCACTGGTTGTAAACTATGGAGCTTAAGTTAAGACACAAGGTCATGGTAAAGTTAACCAGAGGAATATTTACAACCATCTATTTATTAATGTAGCCTAATAAGGAAATATAGACTTCATATTAGATTGTTGTTGCGTCACATCACTTCACAAAGGTCGTGCTTATGCGTGTGTGTGTGTGTACTTAACATCAAGTATAAACTGGCCCTTACCGTCATTGTTTGTTTGTGGATACGTACACAGCACACACACACACACACACACACACACTTCCTCTCACAAACATTGAAATATTCTGCTTACACACACACTGTATGTTTCCAGTCGTGCCAGCAGCATGGAAGTGTTTAGAGACGCAGCTCCTTCGTTTTCCATCTGCTTGGTGTTAAAGTGACACTGAGGCAACAGGAGATGAGACAAGAGTGTGTTTTTATTTGTCAACACACTCCCTGACAGTGTGCGTTTGTGTGTGTGTTTGTGTAGTATATCCGTGGATGCATGTAAACATACTGATTGATCATTAAATCAGTGGTTGTCAAAGTCATAACAGTTTGATTTGAAGGTGAGGAAGAGGCTTGTTTCCACTTTAATGAATCGTGCAGTGATTGGCTTTTCTTCCTCATGTGATTGATGGACTGAGGCCCGAGTGTGACGGCGGTGAGACAGCAGCGTGAAACAACTCCACTACAGAGACCATGACAACATTCAGTCCAGGTTGAAGCCTGTAGGTTTACTGGTTCTTACTTTGGATTGAATGTCTGAAAACCTGCACACACTCCATAATGAAATACACACCAGTACTCACAGAAGCCATACAGTATACAGCTACACCAGGGTGCTTCTTCTTATTCTTTTCTTTCCAGTCTCTTTAAGGTTCACACCCAAATGTCCTACTCTGTCCTGACATGTTAAAGCCCACAGAGGCCTCACTAGCCTCATGTGTTACGCTGTGAGACCAAAGTGTGTGTGTGGAGGTAAAGGATAAAACATCTAGCGTGGCTCCATATTCTTCCTCTCTTCTTGTTGCTGCTTACGAGCCCACTGACAATTTGGACCACTGGCTTTTTGAGGACATGCATTTTTTGGAAGAAGGAAATCCTGTCTGTCTTACATGAGGTCATTTCCTGTCTTACTTCTTGTGCACATGTGTGGGGTTTGTTTTGGAACGAAGAGCAGACAGACTGATCAGGGATTCCTCCTGGTAAAAGATCAATCATGATTTCAACGTTTTAAGACAACAGAAATTGTATATTGTGTATACGTGTGACAGCAATCTGCCGCTTTGAAAGTGTTGTTTACGTTTTCGTGACCTTTACAACTCTGTGAACTCCTCACACTTCTCTTCAAACATAAATGAATTTTTTTTTCCAGCACCGTTTCAATCACAGCTGTGCTCGCTGACATAAATCTACCCCCTGCCTGTGTCAAACCCCAGTGGGCGACCTTTCCTTTCCCAGAGTCCTTCACGCTTGCCGTTCCTGTCAGGGTTTATACATCAGGCACCTGCAGAGTGGGTTGCTGCGCCCATCAGGAGTGACAGGGTAACATGCTGAGGTAATGGACAGAGACAGGGCCTGCACTATCTTAACTCACAGCCCCGCACAACTCACACACTTGCCGCGTCTCAGAGGACCAGACGCGGTAAGAATCTCAATTTCTGCGGCGGTAGACGGCTGATTTAAGAGAGACAAGCTGTCATTCAGGACGCTGTGGTGTTGAAATGAGAAGTTAAAAGGTCTTTTGTATGCAGGGGCTTTTGTTTTTTAAACCTCTGAAGATGGACTGAAACGTCTTCTCTGATTTGTGTGGTCTGACAAGGCTGTGCGCTAAAGAAAACAGCCATGGAGAAAGATATAAAGACACAATATATGATGTTTACAGATTCTCTGATGGATCTGAGTGAGTGCAAAGCTCCACCAACACCGCACAACTCAAGGAGGAGGAGGAGGAGGAGGAGGGAATAATGATGAAATTATGTCTTCTGTTCTCTTGTTGAGAAAGTTGGAACACACCCCCCTTGAGAACTTCAGACATATTTGAAAATTGTGCAAAGATCCCCCTCGTGATAAACATTGGTTCTATTGGGTCGCAAAGGTTTTCCCCTGTTCAGATTCCATCATTAGGAGCTACAGGGACATGATGTTTTTCAAAGAGCGCTCTATCTGTGGATTTGTGGAAGTTTCATCTCGTAGCTTAAACAGGAGTCCATTGTACTTCAGTAGAAACCAGCATAGTGATACAGTGATTTAAATCCTGGTGATGTGTTATGGTTTCCCCCGCTGTGATTGGTTTTCTCACCTACTGAGAGAGCGGGAAGTCTAATGCATTATTTAAAACCTCCCTTCAAGTCTCTCTCAGCCTCTAAACCACTGCAGCACCCCTCTGTCTGTGAGAGGAGAAAACAAAGCTGTTAATCTGTGTTCACCAGAGAGAAAGTGAAAGTTCTTCGATACTAAACGGGACCACCCATGGAGAAGGTGGCGAGCAGCAGGCACACATAGCCTTCATCACTTCATTGTGAGTGTCCTGAACACACACACACACGCTCCCTGGTGTCCTCAGCCTTTTCTGTCAGATGGACTTCTTCTGTTAGGTGATTACAGCTCAGTGTTCCGTGTTCACTTCATCCTGCTGTGACTCTGCCCAGTGGATTTGATCCAATTAACACAGAATGACCAACCTGTGGCATTTGATGTAGAAAGTTAGTGAATTCTTTGGGATTGCCTGGAGTTTTGCAATAATTACTTGTAAATGCCAGCTGCTCCAATGAAGGAGGTATGGGCTACAAGAACAAAAGGGCTAAGTAACAAGCAAACAATTTTCTTGAGACAAAAGCCATCCAAAACGTGTGATGCAAGTGTTTTTTGAAATTCATACATTTCATAAGGCACTGGGTGTGAACTTTCTAAATCTCAGTCAGGGATTCTTGTGCCTGAGCATGTGTGCACTTCTCTGTTCTCGCCATGTGATCCAGACTCATTCAGAGATCTGAAGAGGAAAGAAGCACGTCTCTATGTGCTTCACAGGAACAGATATTAATCTACAAACAAACATGGACGGAACATGGAATACAACCTCCTTAGCCGAGGCACCCACTCAAGTCCACACCTCACGTTCCTGCACCCAAAGTGCTGTGATCAATACTGGCCCAAAGCTGGGACTGAACGCTGAAGCTGGCAATCTAGCCGCCAGTAAGCCTGTATAGGTGTAGAGAGGTGAGGTTTATCTTTCTGCACAGCCACTGCTGGTCCACATCAATGCTTACCTGCCTTCATCCTTTATATAAACGTGATGGTCCATGATAGGAAGAAATTGATAGAATTTTTCTGTGGTTTTTTTGGTGCTTTGTGTTGCTGACTGGTCTGATCAGAAGGCATGCAGGGCAAAGTGGGTATAAATTATTCAGAGGTTAAAATGTGTCCTTAACTGCAATAACATTTCTGATATCAGTTTATGAATTGTGGTGTAAAATACTGAAAGAACATATTTAGACATTTTCAGTCTTAACCTAAAATTTACAAAAACAGCATTAACTTTGTAAGGTTTGTTTTGATTTGTTAGGTTTGTTTTGTTTTGTTTTGTCTGACAAATGTGCTCTACAGATACAACTTAAGCAAGGGAGAAAGTTTGTTCCTTCAAAATTTTCAAAGATTCTCAGTCATCCAGGTCATGTTTCCAAGGAAAGTTAATCATAGGGCAAATAAGGCAAAATTAGTTTTACTAGAAAGTCCAGTTGCCTAAAATTAACTTTTCCTTGTATTCCTTCACAATAAAAGTGACTAACGGGATGGGAAGATGAGACATCGCACTGGGAGGAGACCACGGGACAGACCCACAACACACTGGACATGTCAGACCGTATCCCAAGGGACAGGTGGGCTACTTTGGTTGACCTATACCCGGTAAACCATTGATCTGATCTATGGATGTAAATACTCCAACGGTCTATTGACTTTTACACTGAAACTGTTTTGTTCATACTGTCATGACAAAAAAATAGGCTGTGTTATTGCTGTTGTCTTGCTCTTAGGTAACTGTTGCTTGGTGCATTTCAGAAGCCCAAATACTACACTACATTAAGCACACATAGCTTTCTATATATTTCAATCTATGTAGCATTTCTACCATTGTGTTATTCTCCGCATTTCCACAAGCTCTACAAAGCACGTGGCAAATCGAAACCTTATTGTGAAAGGATACTGTCCGGAAGTGTAAGTGTTTCTCTAGCTTGACAGCGCGTACAAACTACAAGTGGTCAGGCAGACGTGAGCGAACACTGAGCGGCTCCTCTGCTCCTCTGCGCTGCTGCTGCGGCACCAAATGTCCAAGAAGCGACTTTGGGATTTTTTTCGGTTCACCAGCAGACGATCCACTTCACTTCACACACACATTCCTTAGGCATTCGGAGCAGGAAACCATCTGTTACCGGTAAGTTCCGTTTGTTTTGTGCGTACAGTCCCGAACACCACAGGATTGAATGTACAGTATATATAGGTGCGTCTACGTTCCAATACTAACTGGAAAACTGCACGTTTGATTGAGACCCTTATTAACATTAAAAGTGACCGCAAAATAATAGTTAATAAGATAGTTGTGCTGTAATAATGCAGATATTTGAGCTTTGAATTCAATGCTCATTGTTAGGCTAAATTATTAATTTAGATTGAAATGTAGTAAACCTCAAAGTAAACCTCAAAGCAAATGAATGTTGTATTCGTCATTTGTTTTTCTGTTAGATGCACATGGATCCGTTGTATATTAATCAGGTGTAATTGTTATTCCGATAAAACATTGGCTTGTTGTAACTAAAGCATTACATACAACAGTCTGTAAGTAAACTTGTAAATCAGTGCAGTATTATGATAAAAATAGTTTCAGGAATGAGGAACAATCTAACACTGAGGTTACGGCTGGAATATTAGCGGGGTGTTCCAGTGTTTGGGTTACGGAGTTAAGAGTCTGCACACAGGTGAAGCTTCTAACTGCAAAGGAGGCTGAATGCGTAGCAGGTTACATTATTTCCATAAACACGCAAGGCAGGAATATGTCTCTTATTACGGACAACCTATACCTGCCAACTGTATTTTAGAGTCAAGTATAGATCTGTGGATGACCCTCGTTACCTGGCATGCTGGGTCCAGTGCTGCTTTTGTCTGGTGCTTGGTGCCACTTTCACACAGACACGTCGCCAAGTGTCTTTATCCTCTGAGACTTTTCACGCTCTGTTTCCTTTGCACTGTGTATAAATCATTTTGGCACATTCATGTACACACCATCTGCAACCCGCAGTTTTGCTGAAGAAAGCAGGAATTGTCAGATGTAGAATCCCATTCGTATGAAAGCGTATCCATCTATCTAAAGAGGAACAGTTTGGGAACTTTCTGTGACCCATTTGGCATTTTTAGACTTAGCCGACTTTGCAGATTTTTCTTCTGAACGATGTATTGATTGCTCAGCAAGCATCCATAGCAACACACACAGGAACCACATCACATGACAGATCTCTTATTTTTTGGTTTGCAGGCTTTCCCTAATCAGCAGAAGAGTGCATGATGTCATTGTTGTAATGATTGATGTACAAGATGCGTGGAAAATTCTGCCTTCATACAATTCATTCAACCAATAACAGAATTAGAGATAAACTTTCACTGAAGCGGTTGGTGCAGATTGCTTCCTTCCTTCCTGGCAGCAAATGTCCAGATGTCAGTTTGGAGATTTGACTGGCGGCTGCTTCTCTAGACTGCACGCCCAGTTGAATTGCAGCTTTCACACTTCAGCCAACGTACGCACCTCTTGATCCACAGGCTGAGCTCTGGGGTCTGAATGAGCTCGAGTGTGAAAACAACAGCAGCACCAGCTCTTTGCCCTGCACCTTCAATCCCCTACTGCATTTTGTTGTTTGGTAGGGTTTTTCCTGTGTATTGCTGCAACACCTCCAGTAAGCTAGAAAATACTGAACTAGTAGAAAATGTTCCAGCAGTCTAAAACATTAAATGTAATTATTAGGTGCTACAACAGTTAAGATGTGGACAGCAGTCCATCAGAGGCCTCAGTCAAGATTTGTTTTGAGCGTAAGGAGCAATTTGCACCTTTTCTTCACTCCACTCTGCTGTGCCAGTACCTTTCTTTTGTCCATATTGTGATTAAGGCGGAAATATGAGGAAGATGTTGAGTACATGGATGGAATTAACATGACAATTGTTGTTATTATCTGCGTTTCAGTGAGTACGCATAAAGCATTACTCCGTTAATAATGTTTACTAATATTGTTTACCTGCCGAATAAATCGATTTACAGTTGCATAATTGACGTCTGTAGGCATATTCCTCTAATTAAGTTTACATGATGTTCATGAAACTGATGGTTTAATGTGCATCTGAACATTCTGACTCTCTACACATACCAACACTGACAGCAAGTTCAGGTGTGTTGTTTTGAGAATGTAGAAAGTAGGGAAACACAACTTTAACACAGAAGTAGATGCAGATATGTGCAGAATCACAGAAGTCGATCATTCAGGAGGCATATGAGATCCTGACAGGGATTCTTTGTGTCCTCATACTTTTGTTCAATGTGAAGGCGTGCACGCTTAGGGGCTTTTCTGCGGGTTAGGATGGTGAAGTGACCCCCGGGTCCATCTGTCCCCTCACTTCATACGCAGAACAGAGGCACTTAGTCTATTCGTGGAGCCCAGCAGGGTCACTGTGGTCTAAACAAAAGCAGTGAGGAGCCACAGGGGGCGCGGCGCTAGAAGAATGGCACTCACTTCACCTCCCATCCTGCCAGCAGAGCTCGGGGGTAAATGGAAGGCTGATACTTTTACCAAGGCTTAGTTTTAGAATAGAGACTGAAACTTGGGATCTCCGTTCATCTGCCCTATCTATCTTCATTTAAGTCATATGTGTTATTGCTTAATGGGGCATGAGGTAGTCCTGTCTGCTAATGGGAAATTAGTATGACTGAGCGGAGATGTTTCAGTTTGGCAAACAGGAGGGAGGAAAAGGTCACATCCTTGATTGTGTTGATTAAATCAGCACCTTTGGCAGAAGCTGCTGTCCTACATGGAGCTCCAACACCGGTGGACACGTATTGCCAATCCCCCTGTTTCTCTCCCGTGCTGCTTCAAAGGTTTCCAGCTCAAACAAGATTAAATTCAGACAAACTAAATTAAAAAGCAGATGGTCACCCCCACCCCCTTCTTCCAGTTAAAGGGGAGTTTTTCTCCCCAAACCCCAGTTGAGCGGTTACACAGTGGCTTCACTTGGCCCCAAACCACTGGAGGGACGCACGTGGGAGACAATAATTGAGAACAGAGTCTGAACATGGCTGCTGAGAGAAAACAGCAGACCCTGTTTCTCTCCACGTGCTCAAGTTTGTTCTGCGAAACCTGAACCAGATGCCCCCGGCTTTTATTTTGATGACGACGTTTCTTTAACACGACCTGCAATTACAGCGAGGAGGAATCTGCTCTGTGTGTGGTCCTGGTTAGAGAGAGCTCAGTGCTTCAGTTTGTGCTTCAATTACTTTCAGAGATGGATCAGTAACAATGAGCAACCACGTGCATGCAAAAGGTCCAAATGTTACTGATGTAGAGTATAACCATCTGCTTTAAGAGGAAATCTTAAGGTTCTTAAAAGAAATGATACATTTTAAATGCACCCTCATATTCTGGTTTTTCCTGATGGTATGAGGATGTCCTTCATGGAGTCTGACGTGTGTGGAGAGAGCGGTGAAGGTGCAGGCCGACCTCTTGGTGCTGGAGTGTAATTGGGTCTCTGGAGGATTATGAGCGTGCGTCTGCGCTCAACATTTTTCTTTCATCTCCTAAGACTTGGTTAGTCCTTGAGTGGCTGTCAGCTCTGCACTTGTAAATGGTACAGATGGCTGCCTGACATGTTGGCAGCGATGGGGAGTGATTCCCTTTTCATCACCCTTCCACCAGAGCTAAAGCATTGTGTTGGGATAAGGTCATCAGATAACGGCTGAGGGTGAAGTGGCCTATATTTCTGATGTTCTGTGTTCTGAACCAACTAAAGAGTCTTTTGAGACTTATTAGGGCAGCCTGATAATAAAGAATTACAATAGTCCAGCCTAGAGGTAACAAATGTGGTTTTTTGCATCATTCTGTGACAGAATGCGCCTGATTTTTGTGAATGCAGTCCATGAAATTTGTTTGATGTGGGCGTTAAACAACAGATCCTGATCAAAGACTCTTGTTGGGTATCATCTGCATAGCAGTGAAGATCGTGTGTTTCTCAAAAATTTTGCCTAAAGGAAGTAGATGCAGAGTGAATAGTATTGGTCCAAGCACTGAACTCTGAGGACCCCGTGTCTAACTTTTGTGTGATGGAAGATTCAATATTAAAATGTACAAACTGAAATCTATCTGACAAATATGATTTAAACCAGTTTAATACGGTTCCTCCAATGGCAATGAGATGTTCTAGTCGCTGTTATAAAGTGTGATGGTCAATGGTGTCAAATGCAGCACTAAGAGAGAAGTCCTTTATCTGAAAAGGTTTAGTTACAGCTTCTTTAAAGGACTGTGGTACATAGACTGTTGGTAAAGAAAGATTGATTATATTTAGTAGAGAAGTGCAAATTGAAGGAAAGATTCCCTTGAGCAGCCTAGTTGGACTTGGGTCTTTGTCGCTGTCGATGCTTTGTTTCCTTTTCCACCTAATTCACATGTTTATCACATATCCTTCTTCTCTTTATTGATTTTTTTCTCTGTCTCTGGAATTGGGTCTAGGAGACAGGTTGATGATTTAGATGAGGAAATCATTGAAAATGATCCAGTAAGTTCAATTGGAGAGAAACTGTGGAGGTACGGTATATATCAGGTTTCTAAGGAGTCTGTTGTTGAGGATAAATCAGTGCCTATGGAGGGCAGGAGATGATGATTTTTCTTGCTAATTGTTGTAATTTTATCATCAAAGAAGCTCATGAAGTCATTACAACTGATATCTATGGGGATATATGGGTCTGTAGAGTTATGTCTCTTTGTCAGCCTGGCCAAAGTGCTGAAAAGAAACCGTGGGCTGTTTTGGAACTTTAACAGGCATATTTACTAAACCAACTGCAAATCGCTGCCAGGGACGCTACATTTTTGTGGTGTATTTGATAAAACAGTTCAGATCATAAATGAAGTGCCACCAATAAGGAACAGCTGCTGTGCTCCTTAAAGAACCAACAACAAGTGTGAAACACAACAAAACGTTAGTAACTAACAATGTCTCCCTTCAGTTATGAAATATTGTAGGTTATTTAGAAGAATTTAAAAATCTCTCTGTGGGCTGGTACGTTTATGATGGGCTGCTTCCATTTAAACACACCATCATGCCTGCCAGTTAAGTGATCAACCTCTTTTCATTGAGCACTAAAAACAGGTTCAGTTTTTTGAAAAATCAGTTGTACCGTGATCAAAGTGACTGGATCATATTTTTGTGGCCGAACGATCAGATCTATCCAGATGTTCAGTTTTCAGCAGGTGCAGATTGTTAGTAAATTGGCCTAAAAGCATCAAAGAGCAGGAGCAGGTGTGTCATCTGCTCTGCTCTCATCAGGAGGACTTTGATGGGTTCGACCGAGCTGAAACCTTCTGCATGTTAACGTATCTGTGCAGCGATATGAGAACCCAGTGATTCAAGTATAAAATGTTGAGTCAGAGCACAATGGAGTCAGTTTGACCTCCTCTGCACGTGTGAATCTTTCAGTTTGGGGAACATTGCAGAGAAGGAGCAGCTAACGTGGACGGAGGCGTCGTGCTGTGTGGGCCGAGCTGCTGTCCACACATTCAGACCAGCCTTCACATGTATGACTAACCTCCTCTGTGCCTGACAGCCGGCTGTCATCGGCCCATCTGCCCGCGCACTATGCTCAACTTAGTCTCAAAACATCATCCCACTTTTGCTTTTATATTGTACTTTGACTAATACTTCATTCTTGTGCGAAGATTTGGGTATTTTCAATTCTTTGATGATATAAAACTTCAGTTTCCACATTGTCCTTAATATTTCAGACTAAATAAAAGTCTTTCACCATAGTTGTTATATGATGTATTATCAACAAATGCAATTGTCCATTAAGTCACTGGTTTATAGGTAGAACCAGTGTCTGAAGGTGTCATACTTTACTGTACATGTTGTATTATAGGTTATTTCTCTCTCTCTCTCTCTCTCTCTCTCTCTCTCTCTCTCTCTCTCTCCTTCTTCTCTCTCTCTCTCTCTCTCTCTCTCTCTCTCTCTCTCTCTCTCTGATAGGATGCTTTGATAATACAATTTGAATCAGTTTTACTAATTCCATCTCCTTCATTCTGAGCTTTTTTTCTCTTTGTGTATATTTACCGCAGATGAATTGTGTCGTTTGTGACTCATGGGCCTGCAGTTTTGCATCATCCATTAAACATGAAACATGGAGTGCGAGTCATGCAGCACAGAAACAACAGCTCAGCCTGATGAATCATTCTCATTACTGATGTGTGTGTGTGTTTTTCCCATTCTTGTGCATTTCCTGTGGACAAAAATATATATTGCCTGTAGGTAGTATACCATCGCTGCACCAGCATCGATCATGATTTGATATCCTGCTACATGTGGTAGTTGCCATAGCAACCACCAGGCCTAAGCAGTCTACATGGCCCAGGTCACAGTATGAAGTCATCTGCGTCTTTGTCCAGAGGGAGACCTTTAAATAACTTCTCAATCTTTGCACCAAGAAATATATTGATACAATTGAGAGGATCCGGCAGCATGTGTTTACTTTACTGCACCTCCACAGTGCTGTGACGTCGTAGCATGGATGGTTCTTAACAGACGTTTGCACATTTTGCCTTGATGTGATAAATGTGTTGAAGTTGTTTTATTTTACCTTATTCCTGTCACAACCTACGGTCACCTAATTGTGTATAGACCGTCTATTGCAGTCATTTTTTTTCTCTATACTCTTGTTTTTTTCTCTTCTACAGCTGATGTAAAGCGGTGTGAGTTCGGAATATAAAGATTGCCTCTGTCATCCCAAGAGCCAAAAACAGGTACATATGGTACGATCCTTTCAGTTACTCAGTCCTGTCACACTGTTCACTATTAACTTGAACTGACGCTCAAAACATTTTATTTTTATTTTTATTTTTATTTTTATTTTTATTTTTATTAATGTTTTTGTTTTTGTTTTTGTTTTTGTTTTTGTTTTTGTTTTTGTTTTTATTTTATTTTTATTGTTATTTTTTTTATTTTCTTATATAAATATATATATATATATATATATATATATATATATTTTTTTTTTTTGTTTTTTTGTTTTTTATTCAGCCTTCTTTGAACTGATTAAATAGAAACATTACAGCTTCTACTTCTCACAGATTTATGAGGGAACCATGATGTGTGTAGCATGAGCAACATTAACAGCCTGGAAAATTTCACTTCATTTATTTTCTCACCCTGCAAAAATCAAACCACCGGGTGTAACATTCAGCACACATATGAGCATGTGGCCGTACCCACGTGCTTATGCATGTATGTGTGTAGTTGTAATACGTGTAAAATGTGTAATCGGGCCAAATGGTGAGGTGAGGTTTATACATAAATGTTTTTCATATTGACATCCAAGTTTTACAGAATGAGTCAGAAACAAATCTGGGGCTCTGCAGTGCTGCCAATGTTTTACTCTTGGCTGCACCACCTGTGCGCCCTGCTGACACCAGCCTGCAGAGGACTTATATGATCACGTGACTGAGTTTCCCCAACTGTAGTATGAAATTTGCAACGGATCATTTACTTTACAAATTACGACGCAGCAAATCCCCGCAGGTTAAGATGACAGGCAGCCTCCACAATCATCATAAAGCATGTGGGCTCTCTGCTTTCTGCTCTGACAGATTGATGGCGACTATTTCCTTTGGCCCACCTTGAGCATGAGGGTATTTGTTGATTCTCATTCATAATCATTACACTGCTGAGTATAAGAACACATGGTAAACTCCTCTGCAGCGATTCATTTGTGTTCACAAACCACTCAGGGAAAACCCAAAAGAGCAAACACATTGTGAGACGTGAGAATTCATTAGTTTAGCGTAGCGGTTTCCTCCTTGTTTACATAGCTTCTCTCAGTACTGATGTGCCGGAGCAGGGAGATAAAAGCCTCTGCTCCCACTTATTCCTGCACAGAGCTATTCTGATGGATGAAGGCTATCTGGGTCCATGACTTTTCCAGCACTGAGGGAAAACACTTCTGTGTACGCTGCACTTCCTCCCAGCCTTTGTCACACTGTGATTTATTGTGCTGGAGCCCCCTGTCAGTGGTGTATAATCACTGCACAAACGGTTACACACACTGGCTGTGGAGCGCCCGGAGCTCCATACGTGTGCCTGGTCGCACTGCAACGATATGCTGACTTTGCAGCTCTGCACACTGTATTATAAATGCTAATCGAGGCAGCGTGTTCAATTAGTGTCTGTGTGGAGATACAACTTTGTCAAATATTTGGTGTCAGCAAAAGTAACATTGTAATATAATCTATTATTCATAATATTCTTACATGAGTAGTTCTCTTCAAAATGCCAGCACAATTATTATCTACAGCACGTAGAAGTTTCTACGCACACACACACACTGATGGAACCCCATTCGTTTTCTTACAAGGTACTGAAATAACCATCTAGGACAGCAGTGGGCAGATATTCCACAGGCTACAGTCCACGGCAATTTGATCAATTCAGTTAGAAGAGAATGTGTTGCACTGCATGAGGAAAATGGCGGTCACACAAGACACTGATGTGGACTCTGTTTAAGTCATGGTGTCGTCTTTATGGGGGAAACTGTAACTAACACATGGATAAGAGCTTCATGAATCTATTTCGTTTGGTAATATTTAGCACATTTCTTGAAAACATTGTATTTATTCATTTATTTATTTATTTATTGAACTAAACTGGCTTAAAGTACAGTGCTTGAGTAAAATGTCTTAGTTTACTTCCAACTTTGCACATAAACACAATCCGGATGTTCCTGTGTGCTTTGATAACACTGAGCACCTGAAGGATCTCCAGAGTTTCAGTGCATGAAGGCAGAGGGATCATTGAGGCACAGCAGAGCGACTCTCCACGGCTGCACTCTGAATTATTTGTGGCCATTCTCTGTCTGCCTGCGTGAAATTACCCAGCTGCCCCAGGCCTATTTTAGAAAAGAGCCACAGCTGCTGAATGGGACTGGAGCAATACAGTGTGTGTGTTTGTGTGTTTTCTTGTGTGTGTGTGTGTGTGTGTGGCCATTAGGTAAAAATTACAATCACAAAGAAAGACACTCACAGATGCAGTCATCAGTTATAATTACAATGAATGAACAAGAACATTCATAAAGATGGTTTGGAGTATAATACAATCTATTTCTATTAGTCAGAAAAATTCTTTCATTCTTTCAGCCACTAATCATTTTAAGGTTGCAGGGTAATTAGAAAAATGTCATTAAAAAATATAATAACCAGCGCTGAAAGAATGATTGTGATTCAAAGATGATGGTGTATTAGCTCAATTCAATTTAGTTTTCGAATTGTACTTTCAATTGTGGATTTTTTTTGGAAGAATTTATCAACCAAACCCTGTAACTGCTCCTCCAAAGCAGCTTGTTTGAGAACATGTTTACAGTGTGTAAGGCAATCCCACCAGATTTACAATACTTCAGTACTTACAATTACTTCACTGTACACCTAATAGAGGCGACTTCACTCTTCATTGATTGTTGATTAATTTCAGTTTTCCATCCACTACTGCTGCACTGGTAAATACAGCTATGTTATTATAATCACAGGTAATGATTGAGTAAGTAAGAATTGTTCGATTTTTGGTCTATTTTTCAAAAAACGTAAGGGGGGGACAATTATAAAATTTGACATTTTGTGGCATGGAAAAAAATAAAAAGCTACAAATTCATCCACAACATCCACAAGGTACTAGTATCCATTGTTTTGTGTTTGGAGCAATTTCAACAATTTTGACCTAATTGAAATTTTTACAAAAAGTCCATATCTTGGACAAGGAAGAACCTAGAGAGCCAAAACTATACACACAGCACATGGATCAGGTTAAAATGCAATGCAAAGTGCTTCAGATCCTTCATACTTTCCTGCCTTCTAACTTCCTCACACTTTCAGGTACATTCAAACATTGTTCAGGCCTTCACACTTTAATCAGGCACTTCTTTCTTCAGCATTTGGCAAAAATGATCACCAATTGTAATCACCGCACATTTTTCTTCAGGAAGTGCGTCCCTGTGTGTAATTATGTTCGCAGTCCTTGTAGTCGTTGTGTATTTTTTTAAATCCATCCGTAATTGTGCGTTCTCTCTTTGCTTTGTAATCATGTCTGCCTTCCGGGTTTCTTCCTCCTTGTCTCATCTGTGTGATTGCAACTCCTGTGTAATTGTGTTGACACGAGTGATTGAGAGAGGTGTCTTAATATTGTTGAGTGGCTGTGCAGACAAATTCCCTTCACACTATGCAACGGCTTTACCTCATTAACCCGGACCTCACCCAAAGAGGCTGCAATTACCCAGAGTGCACCGCCTGTCACAAAACCTGCGTTTAATAGCAGTGAGAGCGGAGCAGGCGGTGTTTACTTCATATAAGTAAGAGCCCCACACAGGACGGTCAGGCTGGCAGTAAATACACACATTAACCATCATATTGACTCTAGCTGCTGTTAATCGTGTTTAATCAGATAATCAGTTTTATTTCCTCACTAAAACAGAACCTGTTTTATGCTTTTTGTCAGAAGGTTGATACCGAAAGAAATCCAGTAACACAGAAAAGGTTGTGGGTTCCTGACTTCTTCCACTATTATGTCAGTTGTATATAACTCCTGAGAAACAAAAGCATGAATTGCCGGAAAACCAAATATGTGAAATCTCTCAGAGGAATCCTGCTCCTGATTGAATCACAGATCTAATTCACTGTTATTTATTAAAAGGCATCAAACTGCTTGCTGGCCGCTCAGATGTGGCAGGTGGCTGTACGTTTGTTGGTAACTGGTAAACACCATAAGTGCACAGTTGGTTCTCTTCACACCCCCCCCTGATGGATCCACTCACACCAGCAAGTCCTCACCAGCAGCCAATGTCCCACCATGTGTCCCTCTGTCCACAGGGACAGGCTGTCAGTGTCACATCCCCACAACTGACTAAAACTGTTACTGCCCATGTGTCATCAAGCATTTCTGTGTGTGTTGGGTGTGTGTGTGTGTTGTGCTTGTTCATATCTTCACAGATAAGAGTGCAGAGATGAAAGACAATTTCAAAGATTGTCCCTATAATCATGGAATCAGCTCAGGAGTGTGTGATCAACATGAATTTTAGCCTTTTTTTATCTCCATTTTTTAATTTTTCCTTATTTTGTTATTAACTTCGACTTCACACCATTTAAACATATTTGAAATGTAATATTTGTATTGACTGGGTGTATTATTGTTTGCACCAGTTAGCCTTTTGGTCACACAGATTTGTGTGAGCACGGTGCTGTAAATGTAAATGTAAGAGGCTTTCATAGTTGTGTAGTTGGGACTTTCTTCTATTTTCTATGTGCTGTTTTTACTTGTAACAGTTCTACATTTAAATACTTGTGTGTGTCTGTCTGTGTGTGTCTGTCTGTGTGTGTGTGTGCAGGGGCAGGGTGAGGTATCAGCAGGCAGCTCAACCATGGAGGGGGACTGTCTCAGCTGTATGAAGTACCTCATGTTTATCTTCAACTTCTTCATCTTTGTGAGTTTTACATCTCTCTCTCTCTCTCTCTCTCTCTCTCTCTCTCTCTCTCTCTTGTGGCTTGTGAGTTATGACTGCCCTCTGCTGGACAGTAAGAGTACATCTATAGTACTCTACAGTTCCAAAAAAACAGATACCAATGTGAAAAAATATTCTTATTAAAATTAAATAATAATTATATTATAATATAATGTAATATTAAATTTTATATATAATATATCTGAAGGGATTTCTTCAAACTGTCCTGATGAAGCTCAACACTAACCACAGTTCAGCTGATCACTGCTATGGACTCACTGCCTTTTGAACCCTGGCTGTCACAGCTGTGTGGCTCCTTCCTGCTGGCTGTGGGCGTGTGGGTGCTGGTGGACCCGATGGGCTTCAGAGAGATTGTGGCGGCCAACCCTCTGCTGTTCACAGGCGTGTACGTCATCCTGGCCATGGGAGGCATGCTGTTCCTGCTGGGCTTCCTGGGCTGTTGCGGGGCCATCCGTGAAAACAAGTGCCTGCTGCTCTTTGTGAGTCTGCCGCCGTGAATGAACAGTAACCTCCACGTGCTCATGTGTCAAAGAGAGGAAGTGCTGCCTGCTGCTGTGATTATAGAGTATACATATCATAGTTTTGATTCCCCAGAGTCAAACAACTGCCAGCACCGCAAAAACTGAATTAGATTTTCAGCAAAATTTAATTTCTAAACTGGAAGTAGAGCTTATCTCAAAAACTTCAAAACTTGACAGTAACATATCTTTGAGTCACGCTTTGGTAAATGTTTTAAAGATGAATGAAGTTAAACACAAACCACCCAACAGTTGCAGACTGAGGTCCAGATCCAGAAACAGCTTGCTAATGTAGCGTGTATATGTCAATGTGTCTGTGCTCTTACACACCATCTATCCCCACTGTGCTGCTGACTGTTGAATCAATTACCAATCAATCAATTATCAAAAACTGTATTAAGACAATACACGTGTGTCACCTAGAGGAGCTGAATGTAACAGCATATATTAGTAAATCCAGTGTATACGTAAACCATGTCTGTCCAACTATTTGTCATTCCCTGATTAATTACTAACTGATTTCATAATTGCCTGCAAATAGTTACAGTATTTCAGTCACTGCTGTCTTACTGGTATATGTTTAACTCGTGTTTATTTTCTCATGCAATCCTCGTGAAAATATATATTGTATTATAGTAACACACTGACACATTCTTATTTTTGTCTTTCTCAGTTTTTCATGCTCATCCTCTTCATCTTCCTGGCTGAGCTGGCAGCAGCCATCCTGGCGTTCCTCTTCAGGGAGCATGTGAGTGATGTTACCGGATGTAGCCAGTGAAAGAGTGTGTGGTGCAGCGTTATTCATTAATTGTGCCTATTAAAAAGCACATTTTGTGAATTTTCCCCCAGGACTAAAGTTTTATTTTGTCTTGTCAAATGAACTGAATGTGTGTGTTTGTGCAGTTGACCAGCGAGTATTTCACCAGGGAGCTGAAACGTCACTACCAAGGCAACAACAACACTGACGTCTTCACATCCACATGGAACGCAATCATGACCACGGTGAGGCTTTCATTCTACCGTCACACCTCCTGTTGTTGGGTTTTTCACATTCACGTTCAATCCCATGTGACATTTAACTCTCAACCACACTGAAGTCTGACTAATGCTTTTCACTCTCATCGTGCCACCTCAACAGTTCGATTGCTGCGGCGTGAGCGGCCCTAAGGATTTTGACGAGAGCCTCTTCAAGCTTCTCAGCCCCAATAGGATGGTGCCTGGGGCCTGTTGCCAGAGGAACGGTTACCCAGGAGACGTGGACTACATCAGTGTGGATCAGTGTGTGAGCGGCAGCTTGGCATTCCGTCACAACAAGGTCAATAAAGGAAACAAAGTGACACTACCAGAGACTCATGCATGCAAATGAGGAGAAGGCAGATTGATAGTGACATATTTACATGTTCCATCTTCGTTTAGACAATAATCTGTCATAGAAATATTGATACTGCATCTTTTTACAGTAATGTTCATACATCATTTTAATGTAAGTGAATCCGTAATGACCAACGATTACACACATGAAGGGGATCCCGCTAACTATGGACACAAAGCCAGCCTGCACACATTAGAATGGGACATTGGTATCAAAAAGGAAAGTAGCCCTGTGTCCAATTCATTCATACAAATAAGAAATATTCACACTTCAGGGCAGAAAACACGTTGCGGAGAGCTGCAGTGTGTTTCTCTTCATCACTCTCTGTCTCTGTCTGTCTGCAGGGCTGCTACTCAGCGGTGGTGGATTATTTTGAGGCGTACATTTACAGTGCAGGAGCTCTGGCCATCGTTGTGCTGACAATTGAAGTAGGTACTCTGTCTCCTGTAAGAGGCATCACTTCTGACTTACGTAATGTTTGAGCAAGAGCCTTTTTCCTATAGGGAAGCTTTGAGCATCAAGATTTCAGTCAGAAGCAAATGTGTCAAGGCTTAATTTTTGCTAGAAATAACTGATTTTGTATTCAGATGATCGCTTTTGGGAACGGATAAGCTTCAGTAGGTAGTGAACATGATTGTCACCCATTAATCATTAACTTATAATGTTAACCCCTCTGGAATGCTGTTACCCTCTCTGTGAATACATCATTTATTATTTAAGATCATTCTGCCATTTTTGTGTTGAGTAAATTCTTGATTCTCAACATTAAATATAAAAAATCTAGCCTAGAATTCAAAGTGAATGGAGGCTGAGCTGCATTCTGTGATTCCCTCTGTCTGCAGCTCTTCGCCATGGTGTTTGCGATGTGTCTGTTTCGAGGCATCCAGTGATCTGCACCATCACCAGCCATCACACAGGCACAAGCTGAAGAAAACTGAAACTGTAATATGAAATGTATTTGTACATTGCTGGTATTTCGATGTGTCTCCGTGGTTACGTGGTTACATTTTATACTTCACAACAAGCACAATGGACACACATGATCTATTTACTGTGACCTGAGGCCATTGTTCTACATGGTTTACAGAGGAGTGATGGTGATTCTCTGTACAAAGATTAATTTATTTCCAGATTAGATGTCTGAGTCTAGGAAACTGGCAAGAAGGATGAAAACACAAACAGAATGAATGAAGATTGCAGCTTGAGTTTGGCCATAATGATACCAGTCCTCAGCACTTCCTGTATCTTTCAAAACCTGAAGCCAGTTTTGTCAGATTTTGTCTGATAGGGTCATTAATTCGACAATCAGACGATAATGAACATGCGCCCGGGATCTGAACTGATCTGAAGGATGATTTTGTAGTTGGAGCTGATAAATGACAGAAGTCAGAGGAGAAGTCAGAGGAGAGTGTGTTTGTCCACGACTGCATTCTGCCAAAGTCAGTGATTAAATAAGCAATGCCATTTTTTCACATTTAGTTGTAATTTTCAGACTACTTGTTGATAAAGAGTGTGTAAAGTACGTTGTTACAAGTGTCAGTGTCCAGTGCAGTGTTCAGTATTTAAGTATGTCAAGCGTCTGTAAATTCATGCATCTTGTTCTTGTGAACATGAGTAAGAAAGTGTGTGTTTGTGTGTGTGTGTGTGTATGTGAGAGAGAGAGAGAGACTGAGTGAGAGAGATATTTGGTGCACTTGTGTGTATATGTAAATATTTCCATGCCAATGTACAGTTTGAGCACTTGCATCTGTGCTCAGTGTCATGATGAACGTTGTGGTTATAAAATGGGACTTTTTCCACTGCACTGAATTCTCTGTGCTTGCGTTTGAAAACTGAAGTTCATGTGTGAAGTCTGTGATGGAGAATAAACTGATTCCTGTGTTTTTTAGTAAAGTTCATTACCTCCTGATTGGCCTTCTGCAAACAGACTCTGGAGCATCCCATTCCTGCTCTGCCAAAGGGGCTTTCCAGTGCCTGTAACCATGGCTACAGTACACTAGCATCGTCATGCTGAGGCCAGTAAGGAAAACAAAAGTGAGAGTGATCGTGTAGCGTTTGTTTTCCTCTGAGCTCCAGGACCTCAGTCATCCAAATGATGTCCATCTTTGATATTATCTAATAATATTGATGATACCAGAGTTAATCTATCACCAAATGTGGGGAACATTTCTAGGACATTCCTGGGCGGCTGCACTGTACTTGGGATTTGTACTGTCACACCTGACTGCAGAGGGTGAGTGTTTCAGCACAGAGACATTCCTTAGTTAGATAGATATATGACTGTGATATGTGATAAGATGAGACATCACAAGGGCTGATTGATAAGTTCTGAGCCCAGTACAGGAGGAGAAGATCAGAGGCTGTTTAGGTGTCAGGTGAAATGTAAATAATCATGAAATGGATGATTGAACGTCTTTTCCATCCATGTCTGCCATCCAGTGTGATTTTCCACCCCTCGCTGTCTGCAGGCAGTGGAGTAAAAATGCTTGCTCAGCCTGGTCAGCAGGTCTCTGTGCCGTGTTCCTACCGCTATGAGGACCACACACACATCTCCCAGCTCTCTGTGCAGTGGAGGAGCCCACACAATGAGCTGCTGTGTCACTACATCAAACACAAAGCTTTCCAGAACTGCACGGCAGGATACGCCATCACCTACGCCCCAGGCAGCATCGCACTGACCATCCAGCAGGTCAGTGCGGAGGATTACGGCACTCACGTTTGTTCCGTGAGCAAACGTCACGAGTTCACTGACTACAGCTTTGAGCTCGTCATGAGGAATGGTGAGTCTGATTTGTTCACATCCAGAAGATTTGCCTTGAACAACAACAGGAATCTTAGCTTTGGAAAATGTTTGCTGAGATCTGTCACCCAGATCACATACCCACATACATGAGGTGCTAATATTGTGTTTGTTTGTTCAGTTTCCACCACGTCAGTACCAGCGAGCTTCTCCAGTAAACCAGGTGTGTTCACATGATGCCAGACACGCACACACACACACACACACACTTGCTCAGCTCGCTTGTGTATTTGCACCTCATACAGAATACTTTGCAGGGTTAAAGGGACAGACATCATCCCCACATATCTGCTTTGCCCTTTGAGCTCTATGTAAACTATTGAAGCACAAAATGTTTATTCAATTTTAACAAACACTGACATGGCTTCATTATTTGTTTTAAATGTTAATTATTCAACTGTTTATTTGACTAAATCTGACAAACATTAGGTAAATAAAGGCATATTATGTCCTCTTTAACACTCATAAACAGAAGTGTGTAGACTAACATCACATTACTAATATTCATCCTTTTCTTCTCAGGTCAAACCTGGACACTTGTTCTGCTCCATACTTTGTCCCTGATCATGTGCATGTAGAGAACGTAGGACTGTATCACTTAAGCAGCACAAACATGAAGCACCCTCACACACACATACACACATTGAGCTTTTTTAAGACAAGCTTAGTGCGCCTGATGATGATGATGATGCATGAAGCCACGCCCTCCCTGTACACAGCACTAAATAAAATCTGTAGTGGTAGTGTGGGTTGTTGTGTTCATTACATGACTGGTGCGTGACCTGTTTGTGTGTGTGTGTGTGTGTGTGTGTGTGGGAGGACAACATACTGCACAGTTGCAGCCTCACATGTCTGCACGTGAGAAGTGTGACCATGTTTCTGCAGGAGTCTCCTATTGGTCAGTGTATGTGTGTATGCAAACATGTTTGACTGACGGATTTGACTGCAAAATCACACACTGGCTCATCATCTTCAATCATTTTAAAAGGCAAATGACTGAATTTGGAGAGAATCTTGTGCCTGTGGACAGTCCAGCGTCTCTCAGTGGGACAGTCTGACTCTCTGGTCTATTTTTGGTTTCCTTTACTCTCCTCATAAGGTGATAAAGAGCAGCGTTATGTAAGGCTGTGAGGGTTTTATGTAATCTGAGGGTCATGCTGCAGTCAAGGTCTCACACTGTGTGGGAGGGAACATCCCATTATGTCATTTATACTTGATTTGTAAATAATTAAATAAATATACAGATAGAAGAGGATTTTATAGTTGTTTGTGTTAATTAATTATATTAACATATTACTTATAGGAGACATATTGAAGGAGAATTATTAAGTATATGTATAGTACATTTATATTTACAGTATTTCTTATTTATCATTTTATATATCCAAGGAAAGATAATGTTAACATTAACTCCGACCTGGATGACTGAGAACCTTCACACACATTATTTTATATATTATATATTTTATATTTTGTCAGACAATGATAAGAATGACAACAACATATAGCAGGATATGGACATTGATGTTGATTAACACTTATGTGGAGTGAAAATGCAAAAGTAAAGTGTATTAAATGAAAATAGATGTCTATTTTGTGTCTGAGGGCACTTCTTCCATTTTATTTCTTGGTTCAACCTGTAACATTGACAAAGTCCACTAGATGGCGACGCTACCAAGACCTCTCAGTCACCTGCTGTGAATCCAGGCAGCACAAACAAAGAAACAAAGGAAAGCACAAATGTAAGAGCCAACAATGAACTGGATCATTACTAATTCATAAGGTTCATGTTATTCTAAGATGTACAATTTAATTATAACGTATAAATCATTGATTGTAATCGTTGTTGTAGCTTAGGTAGTTTCAATGACATCATTGAAGCATCAGTGAAGCAACACAGTTTTTCAGCATCGATTTGTCGCCTGGTAACAGTGTTTGTCACATAGGAGACCAGACCAGACGAGGTCACTGTCCTTTCAATATTTCATTAGAAACCACAGAATTACAATTACATGTGCTGTGGGAAAACTTGCTTCCAATGTTGCTTACAACAATGTCACACTCTAAAGCTACTTCAAATAAACAAAGTGATGTCATCCAACAAACAAAAGTGATTACAGCGACGCAGCCACCTTAACAGAGTGACAACACTTATAAAAGCAAAGAATCCTTAAGTGCCTATTAAAAGAACAGGTTGTGACTGTTGATTGATTCAGTCGATGAGTGATGTGTGAGGTTGAGTGCATCATTAACAACAGGCTGCTCACCGGCGTCATGGATGAGCTGAACAACCTTGCGCCTCTGACTCCTCATCACTTATTGCCGCTGAAGACCAAGGACTGGATGAAGAGCAAAAATAAAAATCAGAATCTGTAATGCTGTAATGATTTTATGTTTGAAGGTGCAGAATGATTCCAGCAGCTGTGTGTGTGTGTGTGTGTGCAGGCAGGGATCACTGCTATGTCAATCACATGCAGTCAAAGTGGAAGGGTGTTGTATTTTATAATGTGTGAGTCACAACGGCGAGGACACGGTGATCTGTGTGGAGATGACAGCCGCATTGTGAGCTATCTGCCTCATATCAGGTTCACACAACACAAATCTGATTGCGTGGGCTCGCTTGCTTTGTATGTTGAATATCTGGAATAAACTACAAGTAAGAACGTGTGCTACTATGTACTGTGGCCAGAAAATACAAGTCCAAGGATTCTTTATCTGAACATAAACTTAAAATGGTGCAACCCGAGCCTATTGGGCAACATTTGAACAAACTAATAAGCTTACTTACTTATTTATTTATTTTTAACACTACATCAGACAGAACAATAAAGCCACATGCCCACAGATACACACCCCAGTCACAACAAACCACACTGGTGTTGCATCTCCACAAACATACAGCGTGCCTGTTTTTATAGCACGCTGATTCATTCCTCTGTGATGAAGCATTGGGTCCAGTCTGTTTCTTTCATTTTATCTGCGTCTGCAGAATCCACAGTGTGGTCACGGCCCAGCACACTGGATAAATGGCCCAATGTCAACAGCAGGATCTGAGGTTTCCTGAGGACGCCCTGGACGCCTGCCAGAGCTCTGAATAACACTCCACATAAACAGGTTACACAAAGTCTGACACGTGAGCTCACTGCTTTCTGTTCAGCAGCACAAACCTTTGGCACATCTGGATACATTTCTTCAGCTCAGATACGTTGTGTCAAATAGTTCCTATTGCCCAGGATAATTTGTTTTCTGCAACGTTAAAGTCTGCAACCACACCAAAAAACGTGTCAGTGTTTGGGGAGGAAGGGAAGGCTTCAGTTAAGCTCAGTGAGTGTTAGGTTTTGGCTGCTCTCCATGATTGTCACACCCACTCTTCTCACCTGATTTGACCTCTCATACTTTCACCTCATTCAAACCAGGCTGGAACACTTCTGCCCTCAGACGATGACATCATATCAGCTAGGAGATTTTTTTTGCTGACGGCCAAGAAAAGAGTTCTTGAATCTAAAGGGTGAATCTGCAATCTTCTCTTTATCCAAAGGTCAGGAGCGATCAGTCGAGCCGTCTCCACAGGTTTAAATAGACATTCAAGAATTTTAAGTTTTAAATGGGACCTAAATAATTGGAGTAGATTACAGAGTAACATGCTGTCAGTGGAGAATGTGTGTAGGGTTTGTGTGGGTGTTAGCTGCAGCGGCCTGGTGTGACCTCTGCTGATCTGCAGGGAGGATGGTATGAGGTGTCTCAGCTGTGTAGGGTTAGAGCTTAATGCTTCTGTTTGCTCACGTTAAGTGAAGAAATGGGCCACAATGTAATAAAGCTCTCACACACCTGCACACCTGCACACCTTCACATCTACACAACAGGACTACAACCTGCATCACGCTTACAGGCAGGTCATTTAAAGTTATATTTCTCAAAAGCAACTCAATCTAGTAAGTGTCGATTGATAAGTTGTGAGCTTTGCACACAAAGACCAATTGAGAGTTGGCAGTTATTTATTTTTAGTCCTAATCTCTTCCCAGCTTGATTCACTTCCGCCTATGCTGCTGGAAGGATTGTATCCTTGTGTCACCGCGCTCATGAGCCTGTGCCAAAAATATCTCAACGCTGAGGACATCATTTGAGGCAAAACCGGCTCCGGCCAAAAGCCTTTTTTTATGAGGGGTAATTCTGAGGGTGTCAGATGAGGTGAGCAGTATGGGCGTTGAAATAGCTCAATGCCACATTCCTGGATGGCAGCCAGCCTGTACATATTCATAATGGCTTGGGTTGTCCGTCTTGTACGACTCACAGACTTTGTGAACCTCAGGAACGTAAAGAGATTCACTGTGCCGTCCCTGAATGCAGCTAATGTGACAACCAAAGAGTGATTACATTTACTTAACATTTCCCCACTTGCCAGCTCAGATCTTATCAATCAACCCAAACCAAGCTACTACAGCAGTGGTAAGTTGGGTGGAAAGTGTACAATTAACAGGATTTCATAAAACCACAATGTTGGTTTATACTTGTATAACCTACAATTTCATATATAAGAAAAACAGCATAATGGCCGCCTGCATCCTCCACCACACAAACCATCTTTCTAACACTGGATATAACTAAGCTTTGATCTCAATCCAACATTCTGCATTCATTCCTTCATAAACTCAGTCTTTATGAGTATTTTGTGCTTCCCATGTCCGGCAATCACAGAGCCTTAGTGTGGTTGTGTGTAACAGAAGCTCTATAGGGGCTTTGTTTGGTTTGTTCATGTTCAGGCCTGAGCTGCAGCTGAGATAAGCTCTGTGTTTGCATCCAGACAGTGAAAACTCTGATAATCAGAGGGTTTCCACAGCATTCTGCTCCTGGCCCGGCGCCGTGATAACGCATCACTGTGAGGCTGCAGATGTTTGGACTGATTATTATTTGAGAATGAATGGCGGTTAAGGTTCACAAATGGTTAATTGTTGCTGTATATCACATGTTTGTTTACTGTGCCTCCATGTTTTACCAGAAGAATTCCTTGGAATAATCAGCGATCATGTTTTCAGGGCCTTACCCAGCATTTGTGGGGTAAATCTTTGTTGTATAACCTTCTTTTATAATTTGACTTGATTTAACAATGCATTTCACCAGCATTAGTATCTGTGTTTAGATATATTATGATCACACTCTCAACAGTGGGTTGAAATAGTAAATTAGCTGTGAACAAAAACATAATCTGATGTGAAAATGCCACTCCCTGTCTTTGCGTGTAAGTTACATTCATTTGAGCGCGGTGATTGTAACCTAAAGCTCTGTACGTTGAACAAGGCGGACAAACTAGGCCAACAGTCAGTGTGTATGCTGGCTGCCTGCCATGACTGAGGCTTTGAACTTTTCCAGCCCTGTTCACCTCATTTGGCCCCACAGACATTCAGCTCTTCCCAAACATGAAAAAAGCTGAAAGCCATTTGGTTGTAGATGATGATCATATCAGCTGTTTGGACTTTGTGAAACTGGGCTGAAGTTCCTCGAGCACTTTTGGAGACATTTGTTAGGTTGGAAGAGGATTATATAGAAAACTGAACAGTGTGTGTGTGTGTGTGTGTGTGTGTGTGTGTGTGTGTGTGTGTGTTTGAGTGTGTCAAATCAACTCCACTGACTCCCTCCAGTTCCACTGACAGACAGGCAGCATGTGCAGGAATGACAGAGTGTGTGTTGTCACGTGATCTGACCTTGGATGCAGGGAACAACACTGTCCCTGAAGAGGAGGCTTAAATGTGATGTTTCCAATACGAATGCACCTGACAGCTGTAAAACAAAACACACTCTTGCTTTATTTGCGCCATTGTCCATTTGTCACGGTGGAGAAAACTCAAGGATGGCAACAAAACGACAAAAAACTACAACATCGACTGAAAAGTCACTGCTCCAGACTCAGAATCACTTTATTTGTGTGTGAAAGTGTGTGGGAAAAGGATTTGACCTCATGAGTGTGTCCCAGCTGTTTACATCTGGCGAGCTGTGACTGGAGGCTAGACAACATTGTCCGCTGGTCTGCTGTCTAATTGCAATCTGAACACAACTCTGAGAAAAACTTAGAAGCTTCACTTAAAGTAGCGATAGTTGTTGCAGTATCAGTAAATCATTGAGGGATGACTTGATTGACTCTGTGACAGGAGTTCACATTGTTTTTGTCTGTGATTGTTTGTTGGCCAGACTCATTTTCCTAATGAACTGCGATGATGGACAGCAGTCAGCCAGGATCAATCTCATCATGTTCCTGGAATTGTCGAGAGGCTCAGATTTATGGCTACGAGAAACATTAGCAGTGAGCAGCGCTGATGGATGTGGTGAAGCAAACTGCTCACCAGCCACACTGATACACCACACACACACAAGATCAGGACCACAACAGAATTACAAGTTATAGACAGAAATCAGATTATCAAGGCCTGAGGTATTAAACTTTTTATTTTATTTTATTTTATTTTATTTTATTTTATTTTATTTTATTTTATTTTATTTTATTTTATTTTATTTTATTTTATTTTATTTTATTATTTCTATATTTTTTTGTATTCAGCTTTTGAAATTCCTCTCAGATTCATCAAAAGTAAAGGTTTATTTTTATTTTATTTTTTATTGTTTTTTATTGTTTTTCTAGAGTCAAAGGTTTTACAGAAAACAATTAGAAAATGTATAAAATAGGCTAATATAAGTTTGGCTGGAATGCAAAAGAAGTCTGTAGAATCATCACAAACTCACTGCAGAGTAAAGCTGCTTCAATCGCTTCAGAGTTCACACATCTACAAGGTTTACCTTTAGACACATGCTCCACTTTACATACACAACAAACACATGAGTCACAGAGCCCTGATGTACAGGTTGTATGAATGGCTGAATGTGTGCTCATTGTGAAGCAGACCCTTGTCTTCCTAAGGCAATCTGAGGTCAGCCATTGCACTCAGGGGATGACTTTCGGGAGGTTGAGGCTTCAGACAGGAGGTTTGTGTTGAATGTTTCCTTGGTGTTTGCTTTGACGTGACCTGACGCTGAGGTTCACACATTGTTCCTCTGATTGTTGTCAGTTTGCTTCAAGCATAAATCAACTCTGTCTCTACTCTGCTCCTCTTGTTTTCCTCTGCGTGTGTCAGATTTCATTGTGTGTGTGTGTGTGTGTGTGTGTGTGTGTGTGTGTCTCTGTGTGTGTGTGTGTGTGTGTGTGTGTGTGTGTGTGTGTGTGTAGTTCACATACAGACTGTGCCATCGCTCTGTGTGACAAGAACAAGCATGTCTGACTGCAATCTCTGCTGTCCAGATCACTGTCACATTGGATGACATTTCGCCCTGAGTGGATCCAAACAGCACATAGGCAAATATTCCTGGAGTGTGTCCCTGTCTTGATAAAATATGAGGTAGAGAGAGAGAGAGAGAGAGAGGGAGGGAGAGAGAGAGAGAGAGAGAGAGAGCGAGAGAGAGAGAGAGAGAGAGAGAGAGAGAGAGAGAGAGAGAGAGAGAAAGAGAGAGAGAGAGAGAGAGAGAGAGAATCGTTCATGATCATGTCACCTTTGGAGATTTATTGGCATCATACTGAGATGTGTGTCTGTGTGTGTCTGTGAGAGAGAGAGAGAGAGAGAGAGAGAGAGAGAGAGGGAGAGAGAGAGAGAGAGAGAGAGAGAGAGAGAGAGAGAGAGAGAGAGAGGGAGAGAGAGAGAGAGAGAGAGAGAGAGAGAGAGAGAGAGAGAAAGTTATGTAACTATGTTGAAACGTATCCGGAGTCACGTGTTCAGTGAAGGCCTGCAGTAAAACCAGTGAAAACATAAAGTGCACCCGCGCGCGCACACAAACACACACACACACACACACATGCCTGCACGTTATAAAGATGGGATGATGTGGCGCTTGGTTGAGATGAGAGTGTGACATGTGACCCTGACAGGATCAGAGGGGGCGGGACAGGAGACTCAGCCACGCTCAGCAGGACAGAGCTCTGCTGTACCTGCAGTACTATTATTACTACCACCGTTAATCATAGTACTAGATTAGTTTTAACACTATAGCTGTTAAAAATCTGCCAGGAATTATTACCACTATTAATACAAACTGTAAGTCAAACTGAGTGCTATCACCTCTACACCAAATACTGCTAACTCAACTTTCTACTGCTGCTTTGACAGATACTACTGTTACTATGACTACTATACTGTACCATTCTGACAGCTGGTACTGGGAACAAAACTACAGTGCAGAGGATTTATCTGTGTGATCTTGATCAGCATGAGTATTGAATGAAAACACTTCCTGCCCGACTGCCCCTGTTCCCTGCTTGGGTCAAACTCAGTCCATGAAAGCAGAGCTCCGCTGACAACAAGGAACATTCAGTCAATTCAACTCCTTCCGTGTGTAAACAGATTGACGCTTTGTTTGAGATTATCACCAAATCTTTTAAAACTCACACACACAACATACTGTGCTCCTGTGTCTTTGGGTGTGAGCGGTGTTCACAGCGTGGTGTGTTGTGGTAAATGCTCTGTGTCTGATGGCATCGTTGTTGGAGTCTGATAGAATGAGAGAGGTGAGGAAACATGTCTCATCCTCCCACGTCTGCTCAGGAGTTTATAATAATACGCTTCAGTACTCATCTGGCCCTTTAGGAGATAATCTGCCATGATGAACCCCTCAACATCCCTAAAACAGATGCCACTGCTTTTCCAAATGATGGAACACATTAGACCTTCTGTCCTGGAGGAGATCCTACAAGTTTCCACTTTTCTAACGGTTGTTTTGACTCCGGTTGTATCCACGGCAATGAACAGCTGCAAGGACCAGACAAGATCAGCTTCATACATACCAAGAGACAGAAGCCTCGCAGGCTAACAGGCTGAAACCTTCTTCACTGCCAGATGATCTGTGATTATGGCACAAATCCTTTCGTGGAAGAAGCATTTGGTTTTGAAAATATGCTACTGAGCTCAGACATCCATATATCAGGGACGGTTGCTGCAGTGACCCTTGAAGAGTTTCAATCGTCATTTCATCAGCTCACCAAAACTCCCTTCAGATTAAAGTCTCTCTCAAAGCCAACATTGTTTAAAACATCACCTCATGTTACTGTTGACACATCTCTCTCTCTTTCTCTCTCTCACACACACACACACACACACACACACACACACACACACACACACACACACACAAACACACACACACACACACACACATGTGAAACCCAGAAACCCAACCTTACCCGACGTCAGAGAGCCTCAAGTGTCCAACCCCCAAGTCATCCACACACACAGACACACACAGACACACAGACACACACACACACACACACACACACACACACACACACACACACACACACACACACACACACACACACACACACACAAACACCTAAGAGCCCCTAAGAGTTATTAAACTCACACACAGCCTCACTTAGTGTGAATCATTAGAGATGAGAAATCATTGATCAGCTGTTCATCGGCCACATGCTGCAGGAGAGCAGCAGCTGGAGTCTATTAATTAGGAGTCAGTGAGACCTCCAGGTTTAGCTGTTTCACACACACACATACACACTCACAGGCTGATAACACCAGTGTTGGGTTTATTTACTTTTACTTGTTTATAAAGCAAATAGATAAACTTTCAAAGTTAAATCGAGGGTTTTATGGTTTCATCTGTTTCTGCTGGTTGATTTGTTTGTTTGTTTGTCAGCTGGAGTACTGATACATTCATGAATCAAGTCAGGGATTTACAGAAATGACTTTGTTTTGTTGTGAGACGGCACATTTCCAGACATCGTCATCACACATTCCACTATCATTGGGTGCAGTTAGGTCAAGATAAGGATCAACATCTGGGGAAGTCAAACACATGCTTGATGGAGGCACATAATGGAAGTGAAGTGCAGCAACATACAGGGCTGAAACAATACAACAAGCCATAACATGTTACTGAGATGATGCTTGATTGAGTTTGATGCCCATGGTCTTTAGATATCTTCAATCATTCAAGAGATAGAACCAAAAAATTGAATTCTTTTAGCTGCTTCTTTCTCTGCCAGCATGTTTTTAGAACAAGACATATTTGTCTCAGGTTGTTGTTGTTCTAGTTGGATATGTCACATGGGAAGACAAGAACAACAACAGTGAAGAATAAATACAAAATATCCTATGTTTCCATTTTTCACATACAACCAAGAGTGTTGCCCCCCCTCCTCCCCCAACTAAAACCCTTAAAAAATGAAACCTATTGTTTATTATGGCACAATGAATGGCTGAATGTAAAGAGGCATTGTTGGGGGGAAAAGAGACCAAGATCCCCTTTCTCTCCTTCTTATCCAGGATAAAGTTATCACTTACAGGATATGCCATGCTCCAACAATTGTGGTGTCTGTGGTCTTAAGCTGAGTGGAAGTGCAAGTCATCGGCCAGGCTAAAGAAGTGTGTAGTAAACCCAAGTTTGCTGCAGAGGAAAAGTCAGAGCAGATTAACAGCAGAGCAACACTGCAACAATACTTCATCTTATTTAGCTTTACCCTCTGTTGATTACAGGGTCAGGTTCAGGGTCTAGTCTTGATTTGTCTTAAATTGCTCAGCTAGAAACAAGTCTGGAAGGGTACAGGGACCAGTAGACACCTTAAACCCCAAACTGTTTGAGAAAACCAGGTGGAATTGTGCTGTGATTGGCTGGAGACATTTGTGGACAGGTAGTTAGTTTAAAAATTCCACAAATTAATCCAGGGGAGGCGTGAATGAAAATGAAGCATTCCACAAATAAAGGCAAGCAATTCCACAAATAAATGAAAGGGAGATGAAGGTTGGTGAGTTTATGATATATTTGCAAACCTCACGATGTTTATTTGTTGTTTATTAAACATATATACACCAACAGGGTGTAAAGAAGGCTTTTAGCGTTGCCTTGATTGCGTTGCTGGAGAATTTTAAGGAAAGGTAAAATTTCCAAGTCTCCCTAAACGCCGCAGTAATTAGTCGTTTCGCTCGTCACGTGCCGTGGTGCGTTTGCGATCCAATGGCAGAGTTTAATTGAGGGCACACAGCCGATGACGCACGGCGATTGTTTCACCGCGCCGCTCCGTTTCCTGTGCGCGCATGCGGGTTTGTGCTGGTGTTTGATGTGTATTAATTAACTCCTCATTTCCATTTGATGTCGACGCGTTTGGCTATTTGGAGCACGCACACGCACACGCACACACACAGACACACGCGCGCACACTCAAACACACAGACGCTGAGTTAGCGCTCCGCCCCTCCCGGACACGTTGACGAGCAGGGCTGCGTGCGCTGGCCGTTTGGTTTCCCTACATCCGCTCTATGTGCACGTACACCCCCCCCCCCCTCCCTCCCTCTCTCTCTCTCTCTCTCTCTCTCTCTCTCTCACACACACATACAGAGGCTCTCACTCACTCACACTCTCTCTCTCACACACACACACACACACCGCCGCTGCATGTCCTCAGCTCACCGAGCAGGACGGGAAACAGACGCTTCACTTCTGGTAAGTGACGCTCCTGGCCGGTCGGTGTGCCTGTGCTGGTCCGTCCCTCCTCTCCTCCTTTTCACCCCCTCTCCTCTCCTCCTCCTCCTCTTCCTCACCTGGATTATTTTTTAGTATTCTTGATCAATATAATGAGTCATCATCGGTCCGCGGTGGTGAGAAGCTGATGCGCAAAAAGACGCACGGAAGGATTGTGGACATGATGTTTGCGATTTGAACGCGGCAGGTCAGATGAATTCCATCTGTGTTTGAGAAAATGTCCTCCGTCTGCATCACATCCCTAAAGCCGGAGTGTAAGGGGTGTTTGTAAACGAATCCCAGTTGTTTCTGGGTGTAAATGGGCATTATGGCTGTGTGTGTGTGTGTGTGTGTGTGTGTGTGTGTGTCTGTCTGTCTGTGTGTGTCTGTGTGTGTGTGTAAGCATGTGTGAACTGGAAACAGGTCCATGTGTTGGGATCTTTTCCTTACATAATGTTGTCCAGCCCATTTGTGAAGGCAGCAGCGTTAATCTGATTGCACAAAATCAGGAAAAATTTACTGAAGCCTAATCTGGATATCTGCATCCGAGAATTATAGACAGATTCTTCCTGAACTCAAATAATTGCAAAACACAAATAATTGTACTTGTAATCAGGCCTATCTAAAGAAATTGGAATTTTTAGAAATTTAGAATTTTGCAACGTACCAAATCACAGCATGAAGTTGAATTTTGAATAAGATGTTATAACATATGTATGTTAACACGGATACATCTTCATCCATATTTGGGAAATGATTTGGTTTCTCAAACTGACTACAGGATGACTGTTATGTATGATGAGGTCATTTATACAAACTCTTCTTCTGTCTGAGTATTGTGTGTGCACGATCTAACGCAGTGACGGGTAGAATTAAACGGTTAATTATCCCACTAAACACTTGAATGCAAGTATGAAAATCTGACTGTCAGCACGTTTACAGGCGTGTTAAAGTACTAATCCTTAGTTTTGCGTGTTTTTCGTCTCTTGACTGACACCTAATGGTAGTGGAGGTAATTACAGCAGGGCGGCGGACAACAACTCCCATTCCTTCTATGCGTAATGCAGCCGTTGCATTGAGGCGAAGCTACAGCAGGACATACTTCAAACAATCTATGTAATGAGGTCAAGAGCGTCAATGGTGTTTGGAAGAGGAGCGACGTAGCTGAAAACAATGCAAGTTAGCTTAATACACGATGAATATGTCACCGTTTGGGTAAATAATGGGAGTATCACTTTCTAAATCTCAACTCAGCTTTGGTTTACTTTGAATAAGCGACCTAAGTCACCTGATTTAAGTGTGTGTAAGTTGATTTAGTGAAATATGTAAATGCTTTATTTGCTTAGCATTGGAGTAAACATTGGATGTTTGCTTGGCCGACACACTTACACACACTGGCAGGTTCAACAATGAGGCATCGGGGCAAACACAGAGATCTTGTTCATCCTGTCCAGGTGTTTAGGTCTTAAAGCAATCTTATGTAAATTTTCAAATTTGATTATAAGATTTGCTGAAATCAGAATAAAATCCATGAATTTTTCTCTGTGAAAAATGGAATGTGTCTGTAGCGCCTCCTACTGATAGGATCTGATTTGGGAAAATCAGAATGGAGGAGAAGGAGGAGGAGTCATTCAGAATTTCTAGGATTCCACCGCTCTATGATTTTACAGACTGCTGCTTTCATTTCAGTGCATTCAAAAATCACACTAATGTGCATGTAAACATACACAAGTAACCTTTTTGGAATTAGAGCTCATTTTAAAAATACAAAACCTACAGAGAGCATCAAATGAAGACACATATTTCAACTATTTGCTCTGGATCCAGCTGCTGTGAGGATGAGATGTTCAGGAGGTGCATCTGTGAGTTTAAGGAGGCGCTGAACTCAGACACATCTGTAACCAGACAACATAGATAAGGAAGCATCTGTGGTCCAGCTGCTGTGAGGAGGTCCTCTAAGGTCACACTGACACATCTAACACTTTACATCCTCATATCTGTGCAAGGACAAATCCACATCATGGCACAAATCAAGCATTAATGAGTGGCAGCACGTTTAGCAGCAATAACCAGCAGATGTCTCTATGGTTTCATTTCTACAAGTCAACTCAATGCAAACTCTTTTCTTTTTCTTTCGGCAGTCAGGTCGTGATGCTCTCTGCTGGTTACTACTCTGAAGTTCACCATGTCCACCTCTGATTCGGATTACTCCATTGACTGGCTTGCCAGCGACGAGGAGGAGGACTGCGAGAGCCTGACCAGATTAAGTCCTCAGCCGCCGCTGCCGCCGTCCTCCACCACATCTGTAACCGCATCTCCTAGAAACTGCAGCGACCCTGGGCCAACGCGGCAGACAAGCGACTGCGGCGAGCGCAAAGACGGATGCGGCTGCGGGAGCGGCACTGAAGGAGCGGGCGCCACAGAGCCCTCGTCAGCCGCTGCTTTACAGGGACTAACCTGTGTGTGTAAAGACAAGACAGCAAAACGCCACTCAGCCAGGAAGAGGACGCACAGCCCAAAATCAGATGGGCGCCGGGAGAAACCTCAGCCAGAGGTTGAAAATGAACTCTTCTCACAAAAGGTGAGCGTCGGGCACACGCACACACACACACACACACACACACACACACATGGTTGGTCTGACAGAGAGCATCAGAGTTCATTCATCCCAATCAGGGAATGACGGGCGATAGTCACAATGGCTGCCAGGAATCGCTATGGTGACAGGAAACACTTCTGTGCTCTTTAAGGGAAAATTTTCTTTCCCCCCAATGCAATTTGGAGAAAAGGCCACATGAAAAGCATTTCTCCTTGTTTTTGGTATTGTCTTGACGTGTAACCCAATCCAAAAAGAAGGATTTGGGTGTCGGCACGTGAGAGCGGTGACTTCACTCTGACACTGCCATCTTTCATCTGTCTTCAACATTCATTCAGGCAGAAATCCATCATAGAAGAAAGCCCAGTTTACCGTCGCTCCAGAGGGAAATGGAGCAGAAACAAAGACAGAAACATGACAGTGAAAACCTTCACAGTCGTGCTCAGGACCATTAATCTGTTCACTGAGCACCGAGGTGACTGAGCTGAGTGATGGTTCTAAAGTCAGATGGACAGATTCTGCTGTGGTGTGAGGTCAGGTCAGGTCAAAGTGTACTTTACATCCTCAGATACGCTGGAAACACGTAAATAATATGGTGTTTAATCTGACCTGACATTTTTTAGCTTGGATGCAGATAGTGGATGGAGATGTGAGAGAGACAGCTGATCCACCGGCCCACCCCCCTCCATGTGTGTGTGTTTGTGTGTCCGTGCAGTGTGTCCTTATAAGATCCTGATAGATGTGAGGAAGTTATCAGGGATCTATAGAATGTGACAGGGAAACTCCTCACACCGTCCATAGCGTGTAAGTGGATCTGGGCGTGTCAGTGTTGGAGGGGTTTGATGTGAAGAGATGAAGGCGGTGCGGCGTGAAGCTGAGAGCTATCAGTTTCTCCATCAGCTTCAGTGTGGGGCCGTTAATGCAACGCTATCCAAACACAGAGCAGGCAGACATTTACCTTCAGCGATAACACGGGACTAAGGGCATCAGATGGACGAGCGCTCGCACGGTCCTAAACCACCGAGACCACCACAAAATGCGAAAAGTGACACATACACACACACACACACATACACACAAATGCATGCACAACATGTGCAAATCTGGTTATGCAATCAGTCGAGGTGCGGCAGGTGACTGTGAGGTGATTGATGTGCTGGGGTGCTCAGGTGAGCGTGGAGAAGCAGGCAGGTGAAGGTCTAACACACTTATCTGCTCCTCACAGTGTGCAGAGCTGCAGTGCTACATCCAGCCGCTGTCGTCCATCCTGCGCCGCCTGAGGTCAGGCCGCTACTCTGAACGTAAGTGTGTGTGTGTGTGTGTGTGTGTGTGAAATGCCTTGAATCGATCATCCTGTTCTGCGGTTATTGGAGTCAGGAGTGGAAACATGAACTCAGACAGCTGGGAGCTTTTTGGTTGCTCTCCACATGTTTGTTACTGTTTGATATTCACTGCAGCTGCATATGAAACATCTTTACAGTGTTTACACCCGCATAAACACACAAACACATCTTCTTCCACCTGTCCTTGCTGTGGTTCAATTACTTCAGCACCTGTGGGTTTGTCTCACTGGAATGTGAGGTTTGACCCTTTGACAGAATGCTTTACACAAACTACAGTAAACTATTCCTACTATATCATATCTATCATCTATTATGTGCTGTGGATGGCAACAGAATGAGCACAGCACATGTAAAAATGGCTGTATGTAAAGGTTTTGACTCAAAATTACAAATATATATCCACTTGATCCCTTTCATCCTTCCATTTTATTCATATTCATTCTGAAGCGATTGAGTCTGAATCGCTGCACTGACAGTTCCAGTGGAGGAGCACAGCAGCAGGAGCAAAGGCCTCGGGAGTCGTTTCACTCTTTTAACCTGAGACGACCTCACAGATGAAAGGCGGATCAAAGATGTTCTGCTGCATCAGTGTCACTGAGATCCACACACACACATACAAGCGTTTCTCCCCTTCCTCTTACACGATTTTGATAATCTTATTTAAATGATGCAGTGATTATGCAGTGAACTGTGAAATTATGCGACAAATTTGCGACAAATTTCAGCTATTTGTTGAATCAAACACTGCACTTGTGGAATTGCGAAACAGCTGGAGGGACTGCGTGATGATGAAGGACAGCTGTGATGAAGCTGACCTCTTGTCCGCACGTTTGTTTTAGTGGAGGCATCGAAGCTAAGCTGACGAGCGTGATGAGCGATGACACAGTGCAGTTTGGATTGACAGTGATGTTGTGCTGAAGGGCTGAAGCCTGTATGCCTCAACCTCCTCCTCCTCCTCTTCCTCCTCCTCCTCGTGCTCAATGTAGATTTCTGTCTTTCTCCCGCAGGTCTCAGCAGTTTCCAGGAGAGTGTCGCAATGGACCGTATCCAGAGAATAATGGGGGTCCTTCAGAATCCAAAAATGGGGTAAGTACCTTTAGAAAGACGTCAATCATCATCCATGACTCGCCCTGATCTGTCAGCACACTGCAGTGACGACAACATGACTGCCTGGTTCCTGTTGTGTGGTCCTGATCCCATGGCTTTACAGAGTTTTGGACTGGCAGTGGTGATCCAAACGTAAAGTGATGCCCAAACACCACAAATCCACCGATACACAGGTTGTGTGTCCCTAACAGTGGAGGGAGGTGAAACCTGTCCTCTGTAGACGACGCAGTAAACTCACAGGAGTATAGATGAAAGGCTTTACTGGGTGGAACTGTAACACTGTTTGGAGCTAAATTACAAACATAAAAGAGTGTGTTTGATGGTTTAGAAGACAAACTCCTTCTTTCCTGTGCTGTAAATTCCTGCTGGACTTTCCATGACCTTCCACCAGCGTCAGGGACATGAAGTACGGCTGAGGGTCAGAGCACACAAGCCGGTGTATGTGTGTATGTGTGTGTGTGCGAGTGTGTGTGGCCCTGAGCGTACCTTTATAAAGGCTCGTTTTAGTCTTTGAAGCCAGATGGGAGCAGCCAGAAAAGTACAATGAGCACCGTGAAGTCGGAACAATTGCAGGAAAACATTCACAGGTCAATTTCATCCACTTTTGGTTGAGCTGCAGTTCACCAGACTCTATCAGGTCTGTGCAGATGTGGATTGCTGCTGGCATGTGATCCTCCAGGCTGGACTGTGAGACGCGTGAGAGGACGCCAATACATTTACACATGACGCTCCGGGGGATTGAACACTTGGACACTAAGAACATTTGGGCAAGAGTTTGTGTTTTGTTGGGGAAACTGAACTAAAAGAGTAAATACAGAGAACTGGTGACTGCTCAGTAACCTGTTTATCTTGACGTGACATAGGAGCAACATTCCTCTGCCAATACTGAGCTGTTCACTTGCTGTTACACCAAAACAAACTCATGTTGATCCAATCTGGCGAGGAACAGAGTCTCCCGGTGCTCAGTGTCTCAGCTGCAGCTAAAAGATGAATGTGCAAATCTAAACACCTGTGCCTCAAGGTCTCAATATCCAGCCCATGTGTTCCCCTTTCTGATTTGTTTCTGATTTTCTCAGTCGTCCGTATCTAATCCATGTTTCCACGGGATTTGATCTGAAACCAAATAAGATGGAACGATCACAGCAGCTTTGCAAAGGATGATGGGTCGATTTGAAGGTAGAGATTTTGAAGCAGTTTGGGTGTGTGTGTGTGTGCGGCAGCGATTGATGAGATTTATGACACAAAATTCCTGTGTGTTGAGACATCATAGGCAAATAGGGACATCAGGTTTATTTCCTCATAGGCACGTGACCCCAAACACAGCAGAGAACACTTGAGCCCTGTGACTTTATGACACATTCATCAGGTGTATCTCTGAGTGGGTCTGACAGGGCTGCTGGTGTGTGTGTGTGCGTGTCCGGTGTGGCCCACACATGCAGCGCTGCAGCGTAGGTGGCGTCTGCGGGACAAACCCGGATGGAACAGACGCGCGGTCCTTGCTGAGTGGGTGAGACACTCGCCTCATCATCACCATGAAGACGTGTGGGATGTTGTGTTGTGTTGTCCCGAGGAGCCGCTACACTCACACTGAGGCCGGCAACACAGAATGAAGTTACCAGCTTTGCTCTGATGAGTGTGACTGTGAATGATTGACGGTGTTGGTGAAAGTTCAACACGTGAATATTTGTGTGTCGAAGCAATGAGATATCAACGGGGAGACTGGTGGGTGTGACATTGACAAAGGAAAGAATGTCGTCTATGCCGTGTGGCGTCAAAGTGTGTGTGTGTGTGTGTGTGTGTGTTGGCAGCAGTAATGGTCTTGAGCCCAGCCCGCGGCACTGAGCCTCGGGTGAGGCCGCTGGCTGCGGGACCTTTGGGGCTTACAGAGCTATTTATACGCGCCGAACGGAGCCGCGCGCCGTCCCTCCCCCGCTGCCACGTGCGGCCCGCCGCGCGGGTCACATTTCTCATGTGGAAGCGAACATGCGTACGCGTCACGCGCCGCTACATGGACGTGGACGTGTGCGGACTCGCAGATGAGACGTGACGTAGAGAACGGCTGACTGTGGCGGCGGCATGTGAGCGTTCACTCAAAAGGGGCGCGCGTGTGGGCGGAGCTTGGATGAGGATTATGTAATGTTGTTGGCGAGAAGTCCCGAAGTCATCGGAGCTGCTAGCCGACGCGTCTGCCGCTGCCGCTTCACACCGAGGAGTCCTGCTCTGTACAGACACGCACGTTTAAGGACGTCTAAGCAGCACAATGGACTCAAGGATGCACAAGTCTAAGGAAACAGGTCCCTGTGCGTGTGTGATGATGCGTGTATCTGCTATATACACGAAAGCAGCAATAATGAAAATATACACAGCTATTCAGAATAAACAATCTTGTATTTCTAAGTGTGAAAATTGTAGGTGAGTTCTAGAGAGCCAAACCACCAGACGCTTTGGTTCTTTACACGCTCCTCTTCATTGGAGTCAAGATGATCTGACCTGACAGACTGAGCACAGATGCAGTCTGGCTCCTGTGCTGATTGGATCTCAGCTATGATTGCAGTTCACACAGCTGGGACACATTTGTGCGATCAAATCTGCCCACAATATGACATCATCATGCTGCCTCGTCTTGACATAAATGAGTGGCTAGTGAAAATGCGCGTCACCTCAACTGGCAGACAGAGGTCACATTCATTAAGCAGCTAAATGCATTAGTTTATGATTCTAATGTTGAATTTAAAGTGCATTTATCACAAAGTAATAACTGTGGTCATCAATTCAATGTACCGAGTAAAACTCAAGTGTAAGAACCTCAAAATTCTAATTAAATAGAGATCCTAAGTGAATCAGTGCAGCATCATTCTCCATTCTGTTTCTCTTTGTTTCCCAGTGGACGTTTTCTCAGCATCGTCCTGAAAATAGAAGCGATGCTCCGCAGCTGGTTCCCTCATATGAGAGCAGACGTGACGGATGACAGCACTCCAGCAAAGAAGCACAAGGTAAATTTAGTTACACATGGATGTGGTGTTTGCTCACACACACACTATGAGCGTCCCTCCTCTAAAGCCGACAGGGGAGGCGTCATTCAGATTACGCAACAGAACGCTGGGAAAGGATTGTGAGGGTATTAGGTTGTTTTTATTGGCCTGAAGTAGTGGGGATCATCCCACTCAGCCTGTGCAGGAGGCACCACATGTCCTTGCACTCCCACACATCAGTGCGTTCAAAAATGCACGTAACATAACTATCCACCAAATTAACCACAGAATGACAGAATGTCAACCTCTGCCGTAGTTTATCTTCAATCTGCTTTTATTTTGAAGGGGAGAAACCCACACCAGAATTAAAAAACAATGAAACAAATAAATGGATCTGATGCATGTGCTTGGATTCCTTCTTTGATCTTCATCTATGAGGCGGCTGTGTCACGTGTTCCTCCTCTTCCTCCAGCAGCATCATCCCAGTGCCGCCCCACCTCGGTTATCTCTGTGCACCTTTGATGCTGAGTTGGTCCTCAGAGCTTCTGACGGCTCTCTGTTGGGCCCTCACTCCACCACTCACCTCAAATGGCTCCACACTTCGCCCATCTGCTCCTTCAAAGTACCAGAGTCCATGCTGGGCCGCCATGCCACCTCTGCCTCAGCGGCACCCGCTCACTGCAGCCAGCGAGCCTGCACCCAGGACAACGCTGTGTCCTCCAGCACCGACTTGTCGTTGTCGGGGCCCCTGCGGCGCTTCAGCAAGGGGGCGGTGCCTTTAAAGATCAGCTCACCTTGTCTGGTAAGACTACTGCAGGCCAAGGATAGCATCATCGCTCCCAGAACTACAGGAGACGCTAGCACAAGTGAGCAGAGCTGGTCGTCTTAGCTACAGAACTGTGTGTGTGTGTGCGTGTGGACACGTTATGTGCTGTGATTGCTAATGGATAATCTGGGGACAGACCTGGGTGAGACCGGATCTCATCACGCAGGCTGACAAAGGCTTCCACAGCAGCTGAAGTTGCTAAAAGGCCTTAAAAGCATGTTTCATAGTCTTCTAAGTCCATTCCTTTGTTTCTTTCATGGACATGTGAGCTCCAATAGCATGTAACAGTGACCAGCATGAGAGTCCTCATGGACACACACAAGGACATCAATTTCTGGATTTGGGTTTCGGGGCACGATGATGATGGCTGGGGTGAGGAAACATCCAGGTGGAGTGGGAACTATTTGTTTGAGTTGGATGGGAGTCATCTTCTGAAGAGTCCAAAGATTGAGGGGGGAAAGGAATGTTGGCAGAGGGAATTGTGTGTCCCGTAACAGCAGACTGAGGGAATAAATAAATAAGGGAAGAGAGGCAGGAATCATGGGTTCTGCTGAGAACATGTAGATAAATGAAACTATTGTCTTAATGTGACTGCACAATATGGAGGGTATGGAGAGTTCAGCTTTCATACCTGAACACTTAGACTGTTACTCTGTTGGTCTGCTTCTCCGTAGGTCTTTAACCGTTCCTCTACCTCTTGCTGATATCACACCATAAGCTGGGTATCTGGCGTTGCGCTGCTGCTGGATGAACACCGTAAAACTCAACTTCACAAGAGGAACCCGCAGGCCAGTGAAGAGGTCCTCGCACAGAATTCTGCTTTCCTACTTCCGATACCTCCACATGCAGTAATCGCCTGGTTGTCACCGGCGACGGGCTTTGGTTCCTTCACACCGTTGGCCTTCCTCCACAAGCTTTGTGAAGCGAAACACCCGAGAGCTGCAAACGCTGCGTGGAACGTTGTCTTCCGAAAACACCCGAGGGACAGTTTTACCCTCCGATGTTAACGTTTTTTGCGAACAATATGGACCAATTATGGCCAGGGGGAGGTGTCGGAAGTAGAAAAGACGGGTTTGCCTGGGAGGCCCGGCACAAAGAGCCCCACAGTGTCACCGAGCCTCGGCCCTCACAGGATGTCAGCTTTTTTTTCCTTTGTCCTGAAAGTTCTGGAGCCATAATGGGCACAGTGGGGCTCAGCGAAGGCATAAATAAGGTTTCATACGACAGCAGCACAACCGATGTAAACAACTAGGAATCAGCTCTTGCCTTTAACACTCTGCATGGCTGATCTGATAAACGGCGATGACTTCCAGTAGGTTTTTCCTCTTCAAATCTGTTGTGAAATAGAATTATTCCCCGGATAGACTTCATCTGAAACGTCTCCTGCCAAAATGTCGACCAAACGATCTTACCAACGTGGTCTTAGGGAAAAAGACCAAATTACCACGACCACACTGCTTCACCATGTAGACAAGTTTTCCTTTATGTATGTGTTTTCACAATTTATTTACTCCCCCAAATGATGGCCTTTGTGATATTTTGTACTGAAATAAATGTGATGTCTGCTTTCTGACAGGAAGTGTGTGACTCTTTCACCCCCCCATCATACACAAAGCAGTTTGTTTTACAACAGAGAAGCAACAAATACATTTTGCAGCATTTAATGTGGGTTTGTTTTGCTTTAGGAAACTCGACATAGGCCATTTAGAAATTAAAACAAAATAAATATGGATATCATGTAAAACATTTTTCCTAATGAGGCATTTTACACAATGTACAATACTTTCCCTCACCACTGTTTCAAGTTCTATACACATTTCAAAACAAATGCACATCCTCCATCCAGAAGCCCTGAACACGGGACGTGGAGTCATGAAAAACAAATTTAACACTAAATGCACTTCTCATGTGGGTTTGTGTGTCTTTAAAAACTGCTAATAAACCACAAGATGAAATCAAAAAATACTGAATCACAGAATGAGTTTAAAATGTGGCCTGTCTGCTCGGGGATTCCTGCAATTGGCGCAGTGATGACGATGCATCTCTGGGTTTTTGCTCTGTGTGTGTGTGTGTGTGTGAGACATTCTCATGACAGGGTACTTATTCTGTCATTCTTACGTCTGCACAAACGGTGTGTGTCAGTAGTCTGTGTCGGAGCCCTCAGCATTGTCGACGTTGCGTGAGAGCATGTAGTTGTCCATGTCGATGGAGCGGCAGTTGTTAATGGCGTAGCGCAGCCTCTCCGCCATGACGGCCTGGCTGGAGTACGGAGGCAGACGCAGCTGGAAGAAACACGTCTGAGACGTGGGCAGGCTGTCGTACGGCTGTGGAGGAAATGCATGCAGGCATTAATATTTAACAGGTTTAACTCTGTGCTATGCTGATTTCAATCCATGTTAGGAATCTGTATAACTGCAAAACTTCATTTCACACAAAATCAACAAGGCCAATTCAGCCATTTTCTTAAGGAGCTAAAGCTTTCCCTGACCTGACTCTGCCCTAAAGTGCTGAACTGCAAAAAAAAAAATGTACTAAGTTCGACTTCTTTCTACGACTTTTTTTGAATTTGTAATTTTCAACAAAAATTAAAAATAAATAAATAAATAAATAGAAATAAGTATTTGAAATAAATACTTTCATTCATGATTCATGATCAAGGGCCCTGGTTTTATGGAATAAATGTGACTAAATAAATAAATCCTTTCATGTCATTTTGAGGAAGACATTTTTTTCCCTTTTGAGGCTGAACGTTAAATGTAGGCGGAGCAAACGACACCTCCACCTTCCCTCAGATGCTCACGGCCGACTCACCCTGTCCACCTTCATGATCTGGAACCTCTGGGAGATGTCGGCCGTGTTGGCGGGCAGGCGCGAGCGGCCTGAGACGAAGCGCATGAAGAGCACTCGCTCCTCGTTGGAGAACTCGTCCAGGGTCTGCCAGAACCACTGCACCAGCGAGTGCTGCTCATCCACCTCGCGATACCGCACGACCTTCTTCAGCACCTCGCAGCAGATCTCAGGCATGCCGCACACCATCTGCTCCAGCTGCTTGGCTGTCAGCAGGGAGAGGAGCGGCACGGGGACGATCCACGACATGCCTTCACGCACCGCCGCCACCTGACGAGGACAAAGAAGAGGCGTGATCTCTGAGGCTGCGTTTACCCCAGCAGGTACAAAGTGACCGAGCTCCAGTTATTGGCACCGCATTTGGAACTCAGATCTGATGCAGTGTCAGATATCTGCAATGTGACTCATCAAGCCTGTATAAGTTGTGGACCTATAAAGGCATCAGTACAGGCACCGTGGGAGAGGAAGGCTTCAAATACTGTACACAAATAAAATGAAGTCATGGTGGAGCTTGACAAACACAGTAGCTTGCATAATTCGGTCTCCTTTGCATTTTTTGTAATGTTTTGTTTCGTTCCTGTGGTTCATTTCAGGTCACATATGAGCCATGTAAGGGTTAAACTGATCATTGAGACCTGTAGTTTAATGTCACCTTACTTTGATTTAGACAACATACTAGAATTGAATTGACCAGCATACAGGAGAAATACAGTCTCACATGCTCATCGCTTAGCAACCTGCACTGCAGCTTCAGTCAGCAGGTGGCTCAGTGTGGGGTCGAGTGTACTGTGATGATGTGAGAAACCATACAAAACCATCTTTAGTGTCGCACAACTCCCAGTTCAGTCGTTAATGGAAGCTAACGCAGAGCCGTACGTACTTGTCGATCGATCTCGTGCAGCCGGTACTCGACAGCTCGCTCCACGTATTCCTTCCTGTTAGAGAAAGTGAGAGGGATACTGTTTCCTCCCGGGATGATTGGCACCATCTTGCCATCTGCACTCTGTCCAACAAAGGAATCCAGAGGAATCATCTGAAAAGGCACAGAAGGACGACACCGATGAATAAGCGAAACTCAGCGGATCTCATGTAAAGTCCCCGGTCTTGAGCACGTGGCCTGGACTTAAGATAACGTTTCAAAAAGCTACAACACAAAACAAATCCTCCACTGCTCAGATGATTGATGGGTTACAAAAGATGAAATTTATCTTTTCATTTAATCCCCCTCCTGGCGTGAGATGGGGGAGATCATCATATCACGGTCGACACATTTGACAGCTCGTCAGGCATAATTCACACACGTTCACCCCCCCGACGTTGAACAGAAGCCAACGGAGGAGCGGGGAAAAAAAAAGTGCACAACGAGATTCTTTCTCTCTGAACCTCCCACACTCGCTCCCTTCATGCCAAAGAGGCAGATGCAGCCCTGGACATAGCAGTGTTGTGGCTTCGCTTCCAGAATCCCCCCCCCCTCTTCCCCCTTCCCCCTCCTCTATGAGGCCTGGGAGCGCGGCCAAGTCTTTGGCTAGGCAGGATATGCTGCATCAACAGCGGCCCTGGCATTCCAGCAGGCCCGGGCTTTTACAGTGCAGGGGTTGTGTGAGGTTGTTTGGACAGAATGAGGGGCTTTCTCTCGGTCTCGCCAGCCTATCTGTGGTTACGGGTGGGAAGGAAAGTGTGTGTGTGTGTGTGTGTGTGTGTGTGTGTGTGTGTGTGTGTGTGTGTGTGTGTGTTCTGTCTGAGCTGTGATATCGGTACAATGGACTGAGCCACCGACGTGCAGACATTTTATCAGCAGTGTGAGTGAAACAGTGTGTGTCGGAGCAGGCAACAGAGGCGAAGCGGCCCACTAATCCACAGCTGAGCTTTAGTTCTGAGCGATGGTGTTTAAATGCTTATCCACAAGCTTTCACATTGCTCGAACTGGCTTTAACCACAACACACACTCATCCGTCTGCCCGTCTTCATTCAGCCTGACTGCAGTCTAAAGTGTGCTCACAGATTCAGAGCAACGTTTCATTTGTTAAAACTTAAACTGTCATCTGTAAAAACCTCTTGTGAACCACATGACGGCCTGTGTTGCTTTCTGTTCGCTCTCAGTGGGAGTGGTATGATGATGGCATGTGACATCATTTGGAGTGTGTTTGGGTTTTGCAATGATGAAGTCAGACTATTGGAATAAAAACAGGCTTGATCCAAGGCTTATTGCTCTTTTTAACAGGATGTGTGTGATTCTGAAAAAACAAACACTCGCATGGCCCCAAGAGAAACACACACATGATGTTCACACTGTCAAAACCATGGCCAGTCATTCTATGAGTCTGTTATGGTTGGTAATCCCCTACTGTACTGCTGAGCCCAGGCTTAAGCCAAAATACAGAGTAATGTAGCTCTGGTCACTGACATGCAAGGATAGAAAAGGCCAGAGGTCGTGCGTAGCTGGTATTTACTGCCAGAGGAAGAATGAGCCTTATTCAACCAACATTCTCCAATAAAAGTTTCCAGCCTGATAAAGATGAAGACACATTCAGATCCATCAAACCTGAAGTCCAGGCTGGGTTCACCCTGCTCAATTAGCTAAGGGTGTGTGTGAGGTATGTCATCCTATTTCTGTCAGACATGGCAAACAGGCAACTTGTATAATATAAGAATTTAGATGGAACAACTAAAGAAAATAACAGAAAGACACTGATCTGACCAGTTGATCAGTTTATAGTGAGCACATTATGCACCCTCTAAGTCAATACAGGAGTCCTGAAGTGCCCTGCAATAAATGTGCCTTTGTGAAGTTTACTACGGTCAGTGGTGTTGACAGAGCGTGGGAGAGGTGCAGAATAGTGCAGTGGCATTGTGAGATTGTACCGATCCCCTTCATGACCCTAACTCCCATACAACAAGATAAAAGGCCTCATAAAATCCTAACTCTCCGCCTCAGACTGTGACCCACCTCATGGAAATTCTCCTCAGTGATGCCGCTGTCTTCAATGTGAAGAATGCCTTTGAGCGTTTGCACGTAGAGGAGGTCCACTTCCTCCAGGTCCTCCAGCAACAGGGGGATACAGCACAGCTGTTTCCACACCAGGGGCGCAAGGTGCAGGTCCAGGGGTTTCTTGGTGCGGATGGCCACGCCCATCAGGATGCCCAGAAACCTAAACTGGAGCATGTGTTCATCCAGGCACGCCGAGGGATTGAACAAGAACCTGAGCAGAACACAAGAACACGCAATGTTGGGGTTGTAACTAATAACAGTAGGAGCAGGAGCGGAGGGTAACTGAGGCCAACGTTTCGTATTAATTTTCGTATTTTATTCATAGTTGTCCTCACCTGTCTCTGTTGTAGCCAACCTCTGCTGTGGCGTTGGGGGAGGGGATGAGTAGATCAACCACACATGTCTCCAACTCCTACAATCACATGCACAGCAAAACAACACTAGCATCATTAGATCACAGCCTCAGATGGTTGATCTCACTTATCTTAAAATAGGGACATGTAGATTTCATCAATCAAAGGGTAAATATGAATTCATTTCTCATCTGTTAGTTCAAATTAAATGTCTTCCGTTTTTAAATCTTCGTTGACCCCAAAAAGCAGATTTAAAATGTCTGTAAATGACGAGACATGTAAATCTAATGTGAGTCGGAAATGTATTATGGCATTGAAAATAAAACATCTGTTCTTCTATTTGTATTATTTGGTCGGACAAATCAAATATTTGAAAAGATCTTTTGCAAAATTTGCTATCTCTTTTTCTTTTACCTGACACATCTCTGTGATGGTGTCATCAAAGACTCCCCCTGCATCGTCAGCGCCCTCTCCCACAAGTTTGACCTTCCAGGCCCTGGATGGCAGCCGCAGGTCGGAGGCGTTCAACTTCACCACCTGTCGGGCGATCTGTACAAAGATGGGCTTGCACTTCCGGCCCCTGGAAAGAATCGGCACCCGCAATGGAAAAGGAAAGAGGGAGAGAATCATTAGTAATGAACAAAAGAACATCTCACAGTCTCAACCAAAGGAGCAAAACATGTAAGACACACCTAAGCTCCAAAAACTGTTGGTTTACGCCACAACATTCAATCACACCTCCAACCATATATTTGCTTTTGATTGTATTGGATCAGTGACTATGGAGAGCAGAAAGTAACAATTACATATTTTTAAACCTGCCCTCAACTTGTCCCTGGAACTCTTTATGTATGCACATACATAAGCTACACTGGTTCCACCCTGGGAAATATTCATTTTCTGTTCATGTCTGGTTGGGAAACACCCCTTACTGTGCTACAACTTTGGATTGACTGGGACCAGGAGAACTAACCGTGTGGAAATCCGTTTGACTGTGATCTGTGGACCGTAGTTCTTGCCCTGCACCATGGTCTTGCCTATTGAGCGCACCATGGGTAAAGTGTAGACCCTCGGGGCCAACAGGGGCCTCAGCTGGCCCTGAACAATCCCCCAGGTACCAGCATTGTAGTGGGAAGTGTAGCTCTGGAAAGTAGAAAGACATTTAGACTCATTACAAGCTAGAGTAAACACATCAATCAATGATGTTGGTAACCATAAGGCCAAAACCTGTCTTAGTTTTTAGTCTTTGCTTTGTGTGCTGGTTGGTTCCTTACTTGGTTGTTGGGACTGAGGTTGAGCAACCTCCATGAGGAGTACATGAGGTCGGAGAAGTGGTAGAGCAGGCGTAGGCGGGCCCTCACTGCCTCGATGCTCACCTCCTTCAGCCCACTGTACTGAGGAGGCACTGCAATGGGCAGACCGAGCTGCAGAGGCACCGACGAGCCTGAAGAGGCAGAAGCATCAAGAGTAAAGGGATGAGGGACGGAGGAGGCCAGAAGCATCACAGGAGAGAGAAAAGGACAGACGAAGGAGGATAATCCCAAATTAAGTAATAATTTTCAAGTATTTTAGTTAGACTATGACATAAAATATTTGTCATATGTAATCTCTGGAACCATGACTGGAACTTAAAAAGACAGGCAGCTAATGCAGTTTTCCTAATTATCTCCTAACCCTAAATTCCTCACTGTTTGTTCACCTCAGTATCTCAGCTGAAAACAATGTGCTGTTTGTTGTGCTTTAGCTACATGTCCCAGCAGTATCGCACAAACTCTGATGCCAAGTATAGAGTATCTGTCCAACATACAGCAATGGCTTGGAGGAGTGTGACTGTGTCTCACCTGGAGCTCTGGGCGGCACAGAGGGCGCCGTCCACGCCGCACTGTGGCAGCGTCCAGCGGAGATCTGGTGGATGTTTTTGCCCTGTAGCACTGTCGCCAGTGTTGGTTCTCTTATATGGTTGGTATGGCTCAAACCCAACTAGACAACAAATGAACCATGAATTATTCATATACGGTTGTACGATGTATTGAAATGTGATCCTTAGCCAGAGGATAAATGTTAATGCACAATATAAATGAGCACAGGATGCATTTCAACCTTCCAAACCATGTACATATGTGGTAAGCGGTCTATCTGGAAGGTTATAAATGGCATTTTCTACATTCTGACTATGCCGTTATTGACAGTTTGCTTGTTTTGCCCTTTGCATTGCTGTCAGTATAACCATGCTGACTGACAGCCTTGCTGGGGTTTCACCAAGTGTAACAGCAGGTTACCTGTCCCTCAGAGTTACTACCCCAGGTGTAGACGTCTCCAGTGGAAGCGAGCACAAGTGTGTGTTCAGCCCCTACAGCGACATCCTGGATGTGGACCACTGACAGTGCAGGCACCTGCTGGGGACGGTTATGGTTCCTGGCTCGGCCCTCTGGCAAGCCGATGAGCCGGTCTGCAAACAGGAGGAAAATGATTGACAAATGATTGACAATGTATGAATATAAAAACATTAAAAGCCATACCTAATATTAATATTATCATAATTCTGAGCACAACTATAAATTGCTACCATATTAATGAGCGGTTTAAGGGTGACAAACCATGACGTACCTTGGCCAAATGTGAACACTTTGCCATCTTTGGTGAGAGCCACAGAGAACTGTGTTCCACAGGCCACCTTTTTGATGCCAATTCCACAAAGCACATCCACTTTCTGGGAAATCAAACATTCAACAAAAACCCTTATTAAATACCCTTATTAAAAACCTCCAAAAACATGCTTGGGCATATTAAGTTTACGAGGTGAACATCTCTACTTGAGTCTAACTCTCAAATGAAATGAAGTGGAAGTCATACCTGAGGCGAGGACTTGGCTGTGGAGTTGCCTAGTCCCAGTTTTCCGTAGTCTCCGTCACCAAAAGCCCAAACCATCATTCCGTCAGCAGAAATGACTAAAGTGTGATTCAAACCACAAGCAACCTGAGGAGGGAGCACATCAACATAAACTCTGAGCAGTGGTCAATCATCGTTGTGCACCAAAACCTTTAAATATTTCTGCCTTAAAAACACAAACCTGTAACATGTTATGAAATAAATACCTTATTCTACAGACCTCAGCAACACAAAACAACAGATCTATTCTGCAAATACCAAATAGTAATCACGGTTTCATTTCAATACAATTAATGCCATTTAGTTTTATATTGCTTTTCCCTCCTACCTGGCCGACCTGGTAACCCTCCAGAGCTGTGACTCTTTCTGGTAATTTCTTGTTGGAGGTATTTCCCAGACCCAGTCTGCCATAGTCACCATTACCAAAAGTGAAAAGCTTTCCATCAGCTGTAACCACTGCTGAGTGTTTGAATCCACAGGACATCTAGAGGAGGAAAAAGAAAAAAAGGAGATGAGAAGATGAAAAAACACAAAAATTGAAAAGGAGAACAAGGTGATTTAACTGGGGAGCAAGAAGTGTAGCAATACAACACAAATATAACAATGAATCCACTACAAATCGCACACAAGAACAAGACAACATTAAGGGAGGGAAGGGACATGTGATGTCATTTGGGGTGTGATGTTGTGATGTCATATGTCATATGTGATGTCATGTGAGACATCTTAAGCTATTGGAACATCTTGAGCTGTGGGACTACTTATGTTTTAATGCATGAATGGAACTGTGTGTTGTTTATTTATTGTTATTTATAGTTGTTTATTTATAGTTTATTGCTGTTATTGATCACTGTTCAAAGATTCAGGCACAGCACAAATGCATTTCGTTGTATTATCATATACAATGACAATAAAAGCTATTCTATTCTATTCTAATGAAAATAGTTTTGAAAAAACATTAAAATAGTTTGTATTGAACTGAAATTGACAATCTGCAAAAAATGGTGACAGTGAAGTTATACAGATGGCATTCAGAAATAAAACACCCACCTGCACCACCTCCTCTCCTTGCAGTGCTTCAATCTGCCGCGGGCGGCGCTGGCGGTCACTGTTCCCATGGCCCAGTTTGCCATAATCCCCGTCACCCCAGCTGAAAACCTCACCACTCTCAGTCAGAGCCATGGAGTGGCCGTCGCTGCCGCATGATGTCACTAGCTGGGTAACCACAAAACCTGTGGTACATACGGATAATTGGCTGGTTAGTACTCGGCAACAGATGCATTGCCAACCCCAAATTAAAATATGTACTAGTGACAAATAAGATCTGAAATACAGATAAAATCATACATCATAAAGTGAATTATGTTAACTCATTACGCTGAAAAGTCGAAATGCTTGTTCTGGTGATTATCTTGATGCGAGGACAGTCATTTTAGGCAATATCAATCAAATTCTGATCATATTTAATATAAAATGTGATTATAAATCACCTTGAAGAGCTGAGATGACAGTCAGGACATGCAGGTCGTCAGAGTTCCCCTGCCCCAAACGACCGTAACTGCCCTCTCCACAGGCTAATACTGTGCCATTAGGCTGGATCACAAATGTGCAGTTCTGTCCACACACCACCTAGAGCAGGAGAGATGGTGAAACAAAGACGAATGAGGAGATTAACTTGTTACAGATGCAGGAAATGAAGAGCAGCAAGGTCATCGGTGTAAAGATGACCACAGGTTGCAGTGCTCACGCTACAGCCCATGTCTTTCAAATAAATATAGCACTGGAAATAAGGTAGTTGGTTAAAATCCAAACCTAAAATATATATCAAAATGTAAGTGTGTATAGTTTGAAGAATTTAACATTAAGTATAAGAAGAAGACAGTGGGTGTGGTCACAAGCTGCTGTTTGTATTTATGTACTTGTTGTGCCTGCGAGAAGGAAGGAGCCGTAGTCGGGACCAGGATGTTTCTGCCAGCCTCTGCCAACTGGCCATGCCGCCCAGCCCCCCACAGAAACACGTCACACTTTCCCCCCAGGTGCCAATCCTGTAACCATCCAAAACACACACAATTTTCAACAATTTAGATTAGATTAGCAGTTGTAATGCGTGTGAAGAAAATAAACACAGACAAACCATTTACTGTAACAACAAAATTAGGTCTTTAGCCTGGTCAGTCTTAAATTACCTCTGGTCGAGAGGTGGCCCACGACATGATCTGTTCATCCAAACCAGACACCCATTTACTGTTGTCCTGGAAAGCACAAAAGCTGATTATTGTCAGCTGCAAAGGTGCAAATTATACAGAAAATTACCCTATTAGCACTCCAGCACATGACATATACCAGCACCCTCCCTCACCATGAGTAGAGCCATTTCATCTTTGGGCACAAGCTCCAGGTCAGGAACAGAGAAGGAGTCAGGGAACGTGGCGCCCCGTGCCAGAGCCTCCGCAGCCTTGATGGTTGTAGAGAAGCAGTCGAGCCAAGCCCACTCGCTGGCACTCCAGATGGCTGTGCCAGACTCCAGTGGGCAGTGACGGAGGTGAGGTGGCACAGGGGGACAACAAAGGAGCTGGTCCAGGTGGAGACCCACAGCCAAGGAGGCGAGGCACTGCATGTAAGGGCTATGAACCAGTTGCTCCCCACAGACAACATGGGGCTGAAATGTGGAAGGCACAGCATTATCAATCATGAAACCTTCTACTGTTAAATATGATTAATTTCTGAGTCTCTAGGGCAGGGGACTCCAACCTTTTTGCCCCGGAGAGCTACTTTGACAATATAAAAGTGTCCCGGAGCTACTCATGTTTAACATTATTAGTGACATTTATCCACATTTATCCTTGGTGAAACCCCAGCAAGGCTGTCAGTCAGTCAGCATGGTTATACTGACAGCAATGCAAAGGGCTTATTCTCAACCCAAACCCTCTGAATAAGCGTCTTTTGTGTGAACATTTACAAAATGTACTTTTACTCTTTCTGTACTTTCTCTTTTTTGTACTTTTAACTTTTTTAAGTAACTACTATTTTTTGTACTTTTACTCTTTTTCGTAACTTTACTCTTTTTAGTAACTGTACTCTTTTCTGTCCTTTTACTACTTTAAACAAGCAAACAGGTGGAGTAAAGTTATAACAAGAGTTAGGTATTATGGAAATTGACATTTTAAGATCTAATATTAAGTTCATTTTTTTTTATGGATTTTGGAAAAGTGCCAAGATCATTTCCTCAGATATCCCTTTACCTTCTCATAGGCGTACTGCTCCTGTAACATGACAGGCAGTCTTTCTAGGAAGGCCCTCATGCAGGGCGCCACGTTGAGGCCAACTACACCCTGCTTCTTCAGAGCTGTGCGGCAAGTGGCCAGCACGTGGTTGGATGCCATGAACTCTTTGGAGCAGTTCACGACCAACACGTCCTGGAGAAAGGGTCAGACATTCAACCACAAACGAAGCAAACCAGTGAGTAAATAAATACATTTTATTTCAGCGAAGAGGTTGAAATCATGGAAAATGTGAACTGCCAAAGATTTAAGAAAGTGTAAAAAGCTGTGACAGTTTTACCTTGGACCTGTTGGAGCAGATGGCAACACCTACATCTGGGATCCAGACTATATTCTGGATTGCTCCTGAACCAGCTACTACTGTTTGCAGCACTGAGCCATCCTGTTAGACACACACACACACACACACACACACACACACACACACACACACACACACACACACACACACACACACACACACACACACACACACACACACACACACACACACACACACACACACACACACACACACACACACACACACACACACACACACACACACACACACAGTATTCAGTGTGACTTAATACAGCCATCTGGTCAACAAAGCATCCAGTGTAATCATTTATTTCTGTACTTTGGTGGTGTATCCCATGTTTGTATGTACATCTGTGTCTTAAATATCTACAGTGCAATCATATGTACTGTGTGTATGTTGTTACTGTGCATTCTCTGCACGTTTACACATATCTCACCCGCAGGGACCAGATGTTCATGAGACCCCCCACTCCTCCAGATGCCAGTGCGAGGCCGTCAGGACTGAAGGCCAGTGTCTTTACAGGGGTGATGTGGCCTTTCAGCTGGAAAACGCACAGCGCTCCATCCGTTGACCACCGGGAAGACTGAGACACAACCACAGCAACAGTTTGTAAGGACAGTACATCATGTTTGCCAGAATACATTTTGGGATAATTATTAAGAACACATGTATAGTGTGATGGAATCCACCATCTTCCCTTCCCGTACCCTGAATTTAGGCTTTGTTTCACTCTCCCACCATCCCTCTGAACCACAGGACCTGGAGTCTGGGAAGCTGGAGATGTCTTGGGGAACAGTCCAGACTGAGATCAGCCCATTTTGGCAGCATCTGAAAAACAGAATGACACGTGTAAACCTACCCATCTAAATAATAATAATAAAGATTTTGTCCTTGAATTGATGTTGTATCAGGATAATGATGACAATGTTTCCTTAAACTTGCAGCAGACCAAAGGTTTCATTGAAATGCTCTTGCGTTGCTGCATAAAAGTCTTCTCTATATAATTAGTGGCACTGTGTTGAGGATGAAGCATCTCTTGTGCATATCATGTGAGAAACCCTGCTGGAATTTATGGAACACTTTTAATTTGCCTATATGTGTGGACATTGTCCTCTATCAAATAAATGATAATGGCCTAAATATGATGTGAACGCCTCATAATATGGCAGCACCTCCTATGAAATCTAGTGTCTAACAACAAAAAGTGTTACAGAACGACATACATTGCAAGCATGCTGAGGGGCTTAGAGCCATATCCAGGCAGGCTGCACCACGCCACACTGTTGACCTGGGAAGGGTGTCTGAGACTTTGCAGACACAGCCAGCCAGAGCCAGACTGAGCATCAGGATTAGCCCATAGCTTCACCGTCTCCTCCTTGGCACAAGACAGCAAGATCTGACCATTAGGACTCCACTTCATACAGGTGATGGACTCCTAGAAAACACAACGTGTAGGGTCGGTTAAAATCTGAGAGGCATTTGTGCTACAAAGTTGAGACATTTTTTTCTTAATTTAACCTGAGAAACTATTATTACTGTTTAACAAAGCATTATCTAAGCTTTTCTGGCCTCTATCTGGCATTGTTTACTGCAGGTGGCATCTTGCAACAGTAAATGCAAACTAAAAGCTATAACTGACTATTTAATGTTGTGGCACTGCTTTACCCTGTGCGCATCAATGACCACGATGGCTCCTTTTTCCAAGGGCTCTTTGGATCCGATCAGTAGTTTGCCATCTGTGTAGCCCACAGCGAAGGGTTTGTCTTCGCAGTACCAGGCTATGTGCATCACTGCCACTGGGATGATAAACATCACATACACAATGATTGATACGAAGTGCAGACAAACTGGCAAGACAAGCTGTGACAGTCAAAAAGGCACAAGGAGTTTTAAAAAAATTTCGCCAATCTACCATCTTTCCTGTAGCAGTGTTCCAGTTCGGTGCTGTGCATGCTGGAGGCGTCCAGCACCTCGATGAGGCCCAGAGTTCCATCCATACGTCCCACCAGCAAAAGGTCCTTGGGTTCTCCGTCCCACAAGGACTCTGCCTCTCCTTCAGGCCAGGCCAGAGCTGACACCCAGTGAGGCTGTACATCCAACAGCCCCTTCCCACCTTGGAGGAGAAGAAAGGAGGTGGATGTTTATACACATTATAAGCTGTTTTATTAATGCTGTTGAATTAATAGAATATACTAAATGTACACACAGACAGTAAGAATGCATCAATGATAATAATTCTAATTGCCGTGTCTTTGGGCAGTAAAAGTCTCATTCACATGGTTAAAGCAGAACATCAAATGTGCACATGAATGAGAATGTGATTGCCGCCTTCCATCCTTGAGGCTATTGAATGTAGCCAAGGACAGATGGTGTGTGCTGCAGGGTGTGTGGTGGGAAGCAGGAAATATTGATTGGACAACATCCAGTCCCAGGCATATCTATTTTTAATGGAAGCTATAAAATCTTAATACACTCTCATTCACATTCTGTGGACCTCATGCATCAGTTACACTCGCAGAGCCACAAAGAACATTCTACAAAAACTATTTTCAAAACAATTCCATTGCAGGCTGTATTAATGTGCTGTTCAAGAGAGAGAACACAGAGGAGCTTGAAATGAAACAATATTTACCATTAACTTGCCAGATGTTAACCATTTTGTCCATTGCAGAGGCCAGGTATTTTCCAGTGACACTCCAAGAAAGAGGAGACAGAGACGGGTCACCGGGGGAACCCAAGCACGACAGGCCTTCCTCTGATGAACTATCCCTAATGACCGGAATATTAAAATGATGTAAGCAAGTGTATAACAAACGATCTAACCGCAAACATGGCAGAAGGAGCAGTGGAAAGAAGTGCTATAGTTCCAAACATCAGAGACACGGTAGTTTTCATTCAATGTAAAAACACCAAGGGTTCATTCCTACGTTTTATTGAAGATACAGGTCTGCTGGAGGGTGTACTGGTTCTTGGTTACGTTCCAAACCCGGACTGTCCCATCACTGCCACTTGTAGCCAACAGACCCTTCTTACTACACCAACTACACGTGATGACCTGAAAAAGCAGAAAAGTCCAAGAAAGGCAGACACAAGTATCACATGATTAAAAAGCTTTTGATGCATTTGCAAACAAATACTGCAATAACAGCATATAACTCCAAAATGTGTCTTTTAAAGGCTAAAAGACATGGATTTAACTGCAGTGGATAACAAAGGAATAACGTCGATCATATTTTTGTATTCTTAAGCAGACACACATCACAGAGACTAACCCTGCTCTGGTGAGCTTCTAGCTTGATGAAGGAGCACTTTCGCAAGTCCCCTGCCATGTCGGCAAAGGTCGGCGGCCGACTTTGGCTGTTGTCGCGGTCGTGGGCGGCCAGCGTGCGAACCAGCTGCTGGGCGGCCCACTGGCGGTGCTGTGAAGAAAGTCTGGAGGAGAGGCAGCAGGCCGCTAGAGCATTGGCCAGCTCCAGAGGGCCTACAGCGGAAGGATTATGGGAAGGATGGGCATACAAATGCGCAATTAGACCTGCTCGACATGGAACACAAGATGACAAGGTAGCTCGGTGAGTGAGAAGGTACAAAAAAGAAAAAAGGATCCACAACAAAACATAAGAAGTGCAGAAAACACAAATGGAGGCATGACTGGTGAATCATTCCATTATTACAAATAACAAAAGGATACCATACTAATTACTATAAAATATTTAAGACATATGCCAGCAACTAACTTTTTAAGAACAATGTAAGATGATAATAATGTAACAATTATAATAGATTATCATTGTTGAATTCCACCAATAGTGTGATTGATGGATAATAAACAATGAATGTTTGTTTTAGATACAACAGCAGTAAGATAAACGTGTGACAATCATGTAGGACCACACAGATGATTCTACATTTCAGACAACAGTGACCCACGTGATTCATTCAAGGCCGATTGTCATTTGGTTTTATAATTTGTCAATATCTGCTCTCAGAAAAAATGCTTCAATACAACATATGGCTAATGACGTTTTTTCAGACTGCTGTATGTACAACTGTATAGCAATATGTGTTTAATGTTTTGTAGTACTCTCATCTAATACAACATTATGAATTTATTACATAGGCTATTGTCTAAGAAACTACAATTGTGAGACTTAATGATGATGAATGGGATACAGAGAAAGAAACTATTCCAATCTCATGCCACCCTAATTCTACAAACCTCTTTTCTCCATGTCGGCCTTGTCATAAGCCGGCCTGAGTCTGGCCCCTTTGTCTGCCAGGAGGGCCACCAGAGCCTGAGTGACCACAAAGTTGGGTGAGGTTATGAGCTTGTTTTCCTCAGCCACCCCACGCAGAAAGCTGGGCAGGAACTTCCTCTGGATGGGGTCGTCCACCGTGGTAAGGTTCATGCCTGTAGCTGCAGAGATCAGGTTCTGCGAATGAGACAAGGTTAGGCTGTTTAAATGTAGAACAGTTGTATGATGTTGAAAAGTAAGGAAAAGTGGTTAGAGCTGTATGCAAGGGCAATGTTTTTCAAAACAGGTTTGGATCGCTTCTAAGCTTCAAGTAGTCCTTCTGTAATTGATGTTCTTAAGCATTTGAAATACAAGTATTACACCATTGAAGAATGTACATCATATTCACCATCTTAATTCAACCAAAAGGCTATAGTCGTCTCAAATCTTAAATTGTGTCTTATTTTTATTATTCTTTTAAAATTAATCTGCATTTGGTTCGATATCAATATACACATAAGCCAGCAAGAAAAGGTAAAATCACTAATTTGGCTCACTAACTTTTTACCACTTATAACTGAAATCTGTAAGTTTAAGAGGCATTTTCCAAATTAACAATCACATAAAATGAGCTGAGCTAACCTCTATGGCAGAGTTACTGTAATAAACAGAGGCTGGCTGTTTGAGTACACTACTGCTGATAGACTAAGCAGCAGGATAGTGATGATTAAATTTCACTGAATTGGAAAACACAGCTTGCCTTCGCCGTCAATTAATCCTGTGGGTGGCACCCTTGTTATGTGGTTCTGTTTGTATTTTGGCAGTTAGAAATGAATCAATGGCAGCATATTTATGGGCATATGGAATAAAGTGATGGTATGTACCTGAGTGCAGAGCTGCACCAGTAGCTTGGCAGCACTGGGACTGTTGGAGGCCAGACAGCCCACAGCTGTGCTTAAGTAAGCAAGACAGGAGATGGGTTTGCTAGCCTTGGTGGCCCCACGGGGCCTCTCAGTGTGGCAATGGCCTGCTGCAGGACTGGTGGAAAGCCCCGCCCGGCCTGCTGCTGCAAGGCACATCAGCCTGACCAGAGTCTTGATGTCTGTCAAACCAAGAGACTCCAGACCGGCTGCAAGGCTACAGCTTGACCCACTGAGTACGGAGGAAGAGTGGAAGAAGAATGAAGACAAGAGGGTGGGGTAGGGAGAGGAAGGAGTTATAAAGGGGAGGAGACAGCGAGACACAACAGAGAGCTGGATTTAAATCAAATCAAATCTATTAAGTATATACATTAAGTATAAATTAACTTAAATCAGAGGACCCACCATAGAGCTTAACATTAGGCCAGGCCATACGGCCAGAGTGAAACAGTGAATGGCCAGTACAGCTGGCATGTAAAACAGCTTCTTGTGACAGTGAAGCCTACCTAACTGACAGTAGGGAGAGGGCTCGCATCACCATGGTCCGGGCTAAGAGCACCTGGGCTGCAGCAGTTACCCTCCTCAGAGCCATCACTCGGTCATGAGGGTTCTGGAGTGCTGCAGCCTGCTCTCCTAGGGTCACCCTGCCTGACGAGCTCTTATCCACAGAACTCTGACAGCCTGAATATGAACACACACAGGTTAAGCGATTACATGTTCTTAAGGACCATACTGATGCACTGATAATACTGTAATAATGATGTGTGTGTGTGTGTGTATATGTATATGTGTATGTATAGCCTCACCTATCTGAAGCAGGGTCTCCTCCATACTGTTGGTGGCTGTCACCATGGCAACAGAGGCTCCCAGTGGGTCAGTGTCAGGGAACTGGACAGCCTCGGGGACAATCCTACGCTCATTCAGACCCAGAGGGCCAGCCAAGAGCTCAAACTCTTCCTCTCCTGTCAGCTTCTCGTCTTCGTCAACATCCAACATATCCCAGTCTTCTGTAGTAGCGAAGTTACACACAAATCAGACAAATAGATGGTATCACTGTAAGAAGCCACGCCACACACGTATGCAATGATCATTGAGTGTTCATAATACTCTCTACCTTCATAGACACTGTCCTGCTTTCCCAAGAGGTCTGGAGCTTGGCCTTTGTACCTAAATACACAAGAGCAAATGTAACAACAAAAGTGGTCACAGCATAATCTTTTTCACTCAGTACCTGATGGTGATCTCTCTAACACACCATTTTCCCTTTTTACAACTTTCTTGCAAGAACCCAGCCATAATGAGGCAAAGACATTCACAAAAGTGAGCTGGTCTGTTAACGTACCTCTCCACAATGGGTACTTTGGCCTTGCTTTTGATAGCCAAGTACTTTTCTCTGCAGCTTCCACAGAGTAGGTAGTAAGGGTTTCCACTGCCGCACTCGCCTCCAAACCAGCCGTCTACATAGGAGCCGTTACTGCGGTATCCTTGTCGGTTGGCACTGCGGCCACAGCCTGGGTGGCTCTTCTTCATGTGTTGATTGAAGTTGGCCACATTGGCCTCACAAAGCTCACACACCACCACTTCGTCTCGCTCCTCCGTCTCACATACATGCTGCAAGATGTGGAACAAATGAGGAGTAACACACACACGAAGACATGGAGACAGACATGTATGTGACACAACACACAGCCAAGGCAGAAACCAGGCCAAAGTTGTTTCATTGTTGCATGCACACAATGAAATATTTCTGAAAAACGAATCAATGACAGCATATGCATACAAGATGACTTTCAAGCATCAGCCAGTTAACGACAAAATTGCCCTTATTATCCCAATTTTTCTGGGCCATTAGTCATTCATTCATGCTTGTTCTTACTGCTGTGAGCTTTCAGAAAAATGTGCTTGAACACGCAAGCTTCTCATAAAAGCTTTACTTTAGCGTGCACACATTTGTCTGAGTTTCAAATAATGCAGGGCAGTTAGAGAGCAGAATGGTGATGGCAGCCCTCTGGCCATAGCATTAAGTCACACACACCCATGTTGGCCAGTCCAGTACCTCCGGGATCCACATTCCCAGAATGTCGGAGTCACTGGCCAGGTCCTGACCGAACATGGCCTCCATGGTCTCCTCGTCCAGATCCATCTCCAGCTCTTCATCCAGGTTGAAGTCGTAAAGGGCGCCGGGGTCTTGTTGCTGCTGTAGGGTTGAGACCTCTCGACGGGACTGGCTATGATGGGCCTGGACTGAGCGGTACAGACCAGCTTCAAGGAGAGAAGGATTAGAGTGAGTTGAGGAAGCGAAGAAACACTTAATTTATGTTCAGTGTGTTGAAAGATAAAGACATCTGTGTGCAGGTGTGTGATTCTCACCAGCACGGGCCAGAAGTGTGCGTGCAGCCAGATCAAAGCGGTGTTTCCTACCAACAGCAGAGCGGCCTCTGAGAGGAACACCTCCAGAGCTCGATGCACTGTCCTGCTCTAGACCCTCGGGGCTACAGAGTACACAAATATGGACTTTAATTAAAAGGTAATAAAGAGAAATGCTTATTTTTGCATATATATTTTACAAAAATTTACATAATCTGGCCTTTCCTGGAAAACAGTGCTTTCAAAATACCTTAACAGGTTAGTAATGAAGTATGTAGTTCACCTAAATCATTATTACATTGTTATCAAGTAAGTAGTTTTGAATTAAAAGTAAGGAAACTGCTGTACCTCTCACTGAAGCCCTCCTCCATTTCTGCTGCATCCGCACTGCTTATGTCTCCAAGAGAGCAAAGATATGTGCTCCTATCCATGGATTTTCCTCCTCCACCACAAGCTGTCGCACCTGGACTTGAGGAGTCACCATCACCACCAACGCCAGAGCGAAGGTCATCCTGCTCATCCTCTGTGCCTGGGTGTTCTATCATCCACATGGCAAGCACAGTGATGTTCTGGGCATCTGCCTCACCTCGAGCACCTGGGGACAGCAGCAACAGACAGGCCACTTTGTTAACCAAACAATGAAAGTCTATCTTTAAATAAACAAATTACACCTTTACTTACAGCACAAAGTGAGAGTGCAATACTTTTTGTGCAATAATCAATGTTTTTAAAGGGGGCTGTGAGTGTGTGTGTGTTTGTGTGTTACTCACCAGTGGCTTCGAGGGCTTTAGTGATCTGCCGCATTGAGAAGCCCATTTCTAACAGGGGCAGTGCGATGGCTGGAGGAGGAGGAGAAGTTGACAGCCTGCTGCTGGGGTCTGACAGAGCTGCAACAAACAAATTGGCATTCATTTCATCATAATGACATTTGGTATGCAGGCTTAAGTATGATTCTAACAACATGCAGAAACAGGAATGAGAGGTACTGTGTACAGTTCAATACCACCAACAAACTAGAGGAACATGAGTGACAGGAACCTGCTCATTCAAACACACCTCAATAACTGTACAGTTCCTTTAAAGTTTGTGGAAATTACTGTTATCATGCAAAAACCTTGAACCTTGAAAACCTTATAATTCATTAAGGTTTGTTTATCAGTTATAAATCACTTTGTCAGTTATAAATCACTCTCTTCATTACTTTTATATTCATGAATTGTAACCTGGTATACTTACAGGTGCCTGTTCGATTTGAAGGCCTTGTGGGCTGGGAGTCAGGAGAGGTGAGGCTCTGTCGACGACCAACATCCTCTGTGGGCGATGTTGGCAGCGAGGATACAGGGGGAGTCTGGGCTCGACGGGATGGAACTAAGGTTGTGGTTGGGTAGCTGGAGAACATTTGCCTGTCAAGACACAGAAGAATTAAAAATGCATCTCTACTTTGTCATACAGATAAAGACAGTACACTAGCTGAATGAGCATATGTGCATCCATGTGTTCTGACCTCAGAAGGCTGAGAGGCATGACTCCTGGAGACTCAGAGGCAGGGACAGTCTCTGTGTCAGTGACAGGTGTGGTAGCAGTGGTGGTGTCCTCCAGTGAGGAGCTCATAAATGAGGTGGTGCTGGAAGCAGAGGGACTGGTGGTGACTGGAGTCTGTGCCAGCTGCTCACCGTCTATAACTTCACCCTCCCCCTCTGGTTCACTTCTCACTCCTAATGGAGATAAGAATAATGGGTGAAAACAGACAAACCTGACACAATGCTTGTTATCCCCACACAAGTTGCGCATCTTATTGAAATCTCTCTGTCATCTTCGAAAATATATACATTCTCACCAAGCTTGGCTTTTCCCCCACTGGGCTCCTCCAGCAGCCCATTGACAACGAGCTTGTAGATCATGGCCTGTGCTCGTTCCAGGTCTGCCAGACCCAAGGCTCTCTTGATGGGGGACCGCATCACTGCTCGCTTTACCATATGGCGCATGAGAAACTGCAGAGCTGCCCGCATCTCCACCTCTTCTTGGCAAACAGGTGAGGTGGCAGATGTGCCAACGCCAGTGCTGGCATTTAAATCTGCATTGTGCCCACTAGGTGTTGGTTCTGGTGGTACCTGAATGGTAAAAGAAAGAATTTAATAGGAAATCTGACCATATTTGCATCATATTTTACATGGATCCCTCATTCATTTGTTGTAATTATGTCAATGGTGCAAAAGTAAACCTACCTTTGGTATGAGCAGCATCTCCGCATACTTGCTGCAGCTAAGCAGGGCACTGAGGGCCTTCATGGCCCCCAGGTAGAGGTAGGACAGCTGCACAGCATGGATCTCTGACTGGGTGGCAGAGGAAGACAGAAAAGGCTCATGGCTGCGGGAGCCATGCTCGTGGCCTTTCTTCCTGCTTCCCTCAGTAGGGGTATGAGGAGCCATAGTGAAAAGGATCTCATTCCCTCCTACACCAGCACTGACCACAGAGGAAATCTCGTTCTCTGACCTTGAGTTGGGGGCCACATGTGCTTTAACTTCTTCCAGACTATGGGACACACGGAGGTCAGAGGTGGTCGTGACTGGAACTATGCCAGATGATGCCTCAGCATTATCTTTTTGTTCATTGCGGTTGTACACCTCATTATCTATCTTATCGTCATTAGTAGTTGTCTCATGCCCAGTAGAAGCTGTGCTGCGATGTCGCTTATCATGGCGTCGTGCGCTCAGCTTCGAGGCCGTTTCCTCGTGGATGCTGGTAAGGTAGGTGAGATCCAACAGCAACGAGGCAGTCAAGCCACGGAAACGTGCCACGTCGAAGGGCAGCGGCTCACATGGTTCCAGGTTGTACAGTGGAGTGTCACTAGGCGACCAGAAAGTTGGGAAGCTTTAATAGAAGGGAGTGGAAAGTGAATAGAGACAAGGGAAGGAAACACAATGTGAGGGAAAGGGCAGAAGAAAGAAAGAGTGAAAGATAGAGAGCGATAGAGAAACAGTGAGAGACACACAGAGACAGAGAGTTGAAGAAAGAAATAGTTGAAGAAAGAAAGTTGAAGAAAGAAAGAAAGAGTCGAAGAAAGAAAGAGTCGAAGAAAGAAAGTCGAAGAAAGAAAGAGTCGAAGAAAGAAAGTCAAAGAAAGAAAGAAAGAAAGAGTCAAAGAAAGAAAGTCAAAGAAAGAAAGAAAGAAAGAAAGAAAGAGTCAAAGAAAGAAAGTCAAAGAAAGAAAGAAAGAAAGAAAGAAAGAAAGAAAGAAAGAAAGAAAGAAAGAAAGGGAGAGAGCACAGCATGCATGACAAACACAAATTAACCAAACTTTTGGAAAAATGAACTATTGATCTAAACCATGCAACTTGATGTAAGAAAGGAAATGCATTAACAAAAGACATGAACAGCTGTGAATTGATGTGTAGAGAAAAGGAAAATAAACGATGAGGGTAGTGATTAAACAGCAAAAGGCTACAGCTAAATAAATCAGAAAAGGGTGAATACAGCCAGTGAAGAAATGTTCAGCAATCACATTTAAATTCTGTAGCAGTTCACACATTTCTTCAAACGTGGTCATACTGGTGAGAACAAACACCACAGTGTGATTTTTATATTTCTGTACTTCATAACATCATGCGTAGCACTGCTGTTGGCCAAACAAACACAAACCTCCCTCTTCAGCCATTCAGAAAGTCACAGCCCAATTCAAATAGTTATTTTGAGAAATAGATGTTACACATAAAGAGTTTGGTTTAAACAGAGCGAGAGAGAATCTGAGCACATTTTTACCCAACAGTAGTGATGGCCAAATGTTTACTGAGCAGGGACATTCAAAGGAAAATCTACAACTAGCTGTCCTTTGGTAGTATCTATAAAAATATAAAGAGCAAATGTAACAACAAAACACAGCATTATCTTTTTCCCCCAGTACCTGATGGTGATCTCAGCCTCATCCCACTGCACCTTGGCCGAGGTACTGCCTTCTTTCACCACTCCAAGTAGCGTAGCGTGTCGCCCTGTCTGCTTATGTACACATCTTCCCCCGACACGGAGCCCTGCATCTGCTCCACCGATCACTGCCAGGACCGGCCACACATCCGTACACAGCGTTCTGAGATGGTGCTCTGACAGCTCCCCCAAGCCATGCTGCCGTCCGTGGCGACCCCTCTCCTCTTCTGTCCTTGTGGGTGTATCATGTGTCTCTCTCTGGGCATCGTGCTCCTCACGGCTCTGAACTGAGCGACTCTTTTTCAGTCTCTGACCAACACTACTGCCAGAAGCACTGGTAGACTCTCTAAAGCAGGGCTTGATCTTGTGAAGCCGTTCGATCATGGTCTTGTTGATACGATGCGTCCAGTCGTCAGTGCGATGCAAGATACGGATAAGCTGCGTGGTGGCCTCGGCCAGGACGGTGGCCATGGGGCTACAGACTGGGTCACCGGGCAAGAGGTCTCGGGGTGTGCCCCTCATTTGCATGTCACAGATCTTAACCTGGAGATATCAAAGAATAGTTTAAAAGTTAAAACAAATAGGATAACCTATTTTCATATTTCACAAGGATCGAGGGGAGTGAGTGAGTTTTTCTGGTACATATGTAAAATAAATCTAACAATATCCAAACAAATGTATAACAATGAAACAAAAGCCAGTGTTACAAATGAAGGAACAAATGAAATGAGCTGTTTCTGGAGTCAAGATTTACTCCAAACGCAATGAACCCAAGGTATAAAGTAAGAATTCTGCCAACAGAGCATCTCAGACCACTGGTCATAAACATGTATGTTGCTTTACCTTCTCTCCAGGGTTGCTGCTGTAGAACATCACACAGGGATAAAGCTCTGTGGCATCCACATCCTCAAAGGCTAACTTGGGCTCCTGTGGAATCAAAGGTCATATTGCATCTATCAGTTTGTATGAATTAACGAGCAGACACAAGACAGATAACAAAGCTATAAAACACCAGTCTGCATCTGAATAGATAAGTCCACTTAGCATCCTTATCATGTTTCCCATATCACCATTACCCTGGTTATTGTCTCTTACCTCTCCGTTCTTGCCAAAAGAGATTGTCCTTGCCTCCATGTCTAAGACACAGGTGATGAAGTCTCCCTGGGTGAAGCTGCTAAGTGTCAGTGTTTGCTCTCCATTGTGGTAAAGGTTGCCACTGTACGCCCGGTAGAGCCACATATCTGACGTAGTGCGATGGTTGAAATCATGCACGGGCCATCGTGAAACACCGACACATGTTCCCTCATTTCCACGGTTCTCCTTCACGATGTAAAACTACATGGGGATGAAGCAAAATTATTGTATACTCAGCTGAGTTCTAAATGTTTCTCTAAATATCACAAATATATCAGTGTCACCAACATGTGGAGAACAAAACGACATTATACAATGCTATACCTTCCATTGATAACATCCAGAAGAGACACCCGTGGAGGCCAGCCCATAACCTTTACCCCCACTACCATGGGTCAGCCCCTGGCCATTTTCCACTACACAGCACTGAGCCTTCTCTGGGTCAAACGACACCTCTTGGATAGGAAGATTCTCATCCTCCTCCTCCGACTCCCCCTATGGATGGACAGCAGCTGAGAGTCACTCAAACAAATAATGGGATTCAGGAAACACAAACAGGAATGGAGTGTTGATTGCTTTTCACCTGTAGTTTCAGCTCTTGAACTTTTTCTTTGATCTGGACAGTGTGCTTGGCTTGAGCAATAGGAGCTTCCCACATACAGTCAGACAGCAATGAGAACAGGCGCTCCACAACCTGGAAGAGACCACATGCTTTAACTGGCTGACTGACAACTTATTATCGTCACTGAGAATGTAAGTATACTTCAAACCAAGATGCATACCTGTGTCATCTGGTCATCCTCCATATTGGCCTCACAGGCAGGCAGGACAGCCTCCAAGACATGAAGAGCTAGAAGCCGAGTTCTCAAGTTGCCCACCAGAGGGACACCTACAATTTAAAGCCACTTGTGTGAGGCTCATCTACGTTTAATTATGACAGCATGTATCCAAACTGTATGCTGGTTGTACCTGAACAGCATTTTTGTGCAGCGATATTGAGTAGCACTTCAGTCCATTTAGGGGAAGCCATCTTGGACTGGATGGCCTTGGAGGACACAACTCTTCTTAGGAAGACTAGGAAGTCTCCTAAATGCAATTCTGCTGTGTGCTGCTTACGCAGCAAAGCTGAAAACACCAGAATTACATTCACTAATTATTATAGTTAACATAATTATAGGTAACATATACATATAAATAACATATTTATTTATGCAAAAATAAATTCAATGTTCCATTTAACTGCCAATACAGGAGCATCAAACATGAGTCATATTAGTTCAGGTCGTCTAAGTCTATCAAGTTCTTTTATCACCTCTCAAGTCTTTCTTTTCAGAGTCAGCGTTGTCTTCTTGTTTATTGTCTTCCTGGTCTTGGCCAGAGGGGAGAAGGCTAAGTCCTGCCTGAGACAACAGGTTCTTTAGCTGACTGCACAGTAGGTCCAGCAGCGATTGGACAACTTTGGGACTCAACTTGTCAGCATATGTCCTGCAAAAAAGACAGATATCCATTACATAACCTTTTCAACATTTTTAGAATAGAATTAAACAAAACAATAACATGATATGCAATACATCTTTCTACTGGTTTCCCGATCTACTGATGTTGTGACTTGGCCTCCAATTCTAAATCCCTTACCCAGTGCTGATGGCCAATATCTGCAGCAGGCGAGTGGAGGCCACCTTGAGTGCAGTACTGAGCTGTGACACTCCAGCTTTCTGAAGCAGCTGGAGGGGCTGCCCCAGCATTGTCTCAGTACCACAGAGCTGGGACAACACATTGAGCAACCCGCTTGAGATGGCGAGGGAGACATCCACCGGCTGGTAGCGCACACTAAGAGCAAAAACAGTCACCAGCAGGAGGCGCTGCTGGGCTTCTAGGATAGTGGATGTACAAAGGAAGCAGAGGTTAAAGGGTCAGGCATGCTTGGCAGTCTCATGTATTGTAGCTCATATAGGGAACCTCAAGCAGAAGTAATTATTATTCTCCCGACAAAAATTTGTTGGGCATAATCAATGACTACAATTTGTATTTAAAATATAACAAAGTTAGCCCCATAAATACTCAAGGCTCCACTTATTGGGATATAGCTGTTTGTTGTACCTATATGGTGTTTGTTTGCTTGCAGCGCCCTCTCCAGTGTAACAGATAGTTGCTGGTAGATCTTATGGACAGCTGTCTGGATTTCCATCTGAAGGCTTCTCTTGGCTGCTTTAACACCGTCCTATTATGAGAATGCACAAATTCACGCATGAGCGAGTCAACAAGAATATCACACATGTAAATCCAACCAGTCATGTTTCTCATGTCATGTTACCAGGATGTGATCGGTGTCATACCTGGTAGTGGTGTAGCTGGACACTCTCTCCTTTCAGCGCTCCAGTGCCGACTGTGCCAAGCCCAAAACAACCAGCAAGGAACTGCAACCTAACAGAAGTAAGCAGGGAGGACGACTGGAAGGCACTGCCGGCCCGGTCTGTGTTCCCAGGCTGGCTGCCCTTCTCCTCCATCCCAGAAATCAACACCACAATCTGGTGGAGAGCTTCCAACCGCAACTAGGAGCAGAGCACAACCCTTTGCTAAACTCAAGCTTTTAAACAGGGTTACAGGTTTATTTTCAAGATGCACCTAATCTGTTGGGAGAAACCCTGCAGTCATTCAAGGTCAGTAATAGGATGGAAAGCAAAAAAACATAGGCTCTTCATATGTACCTCATTTGAGACAACATGGTAGTCAGATAAATTACTCACCTCTGCCCTGCTCTGTTGCTGTTCCATGGCCAAGGTAGTGGCCTGTGGACTGGTAGACGTGCCTTCCTCTGGCTCCTTGAAGGTTGGAGTCAGACCCACATCACCGCTGACAAAGCTGAGCATGTTGTCAATTAGAGCATGGATGCCAAGCGAGCGGCTCAGGTCCAGATCTGACTCTTCATAAGAGTGTGTTGAGCCGTAACTTTGCTTGCGGCTAAATTTGGCCCGAAACCATGACTCTGCCAGAGAGTCTGGAGAACTGTGCAGCAGGCCTGAGGAGAATACAGGCAGACAAGCTTTTCAGACATATACATCCATAAGATAACCATATTGGTGGATGACCAGTTTGATGAAAAGCAATTATGAGATATGCAATGCAAAGCAATATTATTGTATGAGAGTACATCAGAGAGCCAAATAACAATCCCTCATGCTGTCATAAACCTTCATCAGCCATCATGATTTCATCAATAATGCACATTGGTTTCCAATAACACACTGAGGAAAAGTGCTGTAGTTGAGAAGTGAAATGGTAAGCAGGCTAGCATTTCCATCAAACAGCTGAGACCACTGAGGTAACAGCATCAATACCGAGGACTTCTTACATGAAACCGTGACACAAAATTACATTCTTTACCAGAATGCACTGTCACGTTGCAAAGTAATCAACCATTCCCAAGCAGAGGAGTGAACTGGTACTGGTACAATAGCTGTACGATCTTAATCACCTTTTGCTATTGATGGAGATAATTTATTACTCTAGAATTAAACACGCTTCACACAAAAAAGTATATGAAGTGTTCCCTCATTGTGAGGGGTTGCATGGAGGGGCAGTCATGGAGGTGTGAGCTAACAAGAGAAGGAAACATGCCATCGTTTACTTGCTTGGAGCTCCTCTTGTGTTTGGGGCTCAATTGCCCCAAAAGTAGCAAATAAACTATCCACACAGAAACCAAAAGACAGAGACAAGAGTAACTAAAAACCTTTATCATCCTTACTGTAATAGTTCATATATTTCCTGCAAAAGATTGTTTACCTCTCTTTTTGTGAGAGAATGCTAAGTCCAGGTCCACATTTCTCCTTCCACTCTGCAAGAGAAAACAGAGACAAATGTCTATTAAAGTCTCTTCACTGGCATAAACATCATAAACAATGGCGTGGTGAAACGTTGTGTATTCTTCTGTGTGTGTGTGTGTGTTTGAGGCTTACCAGAGTGTAGCCCTCCTCATCTGACTCGGGCTGAGAGAGGTCGGACTCACTCCTGGACTTCATCAGTCTGTAGCTGGGGCTGCTCTGCACTGAGCGACTCTCTGCACTCAAACTCTCACTCCTGCAACCACAAATGTCACTTTATCTTTACCATAAAGGTGCAACCAAATTCCTAAACTGCACAAAGCCCATTAAAACATTTAACCTCTAAGATTTGATATGCTGTATAAATTCAATGTAATTCCTACCATTATGTATATCAAAATTAATATATATATATATAAATAAAGATATTGATTGAACACCTCCCCTCCTCCCAGCTGTCAGGGACTGCTGTCTCTAAATGGCCCAGTTTCTGACCTGGTCAAGAAGCTCAGACACTCCTGTGTTCCTGAGGCTGACTGGGCCTGGCTGTCCTCGTGGTCCTCCTTCGTCAGCTCGCCCAGCACCGGACTCACCCCCACCACCAGCAGGGCACAGCGATGGATCACCGAGTTGCAGGCAGCTGTGTACAGATCCTGGCCCTCTGGGAGACCAGTGCTGCCTCTCCTCCCCTCTTGTGATGGATCGGCCTCCTCCTCTCCACATCCTCCACTCCTGGACACAGAGCCCGAGCCCAGGCCCGTGCTGCTGCTGGCTCGCTCTCTGTCACGACTGCGAGCTACCTCCCGTGCTGAGAGGAAACATTGAAAGATTTCTGTAGTGTGCAGCATGCGCACACACACATGGACACACACACGGACACACACAAGATGCTTTAGTTAGAGTACAAGCAGCAGCTCCAAACTATATAACATCACCTTTAGTGGCAAATGAATTCCAATGCAATACTCCACCACATCAGAATGTCATGTTTGTCTGACCCACTCTGAAGGGAAATCGGAGAGCCAGAATTACCTACTACTTCCTAAACACACCACACAAGAACTAGGCTACATTAATGAAACAACAGGCCAGGTTAGGTCTGGGAGAGTAAGGTTTTTCCTCTCCCCCTTACCATGATCTGGTGAGCCTCACGTCTAGGAGCCATGGCGACCAGCCGCGACTGGCTCTAACTCGGCTTGGAAAGGCTCAGGGCGACGGAGGCTCATGATATTAACTGCTCACAGGCTTTACAGCGTCCAACGATTAATTATTATTATAGGTAATGCAAGTTAACATCAGAATCCAATCAGTTTTTAAGACCCGTCTAAAATCATATTTGACATTTTAAGGTCTAAAATTCAGTTTATAGTCTTATTGGAGCCGTGGAAACCCTGTTCATCACTGCACTGAAGCTGATAGAGTGTGTAGGCATCTTCACTGACTCCACATTCACTTCCCCGCACCATTTAGTTACTTTCATCGGACTAAGGGCGGGACCTCCGGGATTTACAACACACATACTGTAACACTTTCTTTTTTCAATTAAACCAACTACTAAATGCTCTATTCTTTTCTCATCTGTTTGGTTACAGTGACCACAAAATGACATCACTCCTTGGTGCTTCAAACTAATTGTACAGCAATTGTAACATGAAATCAATATCCAAATCCTGAAAACTGCAACAGCTTATGGAATGAGACCAGAGTATTGGATTGCACCAAAAGTAATCGTAAATCATTTCTAACACACCTCTACACCTCGTTCATTTAATAACAAAAAAGCGCTGAAGAGGAGCAGACAGGTAAAATATTAAAGCCTTGGAAAAAAAAGATAGATGAACTTACTCCCAGCTGTCATTACTTCATGGTCCCTGTCCTCCTCTTCATCGTCTTGCTCCTGATGACCCTCCTCTCTCTCGCGATCGGCTCGCTCCTCTAGCTCGGCCTCCTCATCGATGGTGCGCGTGAACGAGTGCTCCTGAGGATCTATGTCCAGAGAGTCCTGATTGTCTGAAATCTGATCAGGCACATTCAAATCAAAGACAAATATTTCTGCATGAACAAAGCACAAATGTGTGTATATGCATATGTGACTTTTGTTGCACTCACCCTTCTCTCACGTGAAGAAGAGCGGGTCTGGATGAAGTCCATATTCTTACAGGCCAGCAGGCGGTTCCGTACTTTATAAACACTGCGATAGACTTCTGCCAACGACTTTGATGGCTGATACCTGATGGGGAAACAAATACATAGTGGTTTGAAGCAACATCTTTCTCATTGTTGAACATTTATCTAGTGTAGTACTCCCTCCTACCCCTTTCCAGCCCCTGTACCCCTGTATCCATGACTCCTCCCACCAAAAAACACATGACGTGATTGATAATTAAGGTACCAATTCCCCAATTCCATTAAAGAGTTTGTCTGAATTTTAATTTGTAATCTGTATTATATGACGTTAGGGTAAAACAATTAAAATGTATTTGTTACCTTAATTGCAGTTCATCTAAGTTTTTAAGAACTTGTTACAGCACAAGAAAACATCCAATCACCTTTTTTAAACTCTACAGTGTGAGACAGCAATCAGCCGCATACTATATAGAATGTAGAAAATTATTACAATGTTATACAAAACACCATGTAGATGTGTGTGTTAGAGTACCTTCCTTCTCCACAGGCTTGGCCCAAGAGTCCTGTGTGCTTCAACAGAGCCGACAACACAAACCTCGACACAGTGTCTAACAGGGACTCATTACTGAGAGACGCATTGTCCCAGTCTGAAACAGAATAGACAGTTCAATGCAGTCAGATGCTTCCTCTATCAGTCGATCAAATAAATTATAAATCAAATAGCTTGGTGGACCTTTGCTGAGGGCATAGTCCTGCATGTTGATCCACAGACTGTTGGAAGGCTCTTTGGAGGAGCCCAACGCCAGATCCACCAAAGCACTCAAGTCAGGACGCAGTGTGCAGTCAAAGGGCTTCTGCTCCTCATTCCCAGACAACGCTGCCTCCAACAATGAGCTGATGCAGCTGTCTGATGGGCACAAGTGAACAGCTGTCAGCTCAGGAAGTGAACAACAACATAACAAGCACATCGTCACCATAAGTGTGTGTCCTCTCCCTACCGAGCTGCGGGATGTCCACCTCCAAACCGTTGCTGAACAGTGGTGTTTTCAGCCAGTAACCAGTGTCCTGTTCCTCCAGGGAGGTAGGGGCTCCTTGCAGCATCCCGCCTAGGCAACGACCAACCAGCAGGGCAACCGTCCTCTCCAGGTCCACAAGCCACATCCAGGAGAGGACCGGCTGCGGCAGGGACACACTCGAAACCGGCTCAGCAAAGTCAGATGTGCCTGGGGGGGGTGACACCATGCTTAGTGGTTCAAGTGGCTAAAAAAACAGACTCAGACAGATGATGCACTGCAAAGTTTGACCTTATGGGTAATAAAATGCGTACATCCTCATAGATATAATAGCGAAACAACTATTAAAAAGTAATAAGAATGAATGCTCACCATGAAGAGGCCACTGCAGTTCCTGGTCCTCCAGTGGGGAGGCGGCGGGGAGCAGTCTGTTGAGGCGGTCCAGAGGAGGCAGCAGGTCTAGCAGGTGGCTCAGCAGAGGCCTTGCCACCGACACAGGCAGCAGCAGCAAGGAGTTGATGATCTGGCACAGCATACTGCCTGCCGCCGACACGTAAATCACATCTGGAAATGACACAATCAGCAGTTTTTGTTATTATCCAGTTGTGGTTGCAATGACTTGATACACCAGATGAAAAATGACAGCACAAGGGAGAGTAACAAAGATACACTATGCTATGTGTAAATGATCAAATATGCTTATTTCTAAAATCAATTATTAATGTGTATAGATAATGTGTAAATTATAAATGTGTAAGTGTGTAACCTCTCCCAAGGTTTCTTCCGTTTTTTCTAATACATTAAGGTTTTCTCAGGAGCTTTTCCTTGTGTTCCTAGAGAGCTTTGGGAGAGGTCAGAATTTTCCGGGCTATACAAATAAAATTGACTTGACGTTATAACTATAATTACTTCATTCATGTTCCTATATGAGGATTGATAGATCGATGATTATTTATTAAAATAAAGCAAATTATGAGAAGGGAAAATGTGAAAAAAAGACAGTTAAACTTTTCAGAGCAAGACAAAAGTTTGAGGCGGCTCTTTCAGCTTCAATGCCAGAATTTACCTTGCAACTTCTCTCGTATGCTGCCGTTCCATGAGCTCTCTTTGATCAAAGTGGCCGAGCGAGAAAATATATCTGTGGCATGAGGCAGCAGGAGTTGGAGATGTTTGTGGAGCAGAGCTACACTGCTGGAGTTCTAGAGGGAAAAATAAAATGTAATATCATTTTTAATATTCATTTGACTTTTGACTGTTAAATTTCCCATCACGGATGGATAAGCTGGTTTGGAGAATACATAGATAGGTGGAAGAGTCAAAGGTTTTGAACATATAGATTATGAACACAGGCTGCCAACTGTCCATTACCTCAGTGGCAGAGTTAATGTGGCAGTAAGCTAGCAGTTGCTTCTGCAGGGAGCAGAGGAGTTGGTGGAGGTGAGCCGGTTGGCTGCTGTCAGATGAGGATGTTCCCTGCTGCAGCTTGTCGCTGTTCTTCTCCAGCTCACCAAAAGCTTGATCCTGCAAAATATGTTTGTCGGTTAAGACACACGTTTAAACGCATATGCATTTTATGTAAAGGTAATGGGGTTCAGAGGAGGTGTCGGTATTTCATCAAGCTCAAACATGACGATGCTTAAAAATGCTGAAGGCTCATAACCTGCAGATGATTTTGGAAACAATCCTGAATTAACACTCCGCCCATCTGAAGCCGCTGCGGCAAGATCAATGATACAGGTGTGATATGAGGTGATGCTGAAATATTTCATCAACAGATTCTCATTCAATCTCTCAATCTTTATTTCATCTTGCAGCTTCTCCAAATGCGTCTTCATACAGCTGATGATTGTTGTGAATTGATGATTGAAGAGAACGAGGCACAGGGACAAATCGGTGCTGCGCTAAGAGGAAGGCAGCAGGTGATAATAGTCATGCTCTACCTCCACAACTCCAATATTGATAGAATGGGGTAGAGGCAGAAGAGTTTAAGTAGTTTGTCATATGTTGACCGAACTGATAAATAGCTCTCTGAATAATAATATCTACCGCTGTAAATTCTGAGGATCATAATGATACCACAACCAGTGGTTTGTTATTGAACATTCTGTTGGATTAAAATCAATAAGCGCAAACTCTGAGCTTAATGAGTTATACCAAACAATTATACAACTTAAACAGCCATTATATTTTTCAGAACAGAGAACCAGTTACTTACAGTATAAAAGCCGAGGTTTCTGAGGAGAGTCTTCATGAGAATCTCAGCCAGATGGGTGTCAGGATGGCTGGCTGTGGTGCTGTAAGTGGAGTCAGGGGACGCTGTAAAACCCCCGCCAGAGGAGAGCACCTCTGGGCCATCAGCAGGAGAGCTGTATCCCAGCAGGGAGGCCACATGAGTGTGGTCCTGGAGGCTGGTCAGGATAATATCTAGCTGCATTCTCTGCAACACAGAAGACTATATTCTAGTGACCCAAAACAGTGTTGTATCGCAAACAAGGAACACTACTTCCTAGAAAGCTGGCAGTGGAACAGATACCATATTAGTATTTGAGAGTTGAATAATCTAGGAATGTTGGGGCCAATGTGCTGGTAGACGAGCCATAAGGTTTTCACAGCCCATATCAACATGTAATTGGACTTCTTTGGTTCTGTGTCTCCCTTGTGATACATGCTTTCAGCAGGGTAAACATTGGCAGGTGACTCCATTATAGAGATCAATAGAAAGCTCTCAAGACCTTTAAATTTGAGACTATCAAGTCTCTTACTGCCTGTGCTGTTGCTTTCAGAAGGCTTTGTGAGATCACTTAGCAAAAGCAATGGAGTATAACGCTATGACACTATGCACATACACAGGTAGGCAAAGGTACACTAGGATCTGTGTGACATAAATTTCGTCATCAGTCAATGTACAGGTGGACTAGTGTGCAGCAACCAAATACTTATTTTTTATCGTCTACGCCTTTAGGAACAGAAGCAAGTTGATGAGAGAGAATCTTTGTTCCATTCCAAAGTCTATCCCAACAGCTAAGCTCTATCTGTGCATGAGGTAGAACAGGGTACCTGTCCTTTGGAGAGACTCTCCCATCTGTCAGGGCCCTGTGGCAGCAAGGAGTGAAGAAGCTCCATCCTCTCTCTCAGCGGTGGCAGCAGCATGGTTGCACCAACCGAAAGAGTTTCAATCACCGCCTGGAGAGACAGATACAAAACATATTGCAACTGCCCGGCTACAGATTCAGAAGATTACATTTTAAGGACTAACAGACATATTTCAACCAGAGAAGTGAACATGTCACAAATATAAAACTAATACATCTCCATTGAACACCAATTATGTATCAGTCTCTCTGAACAGGAAAAGAATGTGGGAGTCGTCATCTAACTATGAATCAAGATTTATTGCCCACTTTTCACAATAATGTAGAAAAATAGATTGATTTATGAAAACCTGGATTTCATACTGTCAAATCCTCAAGGGACGTTTCATGTATACTGGTATTGTTCAGAAGGAGTTTCTGTACATGTCTGCCACCTGGGATACAAAGGTCTGGTTCATGGCTTCACTGATGACATGATGCAATGAAATTCAATCAAATAGTTTTCATGTTAGTTTGTTGCTACTAAATCCACTGTGAACAACAAAGCATCTACTTTTTTCTGACCTCTTGAATCTCATCTGGAACAGAGGAGTCCATCAGTCTGAACAGCAGATTCCGCAGGGGCCTGGCCTGCCGGCCTAGGATACTGGTGGCCACGCCCCCAGCCAGGGCCAGAGCCAGATGATTGGACAGAAGTCGCAGGCACAGCTTGAGGAAGTTATGATGTTCCCTGTAAAGATCCAAAATGAATCATTCAGATAAATATATTCATTTTTGGAGTCAATCAGTGATGATTTTCCTGAGCGAGCAACATAGATTGGCTTTGTGATTTTGCTTCTGCTGTGGACATATTGACACATGAATAAGCCGAGTGTGAAGCTACAAGGGAAAGATCAATTTGTGCACAAAATGTACCACAATACAAATTGTACTGTAGCATCCCGGACACACACGTACACATGCAAACATGGGGGGAGGCTGCACCCATAATTGTTTGCGATGGAGAGACAGAGAGGGGTTCAGTTGTGAGAGGGAAAGTCAGTGAGTCTCTTGTTGTTGTTGTCTTGGTTGCGCTCCCAACCCGGGCTTAGGTGTATTAATAGGGAATAAACTTGTCATTCTGTTGACATTAACAACAGCTCTGTATTCCTCTCTAATAATAACAGCATGTTGAACACGTTTGCATGTTGGCAATACAGAAATCATATAAATAGAAAAAGAAAGGGAAACAAGTACATTCAGTGAGCATTTGGGGAATGTATGCAATAGCCTTTACAGGTAATTTATGTGAGTTCACATGCTGATTGCTTAACAGTGTACTTGCCTGGAGGAAGGGAACGGCAGAGGAGGAACTTCACTGTTGATGCCATCACAATATCGCTCCAGGAAGCACCGCAGATGGGAGAAGGTGCTTTCTTCCAGGTCGACACAGTAGGGCCTGTGCCAAGCCACCACTTGCCTACAGGGGAATTTACACAGTCATACATATACTTGTGCGTCAACTTTCAATCTGTTTACATTGACCTTCTGCTGGGCCCCAGTTGTAGCTGAGAGAACATAAACTGAATCATGCTTATATGACTTTTTCACTGTGATGGAATTATTGGAACTAAAGAGAGAGCAACATGACCACTCATACTCCATGAATACCCTGTCTGTGTGTGTCTGTGTCTGTGTGTGCTCTGCTTGTAACTGACCTGTCTCTGGGCAGGGCTGTCCAGGCGAGACTGTGGGAGGTGCCAGCTGAGATCTGCTGGATAGCGACCCCATCCAGGCCTACAACCTTTTTGGGCTTGGTGATCGGCCCTGTTGAGTTCCCTTGGCCACACTGACCCATGGAGTTGTTGCCCCATGCATATACTTCATTATCTAGTTGAAGAAATAATGTTGAAAAAGTGTGATGACCTCACACACGAAAAAAAAAAAATCCTCAAATAAAAGTTATGCATTAGCTTAAACAAAGTTGGTGTTTATCTTTGCTAGTACATCATGACGCTTGCAACAGTCTTGGCACGTGTTTAACAAACACAAAACCTCTGACAACATGTTGATGTGCATGAGTCAATACGGCACCAGATATCCATGTGTAACCATCAGCAGATAAGCATTTCAAAGAAAGAACGATGGCACATGGAAAGGGCAGAGAATTACCATGAGACAAGGCCAGGCAGTGACTGTCTCCGATGGAGATGTCCACCACCCTGGTAGTAGCCAGCTCCTCAATGAGTTTGGGTCTGAGTGCCGTGGCCTCTGACGATCCGCATCCCAGACAAGCACCACAGCCCCACGCATAAACCTTATGAAAACATGTCAAGTGAATATTCTAGGAAATGCAACACTACAAAGCATTTTATTCTGTCCATTAGTCGGACAAAAACGTGTGTAAAACAGTTATCTTACTCTGAGAAAGATAAGATGAAGCACACCAAGCTAAAAATGAACTATTAAACAAGAAACTATAACATTAATCTATTCAAAACTAAATGTTCTGCTATTTGTCTGCCTTTATTTCAAACATCACATCTATATGCATCAGGAATGAAGCCCTACCTGGCCAGTTGAGGTTAAGGCAAGAGATGACTGGCTTCCTGCGCAAACTTTCCTGATGAACATGCCCTGCAGGGCCTCCACAACTTTGGGCTTGTATACCCGGTTGGTATCACCATGACCTAGTTTGCCTGCAAAACAACACAGACTGATACACTACACAGACTGATACACTACACAGCTGTACAACTGCCACTCAAACAATTAAAACTATGACTTACTAAAGATAAACGCAACACTTGGCAATTTTGAAGATGGTCAGGTTAAGTAAAACACATCAACAACATTAGTCATTAAGATAGATTCATGAGGTGCGTCTCTATTGATTTCATTCGCTTGGAGATATAGCCATGCTTTTGTTTTTGTCACGTTTCAAACACAAAAGACGTTTTACGTACCATTGTCCCCTCCTCCAAATGACCACACAGTACGGCCATCCTTGGATAGTGCAATAGTATGAGAGCTCCCACATGACACCTCTCCCACATTACTGATGTCCTTCACTAGGGTAGGAATATTCCGGCTATTACTGTCACCATGACCTGCAAACACATCAACAATAACGATATCAGTCACTTTAAGAATTGGTTTTAAAGGAGGGGAGTTGTGGAGCTGCATCATTCATGAAGCCTCTGACTTCACTTTGCGTGGAAACTCAGACCCCACAGTGCATCATAACCCCAACCCCCACCGGCCTGGCTGCAGAACAGACAGACAACGACAAAGACACCCTTCCCTTAAAGCATTGAGCTCTAAAGCAGAAGAAATAGGATTTCATGCTGATTTGACACGTTTACTTTACAAAGAAATTGACACATCACATGGCTATTCCATTGCAGCAGCTCATTAACATGCCAGTGTTAAGTGACATTCAACTGGTACACCCCTTACAACACAGACATATTAAGCACGAAGCTCTGTGAGTGCATTTTAGTTTTTTTAACAAATTACCCACACACCGTAACCCTTTACAGAACATATTGAGTACCTACTGCAACACACGATAAGTCTCTTATTGGCTCGGTACTCAAAAGTGTCCTTAAGTGCCATACTGTGCTTATACATTTAATATGAGTGTAATGAGTATGGAATTTTCCTTTGAGCAAATGTAAAAAGAAAAAAAAATTCTAATGGATTTCACACACAAGCCACAGACAGCTTCCCCTATAGATTGTCTCTTATTAAAGTACCTACAGAAGATTCTGCAGTTTTCTTCATGTGCTGGCTGCTTCAAGCTATACACACGTGTGAATCTCTGTGAGGCAGTATACATTACAATATAGTGCTCCAAGTGTTACAGCGTTAATTCAATAATCAAACGTGTACAACTCAACCAGCTTATTTGGGTGCATTGACTAGATGTTTAACATTTCTTTTGCATTCCATGACAAAATGTTAAAATAACATGATATACTCTGTTGAATCCTAACACAAAAACTGACATTTGAAATCTTCTGAAATCTCGTGTAATAGATTAATCTCATAATAAATAAATGAACATAAATTAATTCAACAATTTACCTAATCGTCCAAAATCTCCTTCGCCCCACGTGTAAAGCTCTCCATCCTCGCTGACAGCAGCACTGTGCCTGTAGCCAGCCGACACACACACCACCACCTGACACAAAGGATTACGGAGGAAGCGCATTATTCACTGCCAGTTATGCCAGAAAAAAATCCCAAACGGGGCATCTATCTGATTACAGATACAATACTATATATTATATCTCTTTTGGTTTACTTCTGGAAAACATTACACAAATCAGATAGACGACACTTGCAAAAAAGTGCACATTGACATTATATTGAATAGTAAATTTGACTACATTTTAATGAAAAAACTTTTTTCTTTTCCTTGCATTAAATGTATTTTATTTTAGAAACAAAAGCTGAAATGGAAGGATAGGAGTATAACATCATAAGTCAAGTTGTAGTAGTTGTAAGCGTACCTTTCCCTGTAGTGGACCCTGGATAAGTTTGGGGTATTTTTGCGTCGAGCTGTTCCCGTGACCTAATTTGCCATAATCGCCATCACCCCAGCTGAACACTTCACCCTCTGTGATGAAGGCCAGTGTGTGGCCATCAGAGCCCTTGGATGATGACACTTTCTTGATAGAACGGTGGGGTTCAAACGTCAGCTTCTTGAGTGTTGACTGGTTGTTGGAATCCCCTAGGCCCAGGCGGCCGTAGCTTCCCTTCCCGCAGGCCCGCACAGAGCCATCAGATGAGATCACAAAAGTGCAGTATTGGCCTGCTTCGATCTGCCGAGAATGAAGCCAAAGACATTATTAGCTTACCTCAAGTTCAGTTTTGTTTCAATGCTTTGAATGGGTTAGACCACACTTGTCATCATAGCTATCAGTGACACCACAATACTTTTGATTTGATTGTATTAAGATAATTCATTTTCTTTATAGATTAATAAGAAATAGACATTAAACTTTTAACTCTTCCTCGATCTTCAAGAGAGCAGGTCTGTAACAAATCCTGTATGTCACACTGCTTCCTGTCTGTCCAAGCAGAGTAATTTCAATATGAATGCATCAATTCCTTGATGTTCAGGTTTTAAACTCATCATAATATTCATGCCTTGTATTTGAATAAACAAAACATTCTATGGTGAATAGAGAGAAGAGATGTTCAATCTCTCAAAAATGCAGGTAAACATGCAGACTGGTGAACTGCTTTCTCTTACCGTCTGTGCATCAGCAAAGCTGGGGGCTAACTTGGGCTGCAGAATCTTCTCTTGTGTACCCTCCACTAGTTGGTGGCTGCTGTTACTGCCCCATACATAAACCTCACAGGTCTCAGACACCATGGGTGTCTCACCGGTCTGAATACTGTCTGGGCTTACACAAGTGCGGGAGTAGTCAGATGCCATTCGGCATACCTGGACAAAAAAAGGACATAACAGTAGATATGAGGGTTGATTGATATGTCCTGAGCATTACATTCATTGAACGAGCTGCCTCAAAAGATGTTACATCATTAACTTTTCAACATATTCTGCTTTTAAGCAGTACCAGTTTGGTAGGACGTGAATGTTTGAGGGGGCCAAATCAGGTGAGTGAATCATTGCAGGCAGCCATCAAGTACAGAAAAATTATCCCTTGCGTGGAAATGAAGTAATATAATGGTCTCTCTTTTGTTTTTGGGTTCAACATGGCAGCCACAAAAATCTACAAAGAATGTTGGGCTGCCAATTGATTCACAAATAATGTTCCAATACACACAACATGTATTACCTCTTCAAAGAGACAGAGTGCTGCCTCATACAATGAGCAGAGGCCATCAGAAGATCGTGTTGGTTCTCTCCATTGGCTGCGATCTGCAGAGGAGCCCTGGGACAAACAGAAACAAAAGCCGATGTTTAGACCATAAATGGCTTCATAACAATTAAAGACTTAATATTACACACAAAAGAGATTTTCGACACCTCAATCAGTAAAAAAAGTAATGTGATGGAGTAACTGAGGAAACTTTTAATTTGTCTAGCTCATTGACGATATGCGTTAAGTTTCTACGAGTAAACTTACCAAAGAACGTCTCATCTGCATGAGAATGTTCATGAAACAATCGTAGCCGATGAGGCCCTCTTGGTTCTGAATCATCTTACTCTGCTCCATGGAACTGACCACAGCTGATGCAGCCAACGCCATCTCAATCCATTCCAGCAAATAGCGCAGAGAACCCCTCTGGGATGCTAAGCCTAGCAATAGCTCTGAGGCTAGCCTTCGCCCTAAAATATCAGCCCCAGAGTTTGGCATGGTCACACCCTTGAGGAAAGTGGTGACCTGGGCAAGGCAATCCAGGCCCATTGGTGGGATCTTGCTCTCATTGGCCAGAGAGAGGGGTGGCAAAGAGCTAACAACATCGATGGCTGTGTGTATGACGTCATTGCACAAGTTAATGTTGCCTCCTGTACCTCCACCTGGACTGGGTGGAGGGGGCATCATCCAGCTCTGTCGCAGAAGAGCAAAAAGCAGGCTGAGCCCAGTGCGAACACCCATCTCAATGAGGGCGTCTGTGCTAGAACGTGGCCGCTCGCTAACAGAGTGCAGATCAGCCAAACCAGAGTTGTTCTCTGGGGAATGCTGCTGCTGCTTGACTTTGCCTTTGTCATGGTACTTGTTGGACAGAGCGTAGAAGATGCGCTGGAGCACCAGCACACGTTTGCGCAAGGCCGCTGCAAAAGGAGAGTCGGAGCAGACCATCTTAGCCAGGGCCAGTTGGCTGCCGAGCAGAGCGTCCAGGTAGTGTTCTTGTTCATCGCTGGAGAGAGACTCACGCTCAAAGTCTGGCAGCTGAGGACCCTTAAGACACAACACTTGCTGTGGAAGCAGTACGACCTCTTTGTTGGCCAACAGCTTGGAGAAGAGCACTGAGACTCCCTCCCGCGTGGCTATGGACTCGCTGTCCTCTGTGATCCATGAGCTGTTCAGGTGCTCCAGCCATTTCAGCTTCACCGCAGGGATCATTAAAGCCATGGCCTGTCACTCTGGCACCATCATTCCTGAAACAGAATAGAAAACATGAACATCAAGCTAAGAAACAGGTGGGATTTGCTCCACTAAAAATTAAGTCTCAGCCATCTTCTCAAAGGACCAAAAACCTCTTCAAATAAATAAAAGACGTTCATCAATTAGAGGTCATCAATAGCCTCTAGTTTGCAAATTTGAGCCCATCACTGTAAATTCAACCCTGCTTGGTTTACAACAAGACAGCACAAATGAACGTTTCAATAACAACAGCGGGTACAGATAGGATCTTTTCTTTCCTGCGACTATTCATTACAGTCCAGCTAAATATAAGTTCAGAAGACGGGGAAAGAGAGAAAGCGAGAGAGCGAGAGAGCGAGAGAGAAAAGAGAGAGAGAGCGACATTTTTGATTACTCTGATTGCGTTTGCTTGTAAAAATCCCTGGCCCTGGTTTTATCTTTTAATATAAATGTTATTATTGCTATGGTTTGCTCACACCTTCCCTTAGCACTCACTTTACTTTATTACACATTGATATAGTGAGTGCTTAGTCTTACAAATGACAAAGAGGCAACACTGTGCATTGCTGAAGCGATCATAATTCTTGAAAGGGTGACTAATTTTTTTCCCTTTCAAGTTGAAATTTTTTTGATTTAGTCCATATAAGAGCAATTACGTAAACTGCTTCGTCAAGTGCGATCTCAGGCCCGGTGTTGTCTGAGTCACCGTCACAATATCTGACAGAGATGAAGATTTGAGCAGGCTGACAATGGAGCTAAATGTCACCAATGATAAATGAAACAGAAAATTCCGACATTTAGGTGTTTACTTGGTTGTGCCTGTTTGGATTGAACATGCAGATCACAATGTGTCACAGCTATTTATGAGAAATGGCAGCAGATACAGATTCAGACAGTGTGAAAGAGAAAATGAAGGAATTACATGGCTATCGTTTTCAAACCTGTGCCAGAAACAATTGATTGTGATCGTTTCAATCCGTGTAATTACTCTGCCTAGTGTAGTCTGATAACTGTGACACACTAACAGGCATCCGTATTACTTTTGTTTGCGTGTAAGGGCAAGTCTACTCACAAAGAAAAGTATTGCCCTGATATACCTGCCATAACCCAGTCCACTGATCAAATCAAACCAGGCGATGCTATTCCAGAGACCTTCCTTAAGTACACACAAACAGAAAAATAGGGCAGGCTACTTGTGTTGCATTTTTGTCTAGCACTGTGTTTTCTAATGCAGATCCACAACGTGATGGTAGTCAGTGACATTAATATTTCATATTCGGATTTCTATTGGAGCACTCAACAAAACAGTTAGAGGCTTATGCGGTCATGAAGGAGGTTGAGGAATGAGGACAAAGTTCAAATATCTGAATTGTGACCGAAAAAGGTTGAAAATCAAGTAAGATTTCCGAGATATGTTGAAATATGTAAGGTTAACTTCAACTCCTTTATATACTAATGAAATCAATCTCCTTTCAGATATAGGTTCTGCACCAATCTATCTCTCTTAAGATCTTGCTCGACTGGGTTTGGGTGTACCCTTGTTAGATACAGTGTGTACAAAACGTTGCAGCATTGCTTTGACAGTTGTGGTGGGGGAATCGCAACAGACTGCAACGCGGCTGACACTTTCTATTCGGCATTGGCAATGACAACTATAGCATGCAATTGGAAGGACGTAGTTCTTAAGAAAAAAATGATAATTCCTTGGTTGCAGTAGTCGTAAATCAGCTACCTCAGATGTTAATGTGCTTTTTATAATTTTGAGCTAAGGACTGGCCTTTGTCAACATCGCTGCACCCAACGTAGCAGCTCAGACATCTGTCATTCATACACTTGCTGCACTATCACCAGCAGCTGGTTGTAATGCTATAGGACAGCAATAACATCACTGTGAACATGAGGAAATGACTCATAACCAACGGAAGAGTTTATACCGAGTCAGAGAATATAGACGTCAAATGCTTCAATCATCAAAACAATGATACAATGAACCAAAATGTCAAACTCTAATGCAGACTGCAGGTCTCAACATGACATGTAGTTCGTTGCACAGAAACAGCAGAGGAAGTGACAATTACAGGTTTTCTGATGGCAATATTGAAACCTTTGAATGAGCAATGAATATGCCAAATAGTGCACTCAGACATTGAATCAAATCACAGACTGGCGCAAGGCTTGAATCTCACAAGTAAAATGCCAACTGTCTGAAAAATGTCCCAAAATGGGCACGGTTAAGTATAAAGTATCACTTCCTCATTAGAACAACCGAAAAATACAGCATGAAAGTCCTTCTTGACAAAATAAACCTTTTGGTGCTATCAAACACACCCTTTCCAATCAATCAACCATCCGTGGAGCTGTGAGTGTGTGTGCATGTGTGCGTTTTATTGTGAGTCTGGTGAATATTCACTGCATCTGGAGCCAAACAGCATCCTTTCTCTTTCTGTTCTGAGGCATACTTGTGTATTTTGGTAATTGCCTTCCTTTATATCTGCCCCCTGCTTATTCTGGAGATATGCAACTTCCCTCTCACGCTTTGCTTCTCTAACTACGTTGACAGTTTAAAATGGTTATGGGTGAACCGCTATCATTACAGGTAATCAGCATCGAGTAAACTAGGTAACGCTTGCAGGAGTGGCTGTGGCTGACACTGGTTTAGTTTTGAATCTGGTGTTGGCGTACAGTACAGTTAGCCTGCAGATAAGACTCGTTAGCTGCTACAATGACACAGCTGTGTTTCAAACACAGTGACCGGCTAACCTAAGTGTTGCTTGAGGTGCTATGAAAGACAGGTCGCTGTTGAAATGATGAGGCAATCTATTACAGTTACATAACACGGACAGCATTAAGAAAGGAAGTCACCAACACTCAATACCAGTAGTATATGAGAATCTTAAACGCTAGGCTAACTAGCTCCCGTGGCTAACGTTGCGTTAATGTTATTTTTGGCACCCAAAGCTTCCCTTGCATCAAAAACAGGAAGACGACTGTCAAGTAGCTAATGTTGTGTTTACGTTTGGCCAAGGATAGCGAAGCTCACATTAAGCAGCTACGGGTAAAATACCTAAACATTCTGGTTACACCCATACCACAGGTATGGCAAGTGAGCTAGTAAACAACCCACCTAACCCGGGTCGCAGCTAGCAACTGTGCTTGTTTTTGCTTTCATTTACATCATGTCTGCTAACCTATACGGAATTACATTAGCTAATCTGCTGTATCACAGTGTAAATCAGGTTAACGTTAGCTTGCTAGCTAGCAACAGTTCACAAGAATAAAAGCTTCGCTCACCAGCAACTGTCAAAGGCCTCCTCTTATTGGCTCGCTGCCTGCTCAGGACCGTAACTGTGCTTCATTGCACAATCATGAACAGATCAATGTCCTCACGCATTGATAACGTTACTTTGAAAGGAGACAGAGACGCGCGTGGACATCCATGCCTCCGCGCGCTACTCACTCACAGACCTTCCTTCCACTGCAATGAAGCCAAGCAGCAGCTGTCTACTCGGCCCAGCCCCTCAGCGAGCCCCAGCCCCGGGCTCTGACGCTAGACCTGTGCGCCTGTCTCTCTGTCTACCGTTTGCCTGTCTGTCTGTTCTGTCAGCTTGTCAAACCCGCTTTCATCCGTATTCAGTTGTTTGTCACGCAGTCGGTCTTGCTTGTCTGTCCTATCTGTCACTCTGTTCATCTGCCCCCCGCCCCTTCTGTCTTTCTGTCCATGTCTGTCCTGTTTCTCTCTGTGTGTTTATGTTCTGCACTGATCCCATACATCGCCTATAGTTTGCGGTTCAATCCACACTCCGCACAGTCAGTAATGGGTTCACTGTACAACAATTTCAGCCAAAACCCCCCTTTTAAACTCCAAGACATACATTATGACAAATGACATAAAATTACTCAGTTTAAAAAAGTTTCATATTTAATTGTTGGCATTTCATTATTATATTTCAAATGAAGTAAACATTTCATTGTTGGCATGATATTAGTCGTGGGGTTATCTTAGTCATGCAGAGACCGCAGTGAACACTGCAGTTGTCAACGTATCTCAAAACCAGATCCAATTTTGCAGTCATGTTCACAAACAAAAAACACCATAATTCATCTCATCAGAGTTTCAGTCTCACTTCTCTCTCTGCAGTCAGATGTTTTTCACAACAGGATTCTAGAATAGCTGGTTTTCACACAAAGTGCAGGTTTCAAGTGTGATAAGCCAATAAGTCAGAGAAAAAACAGACACATGTGTTGATTACAGATAATACATACTTCAAGAGGACATCCCTTGCAACCTTGTAATCTATCTGTAGTGGCACGTCTTGCTCCCTTCTCTGTATTGATGTGTCACTTCCTAGAGTAGCCTTGCAGAGACTAGGACACTTTACTTTTTATTGTTTAATTAGAAAATGAAAATTTACAGTCTCTGAAGCTTCTTAAATAAACAATTGTGATGTCATCAAATTAACAACCTGATGTAATCAAACTAAATTATAATAATGATATCACCTTTATACATTACTAATGTAACTGCCGATAATGTTGGTATCCTCGAGGGTCTTCTTCTTTGGGTGTGTGTGTGTGTGTCAAGCAAGGCACTTCTTCTGTTCATTTTTCACAAACCATATTTGCCAGTGATGAAGCTTAGACATAACATTATGGAAAATGTGTCCACTTAGCCTATACTATAATTATAATTACATTAAAATAACTATAATTATTGATGGGTAAAGTGGGTTAATCCTGTTTGAGTTTTCATTCAAATTGTTCAATACTTTGACTTGAATCATTACAATTAAATAAACAACAAACAAAACACACATGGTTTCCAGACAATCCATAGAATAACACCAATATAACTATTATCACAAACAAACTAAGTGAATGAAACACGCACTGCCTCTCTCTTTATTCACACTGACACAGATAACACAACAGTCTGGCACAGCTGACAAAAATGATACTGGCTTTTTAAACATCTTACCAGGCATTAGCAAAAGTCACCTCAATGTGTAAAAAATAAGCATTTCAGCATTATTTTAAAGTGTTAACAGTTTTTTCCTGTATGTGACTGAGCTTTATCTTTGCTGTCCAGTCTCAGTGAAGTCCAGGTTGATCCCAGATAGCAGCTCTCCTCCACATGAACGGTTTAGCAGCTCTTTCAGGGCCTCGTTCACATCGTTGTTGAAGACAGTGGCGAGGTTACAGTTTACAGAATACCCCCCGCTACTTCCATCCACCGGGAATGAACCCACCACGTCCTGCACCCATTTCAGCTCATTGCTAAGCTCCAGCCGCAGAGCATCAAAGTGGTTCTGTCTCTCCTGGTAGCGGTTGCTGATAGCGCTGAGGCTCGTGCTGAAAGCCTGCATGTCATCCTGCAGGCTCCTCTTCATGGCCTCCACTTTACGGAACTCGTAGCGGATTTGGGAGAGCTCGTGGCGCGCTCCTTCACTCTCTTCCTTATACCACGCCTCCTTTTCATTATATATAGAGACCATTGCGTCAATATCTTCTTGCAGAGAGTCGTGGACTGTTGCCAGACTGCAGAAAGAGCTTTCCATCTGGTCAATGTCCTCCACCACCTGGGCAAAGCGCTCAAAGTTTACATAGGTGTTGTTGGGTGGCATGCTTGAATGGGACTTGATAGTGTATTCCTTTAGACGCTTGGTTTTTAGCTGCCGCCGCTCCCGTTTCTTTGTCTCCTTGGCTTTATTTTCCTCCTTGTGTTCGTTGGACTTTAGGTTAAAGGAGAGGTGTAATTAGTGATTATGAATGAATAGAGTTGATGAATAGATTAGCAAGCATTGATACATATTGGTTGTGTAAATATGCTTTTGTTGTAATTGTGCATTTTTGTCCAACCATATCATTACTTTATGATGTCATACAGTATCTCTCCTCATTAAGAAGAAAATTCATTTCTCAGTACCTTGATCCATGGATGATTAAGAGCATCTTGAATTGTTAATCTTTTACTGTAAGAGAAAATGAATTACTGCACTGTCAACACCATGATCAAATGTATCAAGGAACAAATTTAATCTGGTCAAATGTGTCTCCTGCTCTCTAACATGCTTGAACTCTTACATTTTATCTTTCTCCAGCAACTGGCTGATGAACTTTTTGGCAAGTTCACTGGTATGGCAGAAGAACTCCTCATCAAACTCGTAATTAATGGCTGAAATGTTTCCTAGTGTGTCTTGCTTGGTCTCCCCCAGAAAAGGTGAAGCACCGCTCAGTCTGGAACACAACATTATTATCATTAACATATAGCAGAGGTGGAAATATGGCATTATGTTATTGTTGTGGTTCACTTGCAGGATGTAGGTGATGACACCGATGCTCCACATGTCGGCCTCTAATCCCAGAGGCTCATAGTTTACAATCTCTGGTGCTGAGATGACAGAGTTTAATCAGGCGAGTAATTAATTATCAAAACATAAAAGAACCAGAGTAAGGATAGAAAGTAGTGAATAAATATGTCTCACCCACAAACTCAGGAGTTCCAAAGATGTTTTTGAACTCAACCCCTGCTTCTATCTTGTGAGCAAGACCGAAATCAATGAGCTTGATTCTTGGCAATGGGACATTCTTGTCCAGGAGCATTATGTTTTCAGGCTAGAGAAGCAAAGGGAAACATTTACAGACAGACTGATGCAAGAACTTTTATAGATAGGACATAGACCAACTACTGCACTGCACATCATAAAGACCCTGCTTAAGTTTCGTTGACATGGCCACTGAATGACAATGACCTTTACATACTGGCCCCTATAAACACATGCTTGTTGTTGTGTTCAGGTATTGATGGAAAGCTCTGAAATTCAGTACTTATGAGTTGACAGCAAAAAATCATTGCAATCACACAAGGAAGGTCAACTTAACATTTGTTGCTTTTATGAGGAACACCTACACAACTTAACCATAGTTACTGTGTACATGTGTCTCCTTTTCTAGTTGTGCCACCTACTGGATCAAATGGAAACACAACATGTTTCCCTTGTGCTGTCTTTGATTAAATACACTATAAGAGTAAACAAACTTCAAGACTCATGTGAAAACAAAAACAACTTGGAGGGGGAGAGACAAATCGCACAATACAAATACGTTCAGTGACATTACACCCAACAACACAGCATTGAACCCTGAACCCTTTTTTCAACTGGCTCAACAAAAGGACAATTCTTACATGCAGCAACATGTGTCTATTTGTGGGCTGACCTTGAGATCAAAGTGGGCTATCTTTCTGGCATGGAGGTAGTTCACCCCCTCCAGGATTTGTTTGATGAATTGTGTGGCCTCTTCCTCACTCAGGGACTCTTTCTGGGCCAGGAAGTCAAACAGCTCTCCTCCAGAAACCCTGACACACACACACACACACACACACACACAAATCAGTACAAGTTTCGGAGATCTAAAACATCCTACTCAAAGAAGAAATTGTTTCATCTAGAGCAGTGGTTCTCAATCTAATCTAATCTGTTTCATCAGGTGTGTTTTGCCAATCGAGCTCTGGAGGGGACCAAACTCGTAATTCAGTGGACATTTGATATGCAAAACATCTGTTGTACATTCAGTATGTTGCCTGTAAGTCTTTGAGACACCTCTGATACTCACAGCTCCAGGATGAGCACCACATCTGTGCGGTTCTCATAGACGTCGTGCAGCGTTACGATGTTGGGGTGCTGAATCTGCTGCAGGATGTTCACCTCCCGCTCAATCTCCTCACGCCGTACTCCTCTAGAGCTGGCTATGGTCTGACGTTTCTTGATGAACTTGGCAGCATATTCCAGTCCTGTTGTTTTCTCTCTGCATTGCTTCACGATGGCAAACTGACCACTAGGACAAACAGGTCACGGGTCAGAGTCACGGTGATGTCACATTGTGTTTCCACCAGAATAACTTTAATTATCATTACATGTTTTCTGCGTCTTTCTCTCTTAGCCTGCCTCAGTCATTCATGATGACGAAATAAAATAGGATGGTGATACAATTATCATCTTTATATATTTTGTATCTCTTCATTTGTATGTTGTTGTTTAGAAATTGTGTGTCCCTCATTAGCTTTGAGTTTCAAAGTCCGACGGTGATTCAGTTTAACGCTAAAATATTTACCACTTACCACACAAGTCTATTTATAGGTTCAGAAATTCTACAGCAAACTGCGGCTGCACATGATAAGCCTCGCACTCCTATGTCACACACACACACACACACACACACACACACACACACACACACACACACACACTAAAATATATCCAAAGCTCCGTGTAGATCACTGGCTTTCATGCGACAATAAGCACAACCCAACACAATGATTTAATATTCAAAGGTTAGATGTTTTTCAGTTGGGTGGAATGATTTGTAAGGCAACACTCCACTTCCTCGTCCACAGCCTGTCTGGTAGCAGAGGTAGTCAGTGCTAAAGATAGACGACTCCTTTAAAAAGCAGCTGGACATGTGTCTGCCAGTTGTCTGTAACTAACACAACACAGAAACAAAAGTAAACCCAAATACAGGCTACTTTTAACAGTACCTTCTTGTATAGTTGGGATAATTTATCAGTCAGTCTCAGTCAAAGATGAAGCAGAACTCTCAACTCCTGTGATAAACCCAAAGAGAATGCAATTCGATATGTAGTGAAAGAACTTTGGTCACACCTGCTCTTTTCTTTGTCTTTAGGCCGGTGTATTATTACCTCTGCTAATTCAATCTGGGTCATGGGCCAAACAACATTAAAACACCTTTTGAAGAAGATCTGGGTCATAGTTTAAAAGTTATTAAAATGTTAGGCCATAGCCACCTCAAACTGCTTGTCCTGTGTTAACACTAGGTTGGACAGTGCAGCCAACATTTAAACCAAAACTCTTGCTACCAATGGATTTGGGTCATGATCTGTATCTGGTCTTCAGAAAAGCTATTTCTAATTGGAGCTGTAGTTATCCAAACAGACCCGGGTTCCTTGTATGCCACTGCCTTCATCATCTAGTTTACATCGTGCTTTTAATGTATCCTCAATACTGAGCTCACAAAACAGTCAATTTCTATTAATATTCCCTAAACCAATGAAGATAGAGATGTCATGTCCCTGAGATTCAGAGTCTCATGCTCTTTGGAGTGTGCTACCCAGGCTGTAAGTCAAGCTCTGTTGTATGAAAACTTGCTTTGGTTTATACAGTATATGAATGCTGATGCTGTTTGACATACTATTCCTTATACAGCTCACAACATACTCTAGGTTTACTGCTGATGCAAAAGATACTCAGCCACAATAACTGTGAAATATGAGACAGCTTATTTGCATAACCTAGTGAGGAGGTCAGTGAAAACAGATGTACATGCATGGGCTGTACCTTCCAAGCTCTTCACCAATTTTATAGAAATCCTCCACTTTCTGTTGCTTAAATAAGGCCATGGTCCCAGTCCTCTCCCCTGTTTGTAGTTAATACTGTATATAAGCCCACTATGCTGCTGGGTCAGTTGTCATCTCTCTGTAATGATAGATCACAGTTTGATTATTAATCACCTTGCTAAATATTAACTTCTTTAATAGCATAATTGTGCAAACTATGGTCATAATAATATTATATAATCAACAGCAGTGCAGCATACTAAAACAATAAACCACAAAGTTGCTGTTTACACACATTTAACTTGCAGAAATGATGCTACACACAAGTAATTCCTGTAGTGTAATCGACACTACACATCAACAGTGTGGAATTGTCCCAACGGTGAAACATATCCTGACATGGTAGGGTTGAGTAAAACATAGTTATGGAACTCATTTAAACTTCATGTTGAGTTTTGGAGTGACAGGACAATCACTCAAACATATCTACAATTCTTTATCTGACAGCCAACCGTCGAGACACATTTGTGTATCACCTAATTCAGACTTGAATCGATTTACTAGCCCGTAGAATAAGTGAAACACAAAATTGTGAGTGTTATCTATTGGCGTTAATACGTAACATGAAAGAAGTATCTGAAAGGTCTTACCGTGTTGAAAGTGTCATGCAGTGTGTGACAGCATGTCGCTCTGCTGATCGGAACAGACCAGGGAGCTTCTTACCACACATACTGTTCACCGGCTGTTCACCAGCAGAGGGCGCCTTACGGAATGTCATTTAAAGCTCTGCGACTTTTATATGACTATTTTCAGACGAGACAACAAAGAGGTGTGTGTGGTAAAACGCAGAAAGTACGTTTTGTTTTAGGTAATCCTCCGTCACCACAACACGTAACGCATTTTACACTGCAAATCCCATCGATCGCTGTTAGCTAAACCTACTAATAATGGCTCATGGCCCCCTGGGCCTCCATTTGCTCTCTGACCCCATCTGTCAACGCCACCTGTTGTGATCGGCGCGCGCGTGAGACTGACACCTGTCCTCGCGCGCCTCCCATTCATGTTGTTTTGGTTTGTCTCGCGCAGTTATTCCATCATTATTATTAAATCATACTTTTACTTTTATCTTTCTACCTGTTTATTTTATATCAATACCAAAATCCACTTCACTCTAATGATACGGTTTCCACTTTAATATACCAGTAACCACAATGACACAAACAATTATGATACAAAATCATTAACTCTATACAAACTAATACCCTTAAATACCAAAATAAGCCAAAGCAGACACACAAGGGGTACTTTAACAGTTTTTCGATGTTGAACAATTTGTACAAACAGGACGGACTGATACTAACTGTATAATTGATGTATACGTGTGTATGTAACAGTATATGTACAGTATGTATCTATATTTTATGTGTATTTACTGTGTACTGTGAAAATGTGGAATACTGTCGCATGATTTACTACAGTAAGTATAGAGAATTACAGTATAGTTGCTGGGTCAAAGCGACTGGGAAAAACTGTAACTAAGCTTACAGATTTTCATGGTTAGTGTTTGTTTAAATCTTCTCTATCAATGTTTTGTGCCTCTGTGGTTGTTGACAGTTTGCTAATTGCAGATATTATCAACAATATGTCATGTGAAAATGTTGCTGTCACTTGCAAATCCTCATCAATTTGCAAATAATGTAGATGATTATCAACCCCATCCAGTGGAACAAAGAAGCAGAATTTCTTGCTGTTTGGACACACACACACACACACACACACACACACACACACACACACACACACACACACATACTTAACTGTGTTCCCACTTACTTCGCCTACTAACTTTTTACATCTTTCATTCACAGAGTAACTGGTGCTTGAAATTCAGGGAAAGCAAAGAAATTGAAATGTAGAAAAGCAAACTATCATACTATCAGAGTTGAATTGAATCTGACAAGAGGAAGCAAGCAAGCAAAGCATAGCACCAGCTGAGACGGAAAAGCCAGGTGTAGATAAACCGATACAATGCAACAATTCAGACGAGAGATATTATGAGCCCAAATAGTCAAATGAGGCAGCTGGTCTTCCATTTGAGAGGCAAAGGCCATCAGAGCACAGGGTGTGCATGCCGCACTGCTGGGATCTCTGTTAACGTGCGAAGATGGAGAAAAAGCTGGGTGTTGACCTGCAGATGGAGATGTCTGACGGAGGCCTGAAGGAGCTGGTGCTGAGATGGTTCACTGAGACGCAGGCATCCATCATCCTGCACAACGGAAACTTCCCTGACTGGTTTCAAGGCTTCGCTGCTAGAAAGTAAGCACAACAGCAAGAGCATCAAGACAAATGTAACTTTCGGTAATCAGCTATAGAGGATTTAAAAGTCATAATCATTGACTTCGCTAATCGTGTTGTTATATGTTTTTTAGACAAGTAGGAACATTTCCCTTGTGTCAACAATTTGTTATCTGTAATAAATGATTCTGGCCTTTTACCAGAATGTCAGAATGTCAGTTGGAGGGACTTTCCAGATAAATTAAAGAGCTAAAACAGATGAAGGAAGTAGTCCAGAGGATCATATATACAAACTAAAGGGATTCTCACAGTCTGGCCATCCAAATGCCATTCTTATTATTGTCTTATTGCTCATCTATAATACATTACATATTTTTTATTAAGGATTAACAAGGGCATGGATTAGGATACAAGATGACTGGGTAATTCACTCTTTTTGTGCAGACTAGCCTTTAGTCAGAGGACCAGGTGAGTTGTGACGATCCGGACCTGGAACTTCCACCACTTCTTGATATAATTGTTATCAAACTTGTAATCCATCCAATAGTAACAGTGTGCTATTGCTCAGTGTTGGTGGATTTTTGTGCAATCTGAATGCCTTGTTGTTGGAGGTGAGAGGGGTAAAGAGATAACAGAGAGGTGATAACAGGCACAGCTATTTTTTTAAAAACCAATTTGCATGTGACGTTGTGAGATTGCTTCTGTCTGCCACCCTGCTGTAGGGATGCAGAAGATCTACTGAGAGATAAAGTTCTGGGCTCTTTTCTCATTCGTCTGAGCGATAAAGCCATCGGCTACATCCTCTCCTACAAGTGAGACAAATCAAATCTGGTGAAACTTATTAAAATACATCTTCACTGCCTTCATCTGCCTGTCCGTGCTTTTCCTCCAAAGGGGTTATGACAGATGCCGCCATTTTGTTATCACCCAGAACCAAGATGGGCTCTTTGTGGTGTCGGGAGACTGCCAGACCCACCGCAGCCTTACAGAGCTCATCCATCACTACAAGGTCAGCCCCATAGAGCCCTTTGGCGAGTGCCTGACCTCAAGCTGTCATGAGGTGAGAAGGGCCTGACGAGATGTGTGAGGTCAGGGAGATGGGTAAACTGCTATGGTGGTTGAAAACATAGGCAGAACTAACAAAATGCATTTACTAGGCACTTTAAAATTGCATGAATAATAATCAAGCCAAATTTTTCAATGAACTAAATAAAAACATACAAAAAATAAAAGTTTGACACTGATATTTTTATATTTTACACTTTGGCATTGCTCCTTTAATTATAGTAAATAAAGCATCAGAATGTTAGACTGATCAAAGACATCAAAAGTGTTACAGATACTGTGCAAACATTAAAGTATACAATACTACACATTATGCATTACATAAAGACTGAAGTGTTATACCATTTGGTTGGTGTAATTGTCTCCTATGTTGTTTATGACATGCCTCACCCGTTTCCCTTCGTCGGCTGAATTTCACCCAAGGCCTTCAACGTGAAGATAAGGTGACAATAACACTTCTTGTTTTTGCAGATAAATACAGATGAGCTCTATGATGTGGTGAGGCTCGACTCCACAGGCCTATCTGGAGTGAATGTCGATGCTCTACGGCGTCTGTGGGACCAGAAGACTGAGTGTGACACCAACCCTGGCAGCAACCAGAGATTTTCACAGCAAAATGACCTTCCCCCTGTGCTGCTGCCTGCACTGCCACAGAAATCCAAAACCAGAAAGCTGACAGGGACAGTGTCTGTAGGGGTGATGTCCCTTTCACCGGTATGATGGAAATTAAAACTAAGTGATTGGCTTTTACTGGAAAAAGACTACATGAGGGGATGAGGGTGTCTCAATACAACAGAGAAGTCTTCACACAACTAAAACTAAACTCACACAAAATACCTCAGCATCTACACCAATCAGTTTCCAAATTCACTTATTTGAACATATCCATTAAGTCAAGGCCACTTTCAACTCTCAGCTTTCAATGAAATACCAACATCACCACTAACTACACTTTTGGGTGTGTCATCAATATTAGGCTGCGTTGTTTTGTAGCACCTGTTTTATGTACACGTCTCTCAATGATGCAATTCTTATTCCTTTGGTATAATCTCTCACAGGTAGTGCCTCCAGTACCAAAAAGAGGCGTTCCTCTGAGCCACACCCTGAGTGAGACTTTGCCTGACACATCGTATACCATAGAAGTCCAAAGAGAGCTCAACAGAATGGAGAGAATGAAAGACAATGCAAAACCGCCGCAAATGGCTGACAGTGTCGAAGACTTGTCGTCATCTACTCCCTCTGACACAAGCCATCACCTTGATATGAGTACCATGGGTGTACTAGGGCTCCTGTTCTCAAAGCTGACACAGGGGGAGAGCAGGAGTAAATCTCTGCCCATACTGGACAACAACATACAGGAGGAGGACACCAACCAGATCAGCAACCCACAAGCGAAGAGGGTCACTTGCCAAACCTACTCCATCCACAAATCCAGGGATGGCGAGCAGCGTAACAACAGCAGGCACGAGCAGCAGGCTGACATGTGTGAAATGTCCAAGCCTAACCCACTCTACCACGCTGCTGAGGGTCACTGTTCAGTGCGGCAGGAGCACTACATGTATTCTGAGGTAACCCAGGGCCCGACGCCTCCCAGCCGCCGTCTACCTGATAACACCTATGAACAGATCCCTGGGGAGGGCGTGGAGATCCAGGGCAACACCTACGAGACACTGGAGGACTTCAAAACCAAAAAATCCAAATCCACCTGGGGGAAAGCTGTAAGTCAGACAGAGTGGCAGTGAGTGATGTCATTAAGAACGCAAAATATGTAGATCTGTAATGAGATTTCTAACATTTTCACTTTTCTGTTTTCAGAATATGAAACGGAAAATCCTTCCTGAGTCCGTGAAGAAATAAAAGCAATGAGACTTAACAAAAGCAAAGCAATAAGACCAGCTGACCCTCAGTGATTCTGTTCTGATTGGTACTTTAATGGCCCAAATCCAAGTATATGACAAGTTCTCACACTGTGTTTGGTCAGTAGTTAATACTAATTAATGTGCGCAGGTCCGAGCTGAGCTCAGTCACGTTCTGTACTTTCTCTCTCATTATCTTTCTAATTTCCCCCTCATCTCCCCTTGTCCCCCATGTTTTTTAAACCCTTCCTCATGCTGTGTGTTCTAATAAACATCCTGCTCCTCTTAATGATGTGCTGGAACTGCAAAATCCTTGAACTTCATTCACTTTACTTCCCTCCCATCTCTTTCCAAATCATTTATTCGTCTTCAGCAATGTGTTGGTCATTTAATCCATCTGTCACTGCACCTGTCCTCTGAGGAAGATGTGTCTCACCCTCTGAAAGGCCTCTCTCATTTATTTACAATTTGCTTCCTCTTCCCAACAGGCTGCTTGTCACTTCCTCCTTCGCATTTCATCCTCCTCTCACAACTCTTCCTTGATGGTATCCTTCATTCAGTATACCATCTGTACCTGGACACAAAACACAACTGCAGCTAATCAGGCTTTGGACCCTTTGTGTACAGCCTTCTAATGACATCTTTAGTCTGTAACTGTTGCACATTAATTTCCCTCTGGATAATAAACTTTTATCTTATCTTATCTTAATTTGTTATAACCTTTCCTTGAATTCATGACTATGTTGCTTAATTTTCCTAGCCCTGCATTTGATTTATTTGCTTGCACTGTAGCCTTTTTACTGTTGAACATATCTACAATTAAAGTTTATAAGCACATTACTGTTATTTTATTTTTTATTTAACATGTAGCACATAACACACACTTTGACTGTGCTCAAAGCAAGTATACACATGCATAAAAATACTGACTACAATATTACTTTGAACTTTATCCATCACACTTTCTTACAGCAGATGTGTAGATTTGGGTGCAAGTAATTACATCAGGAATAGCTGTATTCCATTTAGGCATACCAGTGTGTGAGGGCTCTGGATGGCCTGATCAAGAAATATAGAAATGACTTTAAAAAATAAAAAAGGTGAAAAAAAAGATTCATTGTTTGATTAAAATGCATGTTGGTGAAATGATTTACTGAAGAGTTAAATGCCAAAATCACAGTTGATGTTGTAGATTTGCAGATTCAGACGTAAGAAGGCTTGGACTGATGACTTCAGTATTTCTAAAATCTGGGACATGTGTGTGAGAGAAAGAGAATGAAACTCATTCATTTGAATGTGCAAAAATACTTCAGTAATTATATTAGTGTTACTTTGTGCCAGGCTCGGAACATCCATATGCCGGGCGGACACGTGTTCCTCCTTCTGTCCACTTGGTGGCGTAGTTTTCTTTGTGTGCCGTCAACAGAAGGCCACAGAAGAAGAGGAATTTACGGAAGTACCGTTTACAGATCCCCGTCAAGATTAAAATACACATCGCATTGTATTATTTACCTGATTACCGGATTAAAACCTTGGACTAGGCATTTCTCCACAACACGATGGGCACTAGAGATGACGAATATGATTACTTGTTCAAAGGTAAATAGATATGTACGGTGTTTGTATGGATGCTGCTCGCTGACTGGCCCTTTTCGGTTAGTTGACGTTAGCTAGACAACAGGCCCGCTGGAAGCTCTCTTGCTAACTTAGCTGTCTGAACCTTTGTGTCTCTGTGGCCTTTTTTCTACTGACATCGTTCAATCTTCTTATCCGCAATTTGTTTATTTTACATGTATCACCAGTAGATCACTCTTAACGCTCAATGATGGAAATCAAATCCTCACTTCTGCAATTTGCGTGAACGAACACGAAACGGTCTGGACCAATGGTTAGCGTGTAGCTTGTGTTAGCTGGCTGTCAGTGCCGCGGACACACCTTTAACGTTATCGAAACATTTTCCAGAGGTCCAGATCGCCGGGAAGAGCCGATCGGGGGGAAATAAACACGTCAATCAATAATCTGCCACACTCGGGCCTGTTTACAGTGACACGAACAGCTGACTAGCACATGTTAGCGCCATTGTATGTTGTAGAAGTGTTTTTGTTAACATCGCTAAGATAGCTGCTAAAAATCAAACTACTGCCTGTGTGTTTAACCTCAACATGTTTCAGAACAAACGTCTCAGTTGTTACGGTGGTTTTAACGTTAATAATCATAAATGGATAGATGACATTAATACAGATTTCTGGAATAAGTCGTTTTTAATGTTGTATATTTTCCTACAAATGACAAACTGGACTTACAAGAGCCGATATTCACACACTGGATGTTAATATTAATAATAATATATGTTGACGATTTACAACTGTCTTTGACAAAACTACACGGCTCAGAAAAATGTAGCTAACATTTAAATCACGCAACGGAACTTGATGGAGGTATGATTCAAGTTGAAAATATTTCCTGATGGACATTTTTCTAATTTGATGAGAACAAAATGACGTGACAGCGGGCAATAGGAACCAACAATCATCAACATTCTGAGGGCGGGATTCAAAATCACAAAAAAAAAAAAAATCAAAGTGAAAGAATAGAAATCCCCAAGCTTCCCACCAGCCACACACACACACACACACACACACACACAGACACACACACACCATCATGCTGGATGATGTCACAGGCAACACAAAGGAGCACATACCGCTCCTTTCTGCTGGATTGATGTCTTTTCTTACGGCCCTGTCCAGCTCTCCTTGGTGTCTCCTCCATGACTGTGACTGGAGCTGGACTTCCTGTGAGACCTGAGAAGAATCAGGCGGGAAGGAGTAGAAGAGAGAGAGCTGTGGTCTGTTGCCACCACATGCAAAGCCATTTAGTTTTTGGGGGGTTGTCTTGTCTTTGAAATGGATTCCTTATCACTTGTGTGCTTCCTAATTGCACAGATTTTCTCTCCCTGAAGTTGAGCTGACTTGGTGTTTAGACTGTAATGTAAACACATCTTCCCTTCATCTTTCCTGTTTCCTGTTGTGTTTCAGTGGTGCTGATTGGTGACTCGGGTGTGGGAAAGAGTAACCTCCTGTCCCGCTTCACCCGCAATGAGTTCAACCTGGAGAGTAAGAGCACCATCGGGGTGGAGTTTGCTACACGCAGCATCCAGGTGGACGGCAAGACGGTGAAAGCCCAAATCTGGGACACAGCTGGTCAGGAGCGCTACCGTGCCATCACATCAGCGTGAGTAACACACACACACACACACACACACACACACACACACACACACACACACACACACACACACACACACACACACACCAGGACCTGAGCTGCTTCGTCTCTCAGTAACAGAAAAGTGTGGCTTATAAGTGTGTGTGTCCAACTGC
>NW_027466879.1:6580000-6930000 GCF_046128005.1 Genypterus blacodes
TGATTGTTTTTGTTTTGTTGTTTTTTTTTTCTCCTCTTCCTTCTCTTCCATTTTGTGCCCTTGTTGATTTTTCTCCTCCATGTTTTTTTTAATGATCTTTTTGCTGTATTGTATCATATATTTACTACTAGGTATATATAAATTTAAAGCACATTGAAGTTGCTCTGATGTTTATTCCTCTATACAAACTCCTCCTCTCCTCATTTTTAGGCCCCGCCCCCTTCTCCCCCTCCCTCCTTCTCCCCCCTCTCCTCTTTAGTGCAATGTACTGTTTTTTGGATGTATGGAGCGCAGCAGAGCAGTGTGATCCCGACCGCTTGATTATATATGAGGGGAGGGAGGGGAGGGGGTGAGCTTGCATGTGTAAGCGTTATAGCAGCTTCATCAGCCTGTGTGTGTGTCCAGCGTGCGACCAGTTCAGATCGGCTTGGCATGTTTTTGTTTTGTTTTCTTTAATAAGAGGACGCTGTGCTGTGCTGCATGTTTTTCTAACGGTGAAGCGGCTCGATCCGGAACTAGGGGATGGAGATTCAGGCTGTCACCATGCCGACGAAAGCTCCTGTACATTCCTCACTGAAAACAAATGTCTGTCCCATTTTATCTGTGCGCGTGTTTGTTTGTGTGTGTGTGTGGTAGAACACGGGGGGCAGTGTCGTCGCCACGGGAACGCCGAGAAAGATTTTCTATTTGAAACCCTTTTGGCCTGTTAGGACTCCGGCGCCGACACAAGGAAACAGTACGCATACATGCTAGCTAGATTGTAAACATACATGCTGTGTACGTGAACGCAACTATGCAGAAAAATAGCACAGAGCTGTTAAAAGGTTTTTTTTTTTAGGTGGGCTAAACTCTGAAGCTAATGAAGGAAAGAAAAGGCTTAAATGGAGTTAGTGACGTCACAAACACTAAATATTAGATGATAATTCTCGCATGTAGCCACAGCACTAATGTTAGAACTGCACTTGAGGAAATATCTTTGACTTTACTTTGTTTTCCACGAGCACGAAACTCTCAATCTTGCACTGATCCTCTTCAATTTGCTTCCTCATCTCGGATTCCACTTTGTTGCCGCACACAGATTATTTGTGGCGGTGTGTTAGGACGGTGGCAACGCTGCTGACACTACTCCAAAACAACAACAACAATCTGAGCTCTTGTTGTGTTGAGCACCGCAGAACGCAGCACGTTACGCTCCGGCTCACTTCCCAAAGTACTTTCCTTAAATCCTGTTTCATGGTGACGTTTCTATGGTGACGAGTTCAAAGCAGGGCCGAACGCGCGAAGGAGTTAAGGAAAGGAACTTTAGGATTCGGCCTCACCCGCTCCTTTTCTCGCAGTGCCTCTCTCACCCTCCATACCTGTCCACAACAACGCCTCCTCCTCATCCTCCTCATCCTCACTGTCTCACGGCTTCACGAGAAGACGGGCAGCTGTGTTTTTTCCGCGTCACCCCCTCACATAAAGCCTAAATACACCGAGCTGCCTCCGACTGCTACACAATGCATGGCTTTCTGTGCAGCTCCATGTTGTGATGCCTTATGTAGCCGACATTGTCATTGCGCTTAAGGGTTTTGGAGTCTGCAGGCTACAGCTTGGATAAACACACTGAACATTCTTGTGACCTGTCCAGTCCATTACGTCATAGATGCCTCGCTAACCTACTTGCTAATACTCAAGAGTGTGTGTGTTCTGTTGAGTTTCCAGGTTATAGCCGTGTCGGTGTGTGACGGTGTTAGGCGGACATACATAAACGATGCCTGAGCTTGGTGTGTGTGCGTGCGTGTGTGTGTGTGTACGGCTCTGGAGTGTGTTTGAGCCTGGCTGGCAGTGCCAATGGCGTTTGTTTGAACAGACGGCGCTGCCAGCCGAGCGTCTCCAGACACTCTGACAGTCTGTGTCCAAGTGATTCCTTTCTTCTGAACAATGATTTCCGATCTTATTTCACGTACCTCCATTGTTCCGTGTGTATGGGTGTGTGTGTAGGCGTGTGTGTGCGTGTTTTGTTTTTTAAGGAGTATGATTTATTTTCCTTTTTTTTAAAACTATATTGAAATACTACAACTGACTGTAATTCCAGTGGAAACGTGCAAGACATCATTTCAATGAATCTGGAGAGTTCAATGTGAGGGGGGAGTCCAAATGAATGATTTTATGTTTGTACAGATTGATAAATTGTACAATTTTGTCTATATCTTAAGTTATCAGTTCATCTTAATAAAGCGCACCAGTCATAAACCTTTATTTGATGTAGTGTATGGATTGTTTAGAAGCTGTCAGTCATTGTTCGGACCTCCTTTCCTACAGAAGAAGTTTGAATTTGAACCTAAACAAGACAACAGTTAACATTTCACATATTTCACATAACAGCAGTATAATGAAGTTAGTTTAGACTCTCATGCTTGCGACTTCTGCAACAAGCACAAGAGAGTTCAATATGAAACCTCTTCCCTTTTAGGTGCAGACTACATGATGATTGGCAGGGCTGCTCATAAGATGTATGCCCGTTAATGTGGGTATGAACTACATGAGACCACGATCACACACTGATACATCACCAAACCTTTGTCCAGATACGTCAAAGGGTTTGACGAAGGGAGGGAAATAACATCCAGGAGAGAAGGAATATCGATTCTATGAATAAAGGTTACAAAGTTACAGCAGCGCCACCATCAGTCCAACCCGTACCTCTATCCGATGCGTTCTCCCCTGGATTACGTCCGACCTTCTTCACCAAGCTTCAACCGCGTTAAGTTCATAACTGGTAAACATCTCCTACACCATCGAGTGACCAGCAGGACACCATGATGACACCACCGCCCTGAGCTACCACAACTTTATTGACGAGGGAGAAACCAACCAGGAGCGCCGGATACATCTAGGTTCAACTTTGGACAAGCGGTAAACAAAAGACGTGCAAGCAAGACGACAGAGGACATAAAAGCAAATGGGGTCAACGCATGGAAAGTAAGAGGTTTACATGGGATTGTCAACAATGTCCGAGGTTATTGCTGTTTAGCCATGGACCAAAGTTGTAAAACGGTGATGGAAACAGATTTGGAGGCTTTGAAGTTAAAGTTTCTGCATGTTTATAGAAGCTTTCTGTGATCTGTTTGGTGAAGAAGTTCCTACTAAACCAGATGGAAACAAAACAAAATCAACAAACAAAGCATTCAGGGCAGTTTAGGACCTGTGGGTTTGAATTATCAGATACATTTCTCTCTGCGTTCATCTCCCGGTCTGACACTTTGACAATGTGCAACACTATATTACACTTAGAAAATAAGGGAAAAGAACAAAAAGCAGAGCGAAAGTGTCTCCTTTCAGTTAATGTTGGAATAGGACCGGTTTGGAGCCTTTCCCATGTTGAACTAGTCAGATGCCGATAATGAAATCTCCTTCAGAGAGTGTAAGGGTTTGCTATTCTATCTCCAATCATCGTTGGCATGCATGAGTATTAAGATCCACGCTGCAGAAAAGCCACAATTATCACGAGTGTAAGGTAAAGGCGTACATCCATTACATCACTTCTTCTACAGGACGTACAAAAAGACTTACATTTGGACCCGGTAAGGATCTAAATATGTACACCAGATAAGAAACGTGTAAAAATAGCAGAACCGTCCAGGCGGCACAGCTCTGACCTGCTGGGTGTTTAGATGCATTGTAGTAGTTTGGTAAATCTTCACATTGTTTTCTTCCAGAATATTAGAATATTAAAAGTCTTTTTTGCCGCAATTGTCTGTGATCCCCCCCCCTTCTTCTTCCTCTCTTTGGCACATGTCCTCTTCTTCATGTCCTCTTCTTCAGCTCCCTCACAATGGGTTTGAAACGTCTGGGCTGAATCACAACTTTGGATTTGTGTTATTGTGACGTCCTTTCGCTTTTCATCCGTCTGAGCTGGAAGCGAGTCAAAGAGGCTGCGCTCACAAAAACACAGACTTCCGTGTGTTCACGTGTGCGTCAACGTAAAGTAGATTCCCTCTACTGACATTTAGCTTGACGTGGGGAATTTACAATACAGCACAAATACGAAGCATTGAAAGAGTTTACCTATAATACAGGGATGAGATATCAAACAGCAGTCGAACCCACGTCAAACCTCTTCACTGCCACACACACACACACACACACACACACACACACACACACACACACACACACAAAATAGATAAAAAAATTCTTGACATGTTTTGTTCACATTTGTTCGGCCTGGCTGTAGCTCCGCCCCTCCCCTCCCCTCGTCCCTAAAGCAGCGAGCTGGCGGGGCTTCCGGGCAGCGACGGGCTGTGGCTGTGCAGGATGAGGCTGTGACTGTGCGAGGGGCTGGGGCGCATGGGCAGCACGTCGTAGTGGCTGGGGATGTGGCTGTTCCTGGGCAGGTCGTAGGGGTTCTGAGGGTAACTAGGGACAACCATGGTGCCGGAGCCCTGCAGGATGCTGATGGTCGGCTCTGAGTGAGAGAAAAGGGAAAATCAATGAATAAACCTCCTCACAACGCTCCAAACATTGCCTCCACTTTACCGCCGCACATTTCCACCCCTCCTCTCCTCTGTACCTATATCATAGACGTTCTTGGTGCTGCCGGAGGCGGCGGCGGCAGCGGCGGCGGTCGTAGTTAGGACGGCGGCGGAGCGGCAGTGTGCCGAGTGCTCGTGGTGAGCCGGTGACTTCATCTCCACGTAACTGCTCTCCGAGTGTTTACACACCACGCCGGGCTGGTCGTTGATGGTGGCGTAGGGGTTTTCGCTGTTGATGGAGCAGGTGCTGGACAGGGAACCCTTCATGTAGTCTGAGAGGAGAAAGGACACACAGAAGATCATTCCTCTGTCATTTAGACTCTGCTTTGATGAAACAGGTTCACTTTCCACCTCCGGACACCAAAGCTTCATGCTAAAGAACCATCTGTAATGATTCAAAGCAATTGTTCCAGGAAAGAATGTACATCTGTGAAACTGCATTAGGAAGGAAAAACAAAGTGATGAGGAAATACACAACATTCCATTCTGGTGAGGGAGTGATGTCCCTGTGTGAGTGGGGAGTGAAGGGGTCAAAGCAGGAGGAAGAACACAGAGGAGAGGAGTCACACTGTGGGCCTGCAGACACACAAACACACAGCAGTGAGCTCAGGCGGCTGCCACAGCCTCATTCAAATGAAATACAAATCCTGTCCTGTCCTGAGAAACAAGCTGAGCAACCTTGGATGTGTGTGACCTGAACGCTTCCGCTCTTCTTCAGCGCGGCTCCACGACAAAACATGCAGCCGTCCAGACCCCAGCACATGAGTTTCAACACGGGGAACAGTGTGACAGAACAGAAGGATTGAGGCTCAATAATGCAAGAGAGGCAGTGATTGGCTGAGGGAAGTGGTTCAAGCGAGAGTCAGAGGTGGTGATGTCACCTCTCAGTGTACCTCTGTAGCGTGGGTCCACATGATAGCTGTACCGCCGGTCCAGGCAGTAAACACCTGCACAGGGAAACCACAGATGAACACGCCTGAAAGGTTTAGTAGAATTATAAAAGAGAAGACTGTGAATCTTTAAAAACGACAGAGTGAGTGAAGCCATGCAGGAATTAGTTTGTAAACCAAAGACATGAATCCGTCCTGACCCAGCTCACTGAGGTTGCAGTACGCCCCCCAGTCTGGAGCGCTGTTCCTGTATCGCTTCTTCTTCATCTGGGGAACACAGAACACACAGAAAGCATTCACATCTCAGGACCAAACTCATTAAAAGCATCAATGGTTTAGAGAAATGTGTAAATGGATGATAGAACTTTAATATTAGGAAAAATGGAAATCCTAAAGAAATCAGTTGCATCACAAATAATATTAATGTAAGATACACTGTTTTAAACTGTAGAGTAGGACTTTCAAGAGTGGGAGTGTGTAACCAGGTGTGTATGTTGATGTAAACATGTAAGAGAAGGTCTGGGTCAATTGAGGATTTGTGGGTTTTGTCCTCAACCTTTTGTTTTGACACTTGGACACAAATCAGAACGTGTCCTCTCTAGGCTTGAGGCTTGAGGTCTGAGGCTTGCGTCTCACCTTGGCGGCGGGTCTCTTGCAGGGCTTGGCGTAGTGAGCGGCGTAGGAGCACGGCCCCAGCGTGTGGTAGCTGGGGTTGGAGAAGCAGCGGCCTACAGCGCTGTTACTGGGAGAGGAGTCTGTGGAGGAGAGGAGGCCTGTGCAGTGCCGCACTGCTGTCACCACACAGCAGCAGTGCAGTGCAGTGACACAGACACACACACACGCATCACCACACCCCACCCACACACACACGCGCGCACGCAGCAGCCGGCACAGGCTAATGCACGGGCATTTGCATACACTTGCGGTGCACCTGTGAAATGGATCACGTGTTTATACAAAGCAGCAAATCAAAATGAAGTGATTCTCTTGAACGCTTGAACCTGGAGGAGGAAGAGGTTTCCTTCATTCATTTCTACACGTCTGCATATTCCTGTTGAGGTGGTGGAGGCCTGAGAGTTACACAGCCACTCCCTTTCACAAACACATAGCTTAGAGTCTCACTGAGGGAGGAATAAGGATGTGTGTGTACCCGGAGGAGATGTGAGGAATAACATCAACACATCAGGGAAACATTAAAAACATTTCCCCCTGACGTTGGGAAGAGAAACTGACAAAATGAGAGAAAGTTAGTTTGGTCTGGGCCTCTTTCAGACCGCAGCTCCAAACTCTCACTCTCCCTCCATGATCTTTGTATCAGAGATATGTGATACAATAAAGTCCTTCAGTTGATCAAATTATTGATTTGGAGAGAATTAATTGAATTAGTTTAAATCTATGGAGCAGTGGAATAAAGGCATATAATATGAAAATATAGAATCCAGTATGTTTGGGCTGCGTTCAAAGCAGCAAACACACAGATGCCTGGTACCTGAGAGTGTGTAATCAGTGGAGTTGATGTGCAGGGCGGGGGTGTAAGTCACGCTGGGCACCGGGTGTCCTTTCTCTCTCTGCCGATAGCGGAACCAGAACACCAGACCCAGCATGGCCATGATGAGCAGCAGGAGGAAGATGATGCCCAGGACGGCGCCTGTGGACTGTCGCTCTGAGGCCAGGGCCGGGCTGATCTTAGTGTACGGGTTCAGCTCCTCCATCATCAGAGCCGCTGAGGAGAAAAGAGAAATTCCATTGATCATTTTGTCCATTCAATGTCAACAACAAACAAATGTGAGGCTGATGGATCTAACTCCTGTTCTCACTCCTGTTCTCACCTTGGTCACAGCGGATCCCTTTGAACCCGATGCTGCAGTAGCAGGTTCCTGTCACGTAGTCACATGTGGCGTTGTTCATACACTCACACAGCTGCTGGCAGCCGTAACCAAACGTCCCCGCAGGACACTCTGGACAGGGGAGCAGAGGGTTGGTGTGTTTACATTTATTGTAGTTTTTTTTATTTGTCATAAACCACAGATGTATATCAAAATCTGCAGATCCAGTTTATCAAGAAATGTGTAAAAAAAACAAACAGTGTTCTCTCTGGTAAACTGCACTTTATGATGAAGAACAATCAAAAGAATCATGACTCCCACTAAACTGGTATCATTATATTGTAACAATGTGGTAACGGCTCATCTCCCCACCCCCACTGGTTAAACTCTGTAACTCTCACAGTGAGTATAAAGTATGGAACCACTTACTGAGCTCACAGCTGGGCCCGATGAAGCCCGTCCTGCAGGAACACTCTCCAGTGATGTGGTCACAGTCCGCTCCGTTCTGACAGCGACACACTTCAGCACACTGGGCGCCGTAGAAACCCATAGAGCAGCCTGCAGAGCGACACACAGCTCTACTACTCCATACCTTACATTTCCTTACATATCCTACACTGGGTGACACAGAGGCTGGACTGATACACTGCAGGCTCTCAGCCCCCCATGGAGCTGGTTTGACATCACCTTACATTATTTGTGAAGAGAACAAATAAGAAGCACACACACACACACCAGTGGCTCCCTCTAGCTGATCGGGCCTGAAAATGTAACATGAAACTGTCACAGCATTATAGGACACGGGCACGAGAGAGAAGGAATAAATACCTGCCTGTTACTCCCCTGCTTCTTGTTTGATTTTTTAAATAAGTAAATATATGAAATGAAGGTAAATAGATGAAATAGAAACTTTGGTTTTCAGTTCTGTAAATGAGATGTTGATTTTAGGAAGGCTTGCATGAGCATTTCTATCATCTCCTCTGTAATCTGTGGTCCCAGAATCTGCACTGAGGGGAAATACTTTCTAAATGTTTTGTTGTTTGGCCACAGAACATATTTTGCAATTCAGCAAGATTCAAATGAATTTATAATAGAACTGTAGGGAAGCAAAAGGCCCAAACAACAGAAAACACATCCAAAAAGTAAAAACAGTGCACAAAAACTTAATTTGAAAGATTTGCAGCTGATTGATGCTGAGCGGCCGTTAATGTGCACGGCTGTTTTGTCCTCATTAAAGGGGATCGTTCTATGTAGCTTCTGAATCAACCAGGGTTGTACAAGTCTTGTGCTGCTGTTGTCCACAGTATTGGAACGGCTTCAGCAGTACTGACGCTAAAATCAGTTTCTGCGTCTCAAAAGAAAAGAGTATATGGAAGGAAAGAAGGAATGTTTTGACTGGGAGAGGGAAAACACCTTAAATTAGCAATTTCAGGGTGCAGTTTCATTATGTGCCACTAGATGGGAGTGTAGATTAGAGTAGCAGAACCAGACACGTTTGCTAATTCCCCTGATTAAGTTCTCTCACAGCTCTGTGTGTGTGTGTGTGTGTGTGTGTGTGTGTGTGTGTGTGTGTGTGTGTGTGTGTGTGTGTGTCATACGTTGAGTGCAGTAGAGTCCTGTCCATCCTGGGCTGCAGTTACACTCTCCATCTGTGGCGCTGCACTGGGCTCCATTGTGACAGTTACACGTATGGATGCAGTCTGGACCCCAAGACCCCTGAGTACACGCTGTCAATACACACACACAGGGAGAGAGGGGGAGAGAGGGGAAGGGGGAGAGGGAGAGGGAGAGAGAGAGAGTGAGTATTTGGAGAAAATTACACACGTCTACTTAAATACTGTGCTGTAACCTCCATATTTATGAGAAGAAGTATTATACTGAAGTGTAGAAGTACCCAGGGGTGAAGATAAGCCAGGACAGTCTGGTACGTTTTTCATGACCAAACCCACACACTGTATTGATGTCATTTGCACTGTGTGTGTGAATCATTAATGATTCAACCAAAAATTCTAAACATTTTTGTTTGACTGACACATAACCAGAATATTTGTGATTTGTTTTCCTGCCTCCTTTCATAGTCAAGTATCAGAGCAAACAACAAGAAATGCAGCATTACTGCTCTTCATCATCTCTGTGTGACCTCCATGCATACAATAGGATCCACTGCCTCATGTGAAGGCTTGGCTGGGCAAAGGAACAAGAGCTGCAAACTCATCAAGACCATTACACACAAGAGGAGAACTACTTTAGGCCTCTGAGACTCATGTTTGAAGTGTTTTGCTTTGTTGTGCTTCTCCCACCACCAAAATGTAGTCTCTCTCACACACACACACACAATGTTAACAGCCTGAGGGCCGGAGGTGACAGGCATCAGGTCAGTCTTTGTCTTCATTAGCACTCGCAACACACAAGTGATAGAGTGACTGTGATTGCTGTATTCAGTGTGCAGTGGATGATTAATGCCAGAGGCGGTGGAGCGTTTGCCTTGAGGTTTGTTCAGGATGTCTCCTTCTGCTCCGTGCTCGGTCACCACAGCCTCACCAGGGTGATACAACATGCAAATCAGATGAATTTAAACTGGTTTGTCTTAAGAATGCAAAGACGTGAAGCTGACAGGAGAGAGAAAGAAAGAACAGAAAGACCGTGTGTGTGTGTGTGTTGTGACATACGTTTGGAGCAGTCGTCCCCGATCCACCCTGGGTAACACTGACAGGAGCCGTCAATGGGAGTGCACGTGCCGTTGTTTGTGCAGGAACACAGCTCGGCACAGCCTCTGCCGTATTTGCCGCTGGGACACACTGTGGGAACGCACGCACACAAGTCCATTATAACGCTATAATGAGGTTGTTATAGTTCAGCCATTATTAAACAAAAGTCAACGGACACAAATCACAGTTATAATACAGGTCATAAAATATGGATGATGCTCTTTGAAAAGCAAACACGCAAATTGTTCCGGTCCGAGTCACGATCGCAAACAAATGGTCGCAAAGTTTGTTGGGGATGCGACCTTGACCGCCGCCTCACACAGGGGCTCGGCTCGGGCTTTTGGTTTTTAAAGATGAAATGTAGAAGTCGATAGTATTTTGAAACGCAATTATGTTACATCTATTCCAAATGTTTAACCATTTAAAATGAATTTATTTCAAAGTATTTAAGATGACTTTGAAATGTGAAATAGATAAAGCAAAGAAACACAACTATGAGAAATAAAAGTGATAAATAAAACATTGAAGTGAATGAATAATATATAATATATAATAAATAAATACAAACTCTAAAAACTGATCTCAACTCCTGTGCTTCTGTTTTTGAAATCCTATGCAGGACACTTTCATTTAATGTGAATGTAGTTATTGACACATTATTCCTGGATTGAAACAAAGGCACAGATGACAAACAGTGAAATGAATCCTCACTGCTGATGGCTTAGACTGTAATGTGATGAGGGGAAACCAGGCTGACACACAGACACGAGAGCAGCAAGAAGCTTTCTGCTAAATGACTTCACTTTGCCCACTTCATCATTTTAGGGGAATGTATGTGAACAGTTGCTTAAGGACGTAATGTTTCTGTTTTGATCTTTCCAAGTTTCACTGAATCGTAGGTACATTAGTGAATGTACTTATTGCCAATTAACAAATGAAGACGTATCACTTCCTTTCTATACAATACTTCATGGCCGTCCTCAGTTTCAACTGGAAAATGAGAGGTAATGAAGTTATAAGAATGTTTTAAAGCTTCTCTACATAATATCTGTTTTATCTTTTTGGCTAAGCACTAAAAGTGAGTCTGAGAAGGAGACACATTGCATTTTAAACAGCACAATGTTATGAATATTGCAAAAGGGGCCTTTAACTTGACCTTACCTCATGATATAGAACTTTAAAATGTTTAATGAGTTAAGGTTTTGTATAATATATCATGATACAGTATGTGCTTATATTCAGCTTCATAAAACATTACGGCTCCCTTTTATTTTTATGAATGTGTGCTATTTCTTTCTAATGTTAATGTTTAGGCAGGAGTTGAATAGCACACATACATTACACCCTATTGCATAAACATGAACTTTCAGAAGCATTTCCCTGCTTTTCTTGAACATAAAACATCAGTATCTTCATTAAATACATTTCACATCTCTGTGTATAATATTCATGCGTCGTGTTATAATGAAAGAATGGAATCCACGAGGAGCCATAGTGTCTTTAGCTTTTATGAAGCCGACGCAAGTTCTTGCAACACTTAGATCAAAGCGCAGCCCGATACTGTACATCTAAACAAGACAGGAGAGTTTAATGAGCTTAATTAACACAAGATATTAACTAGCTCCCTTGTGATGATCTTTTAATTTATCAAACAATTCAATGTTTCATAATACCTGATAACGTGTGTGTGTGTGTGTGTGCGTGTGTGTGTGTGTCTTGGTGTCATAATATGATGGTTATAAGAAGCCTCTTTGGTTTGTTCACTGTGGGATGGTTGAGCATATTTACAACAGCTGTAAAATAGAGATAGTGAATGCACGCTGAACTAAATGTTTGTAATTTGGCGTGGCTCTATCACACGTTTTTTTTCTCCAAGAACTTCATGAGCGAGATTGTCTGGATTCAAACATTTGTGGCACATCTGTGTGACCTCTGTGAACCCAGGCCTGGAGAAGGGGCAGGAAGTGCATGCATGGAAGCCTCAGGGTGTTTAAGAGTGGTGACTTCAGAGAACACAAGATCAGTGGTGTGTAATCATAAAACAATTTCAGTGTTTTCCTTTTATGATCTTGAACCGTTTCTGCCAGAAAGAAAGAAAAAGAGAACAAAGTGTTGAGAAGCCTTTTGTCTTAGACTTGTTTGTACTTATATCTTTGGAGATGCAACAGACCCTTTGCCCAGTTAACCAGATGAGAGCATTATCAAAGTGTGTGTAGCCAACATATCCTTCAAACGATGCGAGCACCCTGCTACAGAGTACAGAGACTCTTACCCTTTATTCTTCTCTTGGCTTTTGAGATCTTTTGAATATTGGTTGGCTACATGTGGTTTGCAGATCACTGATCCCTAACATCCAGGAGATTTGTAGCCAAGATTTAAAGCTTATTTCATATCTCTAGAATTCTCATAGTCAACCGCTATAGAAGGCAAATGTCTGCAGACAAGTGTAGGCAGGTTAGCAATTGTGCTCCGACAAATTCCAAACGAATGAGTGAAGTGGAGCCTATGCGTCTAGCCATGTGACATTTCCTCTAATCGCAGCCAGCAGGAGGTTTAAGTGGAGGCAAAGTCAAAAGACAAAGGTCGCGTCAGAGTTCTCGCACAGAGAGCTTGAATCGCTGCGTTCCGAGCTAGAAAAATCTACTTCGTATGCCGAGTAGTGGGGCCTTTACCGGCTCTTCAGGCAGTTAAAAGCACCCGTGTGGACGTCTAATTCATCTAGACTCACCCGGTTATCTATGGGGCTGCTTAAAGATGCAGCGGCCAGCGGAATGGCTAATGTGGGACAGGGCATAACTGAGGCCGTCTTCATGTTTAATGATGATGAATATTTCACACTTCTCTGTCTCTTCTTAAAAATCCACTTGGCTTCAAACCTTAGGCTAACCGTCTTTGTGTGAGAATTAACACCTGGTTGACCGACAGGGGAGCTAAATCACGCAGCATGAGAAAAATACTGAGGAGGGACGAGAAAAAGATGAAAAAGGGGAAAAGAGTTCTAGGTTCAGGATTCTTTTTTTTCCCTTCACATCATTACTCAGCTTTTACATCTCTTCAAGCTGCATGCACACAATAGAGATCTGCAATGGGCACTTACAGCACCTTTAACCTCACACACACACACACACTGACACAGCGCTCATTACTAACACATCACTGACAGACTGACCTTGGTTGCAGAGGGAGCCGGAGAAGCCGGGCAGACACTCGCAGTGGCCGGTGACGTGATGACAGGCACCGTCACTGTGGATACACTGAGGACAGGACTGACTGCAGCGGTGGCTGTAAAAGCCGGGGGAACACGCTGCAGAGGACACACACACCTGTTTTTGTGATTACCTCTCTGATCAGTCGGCTCTTTTTAATCACAGGCTTCACGGTTCACTTCGTTACAATTTCAGCTTCATCTACAAGCCTTGCATATATGAAAGCTTGTTACACGCTGCCTTCACTGTTTGAATACTGCACACGTGTGTGTTCTGTGCATTGTTTCTCTCCCCTCGGGAAACGATAGCTTCCTTCCGCCACTGGCCCTTCTTATCAAACGTCTTTCTTCGGTCTTCAATTTGGAATAACTGATGTCACACTAAGTGGTGAGACGAGCTTGTGCTGTTTCTCTCACGCCACAGGATTTTTCTAAATGAAGATACTATAATTGGCACACACACACACACACACACACACACACAACAATGCATACATTTTGAAGGATGCATGTACAAAACACTCCTGCTAATCTAACTAATCAGATCTAATCTAACTGGAATCTGGGTCACTTTTGTGAAAATAAATCTGTGCTTCAGTGGAAAACAGCAGGGGGCACAATTATATTGACTGCTGCTTAGTTATCAAAGTACAGTGCTACATGCTGAAGTGTGTGTGTGTATGTGTGTGTGTGTGTGTACTCTGTGAACTTACTTCGTCGACAGTTAGTGCCACGGTACCCCGGAGTGCACACACAGGTGCCATCCTCTGGGGAGCAGGAGCCTCCGTTCTCACAGGTGCAGCTATAGGAGCAGTTGGGCCCCCAGTGTCCCTCCTGACACACACTGTCACAGTGGACACCTGCAGAAAACACACAAATGGGTCAATACAAATGGAAACATGCATACACTTTTTAGCCTGTGCAAAAGCAAAATGCTTTGTTTTAAGCTGCCTGCGTTTAAGTGGTGTGTGAGAGAGAGAACATTAGTAAAAGGCATTTTGAGGGTAAGTCCGAGCTGGAGGTAGCAGGATGGAGGAAGAGAGTGGGGGAGGGGCGCAGAGAGGAGGGATGTGACAGAAAGACAAGCGCCAAAGATAGCACACTTCTTCATTCTGAAACTCCTCTCTACTCATTTCCCTGTCACACACACATTTAAATGACACCAAGGAGAAGAGCAGGTACAAGCAGGGAGGAAGCTCATTCATTCAGCCCCTATCCCTGAGAAATATGGGACATAACCAACATCAGACAGAAAACACCTGGACTGACTGCAAAGGACGGGAGCTTACTAAAGATCATATCCTCTTATCTCCTGCATCTGATCCTTGAAAGACACTTACATTTCCCTCCGCAGAAGGTGAGAGAAGCAGACCACCTACACAAAGGTGTTATATATGTAAGAGGTAATGCATCATCAGCAAGTGATGAATGGGGAAATAAAGCCCGTGAGGGTGATACAGAAGATTTAATTTAGCACAGCACCGCCCAAACGCTCTGGTCTTTCTCAAGCTGATAGTGATTTGTCCCAGCTGATGTTTGAAAAGTGGAGGAAATTGATAAAAACATGTACAACACTGTGCTATGATTCTTGTAACGTGGTTGTTTTTAGGGACTTATACGGTCACTTCATAGCTGTGACACACAACACTGAGCTCAGCCTTTGTCCTGCAGGGTGGATGTCACTATGATTGTTTACGTCTCTCACGTGTGGACAAAGTTAAAGAATGTCACAAGTTACCATGTGCAAGTTGGAGCAGTAAGACATTGGGAGGGTTCAGATGACGGTCACATTGGTAAATATCCTACAGACTTGTTGTTGAATTACTATTACATTCCCTACCCATACATATAGATGACTGTTTCTTAGTTTGTTTATTTTCATTAAATTCAACACCTTCATATGCCAGATGTACATATTGGTCTTTTTTAACTTGGTGGGAAAATAAATAATGATTGCACTGTGAATCTAATTAGCCTAATTCTTTGTCCAAATTGCTCTTCTAATATTAAAGAGATGTGGAGAATTCTAAGCAATTCTGTAGTAAACACACCAATCATTAACATTAATTATACTGCTACAGGTCTCAGCCTTTCCTTGACACATTGTGCGTGCTGCGGCCACTAAACTGCATTGTGGGATTAAATATTATTTGATGTGCACAAATATATTAAGGCAAAAACTAAATTCTCACTTTGACCTTTATTCATTTAGTGAAGTGTCTCCCTCTTTCATCAGTCTTGCATATGTGTATGTATGTGTGTGTGTGTGTGTGTGTCAGTTTGTCTACACAAAAGCTGCTGCAGAAAGGATCAGAGCATTCACTGCTCACAGAGGACACACTGGAGACTGCCAGGCCTATGAGACACACATTACATTAATTTTTAAGCTACTCGACCACACTCTCTCTCCCTCTCTCTCTCTCGCTCTCTCTCTAGTCTGGTTCATCTACAGCCCATTAGATACTTCCTTTGACACGGAATGTAAGAGAATATGAGAGTGCGGCACAGGCAGCCATTATAATTCAATCAATAAACTACCTCTGAGCTATAAACTGGGTGAAAATCTGAGACTGTACGCTGTATAGTTAAAACAAGGGTGTGTGTGTGGTGGTGGTGGGGGGGAAGGGGGGGGGGGGGTAGTGAAGAGGAGAAGTTGGGGAAAGAATATGAAACAAAAGAAGGCAACACGTAAATCCCTTATTCCACTCAGCCCCAAAGTTTTGCGAGCATGTAGAAGTTTTAAAATGAACACCTAGTTACAACTCCCTGATGACAGCACCACTGAAACAAGGCCCGACGTCAGATTGGCACAAATCGTATATTAATACATCTGACCCAATTTATCTCAACATTGTGGGACACTCACAGCACTTGGTAAATGTAAGGGAAGGTACCTCGTAAAAAAAGATGCAGTGAAATTCTTGAAATTCTCTGTTCCAAGTTTCAATTTCCCTCGAGCGGATTATTTTGCTGTTTTGACAAAGTTACAGGTACTTCACTGTTTTCAAATACCTTTTTATGAGCATAATGCATGAACTCTGAGGTTCTCCAGTCTACCAGCAATGAGTTGAAAAACACGAGTAAGCTGAAAAACATGTAAACTTCCTGCTGGGGATCAAACTGTGTGTAATTTGGGGTGAGACACTGTTATCTGCTGATCCATGATGCTGCTCAGAAGAAGTATTAGAAGAGATTACTTGTTGTCAACTTTGCCGAAAAATGTACAGTAGGCTGACTGACTGACAGAGGTCACAGAAAGTTCAATGCCAACTATAAAAATGAAATAAAGAACTACTAACCCAAAGCCCAAGACAAACAACTTACCTTCAGAACAAATGTGATGATTGTTGTTCAAACTTAACATAAGTAGTCACTATCAAGTTTTGGTTTGACCTCTGATCAAATAATCAATTTGTATATTGAACTCATTTCATTACTAATTCCCCCTCTGGCAGTGAATTAAAATTCACTTTCCATATTCATCAGCTCTCAATCAATTATCGCTCATTACAAGTCTACTGATTTACAATTAGGAGTTAAATATGCAAGGTTACCACCCAAACACAACAGTTATTAATGTTTATTATGAAAAGCCTGACACAGATGAATACTGCTGTGGTGTGTGTGTGTGTGTGGTCTGACCTGCTGTCTCCCATGATAAACTCATATGGAAAATGATACCCATTCATTAACAAACTCCAGTCAGCTTTTTTATGTTTCCATGGAGCCAACTTTCAGTCAGAAAGCGACTGATCTTGGAGGTCAGCTTGTATCTGTTTAGAAGTTTTCCTTGGTTCTTTTTCCACCATAAGAACAATCCTTCTGTTCAATGTGGGCTCAGATTTCCTCTTTGACTCCCTGAAACGTTGTGATAACATCAGATCCTGTGGTCACAGAAACATCAAGCTGCTTGGAGATGCTAGCCTTTGCCTCTGCATAATTTGCTAATTATTTCCATTGTCCATGGGGGCGGCAGTAGCTCAGTTCATAGGGACTCAGCTTGAGAACCGGAGGGTCGCAAGGGCCGCATGTGATCTGACCCAATAAAGCTTCTTCCTGTTCTCAGGGTGGCGCACACAACAATACAAACAACACAGGGAGATCTGTTCTCCATTTGAATAGGCTAAATGACTGAACTTTAAGAATGAAAACACCTGGGATACTAAAGAGTGAAACTAGTCTGCTTGAAATGTCACTACAATACAATTAGTTAATGTATATATGTTGTGAGCATTTTCATTTGCAAAATCAATCTCTTCTATTAAGTATGGAATAAACAATGGTGGATGCCAATTACTTCTGTCGGTTTCAACTTGTTTGAGAAAAAATTGTGGGTTTTGGCAACACTAATACCAGGCTATTGGTAAAGCATTGTAATGTTTCACTGTGCTTCTTCACTCTCTTGCTGCATCACTGCTGTACACTGAGAGAAAACGGGGCATTCTCTCAGGCCCCCTCTTGAAAGGCCTGCTCTGTTGAGGTTGGCCAGGCGTGTCAGGCCTGGTTTGTAGGCCAGTAAATTCACATGTGTTGCGTAGCGTTTTCAACATGCTATGGAAAGGATACATCTAAAGCTTTCAGCCAAACTCAGGATCAATGGGTTTGTCTTACTAAATGTATTTCAGGCAACAACTTCAAGTTGACATTTTGACAATGTTCAACACAGACTCTCTACTATATAATACTAAATATGAGGTGAAAAGCACAATTTGTTTCCTTGTTTTTCCGCTGCAAACCTTGGCAGCAGCACTCACCCATCCATCCTGCCAGACAGCGACAGGAGCCAGTGACAGGATCACAACCTTCTGCGTTGACACAGTCGCATTTCTCTCTGCAATCCAGCCCATGTGTTCCCTCCTGACAACAGCAAGAACATGTCAGGCAAAACTATGTTATTACAAACACTGGTGGCCTCTCTATGGAGCATAGACTTTGATAAATCATACACTGTGCAGTGTTCTGCAGAAGATGCAAATTTTCCATCTTGTTTAATCTAAATAAGGAAAAATAAGTTTACATCATCTTCCACTGAGGTCATTAGTGCAATACATTCTGTAACTGCTTGTGTGTGTGTGTGTAAGTCAATACTTTTGGTGTGCATGTGCATGTGGGTAATCAATGAATACATAAAAAGCTGAAGAAAAAGAGCTCACTGATCCAGCACAGGACTGATCATATTGGCTGATATTGGCTTGTTACAGATACACTTATATTAGCAGATATCGACAAAGAATTTGCAGCAAGAAGTTCCCCAGCTCTATTTGACTTATATACTATATCATCCTCATTTTTCTGAATTATGTTGTATTTATATTTTTATCATAACAGTTTTTTGTTGTGCTCTGGAAAGAATGACTGATAGTCAGCTAAGATGTGACTGATCCACACTCACAGGACAGGGAAGGTCACAGTATTCGTCCCCCCAGCCTGGAGAGCAGGTACAGGTTCCGTTAACAGGATCGCAGGCTGCTTCGTTGGCACACTGACACGTCTGGTTACAGCTTAGGCCCCAGAACCCGCTGGAGCAGGGGATGGAGCAGTCTACACCCTGCCAACCTGAAGACACACACAGACCACCAGCTTATCAGAGGAAGCTTATGTCAGTTTGGACAAGGACCGTACACTTCTGACATCAACAGTGTAGAACAGAGAAGAGTCGAAGAGCGAGGAAGGAATTCTGCAGCATCATGGGGGAAACGTTGTGACTGATTTTGTAATATACCTATAGGCGCTATGACCAAACTCATTCAATTGTTGTAAGCATATGCCGAAATGTACTATAAATGTTATAAAACTTGATGTTTCTTTACTGAACCAAAGATGTGTTCATGGGCCCAGTCTTTCTTAGTGTTGAGTGGTGTTTCTGACGTTATACCAGTGCCTTAAGGCAGAGTGGTGAGTGGGAAGACTTTGACTTTCAAAGACTCCCTCTTCTTTCCTCCTGCACCCCAGTGTTGACATTACATGACATAAGGAGTGATTCAGTAAAAAGTGGTATTTTAGGGCTCAACAGCTGAACTATAAAGCACTACATTTCAGTTTATATTGTTCTGTTCTTTCTTTCCAGCAGGCACAGTGAAGTTTCATGAAGCTAAAATGGTAAAACAGTAAAAGTAATATATTAGCGTGAGACCTTCAGAATCAAACAGTGAAGGAGTCTTTCTGCTGCCATTCAACAATCCTGCAGAGGAAACTTGATTGTTTTCAACAGGCAGGCAGAACAATTCATTTAACCGAGAGCAAATACACCACAATGCACTGCAGCTACATGTCAGACTGTAATGTGAATTAGAACCGGCACTGTTATTCATCTGCCCTCTGGAGACAAGAGTACGCTTTTTATTTTATTTTCAGTGCAATGAAAAGAACATGAAAAAAAATCTGAATATTTCTCTTCACTGGTCCGGTTTGTTTGGATCACATGATCAAGAATTGAGAAAGTATTCTACTTTAATTTGATGTTCTGAAATTGCAATTGGTTAGAAACCATGTTCTATTTCTCTATGTAGTCTTAAAGGTAAATAATAAAAACATTTCTGGGAAACAGAAGCAGAACAGGCAGAACCTTCTTTACAGATGCAGAATCCGTCGATGTGGGAGCAGGAGAGCTCGTTGTGACAGGAGCAAGAGGAGGTGCAGTTAGTCCCGTAAAGTCCTGCAGGACAGCTGAGAGAGCAGTCCTCACCCTGGACACAGACAGAGAGACTGAAACTAGGCAGGGTGGTTATAATAACTACAATAACAATATAATAATAATGATATTCTATGACAATTCTATGACAGAAGTTTTGTCCATGTGCAAATATATCAACCAGGAATTGATTAGGTTTAGGACTTATGAGGCCTTAAACACGTCTTGTCTTTTAGCTCTATTAAGAAACCTTTACAAGTATACATGGATTTTGTTCTACTCCCCTCTGCTCAGTTACTGAATGAAGATTGTACAGTGTCCAGCAGGTTTTTAGGATTTGTTATAACTTGACTGACACTATCCGCCCTCCCACAGGGGAAGCAGCTCATCTTTAAATGCATTGAAAGCGCATGGCTGCATTAAATGTGACAGTGAAAATGCAGCAAACAAGCCCATGCATTATGAAAGAGAGAGACAATCATCAGTGCAGGTGTCTCTGCAGAGTAGCATGATGTCTGTGCTTGTCTAATCAATAGGGGACATGGCCAGAGCTGCTAGACAGACAACTTGGCATAAGCAGGGTGTGTTTCCTTGCTCTGCATGCAGCGATAGCAGCATCCACACAACCTGAAGCTCCGGCTCACTGTCGCATTGATCAGGACCTTCAACATATAAACTCTGCTAATTAAAGCTGCCGGCTTCCAACCTGCCGCCTTTAAATTGCTATTAATCTAATATTCACAAAGCGAGCCACATGTGTAAAGACAGAGACGAGAGGAGAAGCCTTATTAAAAAGTTGGTGAATTAAGGACTTGTTCAAAATAAAGTGTCGGCTCAACGAAGAAGAATTTCCCAGTGGAACAACGATCGGCTAACAAGTGACCTCGGGAATATTAAATATGTGTGGATCAATCCACTGTGTTGTTACCATGCAGTCTTAAATTTGAACCATAAGGTTCACTTCACAGGCCTATTGACTCGTTATACGATAAATATCGCTAAATATCTCCACAATGCTTCAAAAGAAATCATTGAGTGACCTTGTTCACACCAAAATGACCTGCGAGTGCTACTAAAAGGCCGTGGAGTACCGGTTTTATGTCTGTATTTTTATTGCTGTATTTTATTACACCTTCACTTTACATTTTAGAAATGTACTCATGAGCATAAAAAGAAATGACGCATCTAGTAAGGTCAATCATTTTACATTTAATGCAATATCTACAATTAAAACTCTGTGTGTAATAAATTTTGCTCTGTTTTATTTATTTTGTTTTTGACATTTGAATTCAAGGCTCATCTAGTAGGAAAAGACGAGCAGCTGTCATCGATCTTAACAACAATGCCCTTATGTTTTTGTTCTTTGACAGTAACTAGTGTGAAGTTTTGTGGATATGAATACATATTCCGCTTTAGAGACTACAAATAACAATTAAAAACACAGCATTTCTAGATGTCAAAGATCAGCTGTGACAGTTTTATGTATTTCCATAACACACTGTTCTGTGAATACTCAGTGGCCAGGGCAGACTCACTGGTCACACTCAGTGACCACTTAACACCCTCGGAAAGGGTTTTTAACTGGATGGCATTGGTTTGCACAAGTGTATCTAATAAAGTGGCCATGAGTGTATGTTCTAGCTTGCATTTCCATAAAATCAATCACACTCTGGTGGATTTACTCGTCTTCAACACGTCCTGCTTTCATCTCATCACGCTCCCTCTGGTGTCTCGTCTGCACTCTCTGCTCATTGGAGTTGAACAGTTGAGCAGATCTCCGGTCTGCTGATAAAGATTTTGAGTTTTTGATTCTGAGTAACGCCTGGCTGACACTGGACTCTTTGAACCTCCACATCTGAACAAGTGAAAGTGTTCTTTAGATACATAACAACTACAACTTTCTATGTCTCGTTGCATCCCAGCATATGGTTCCCTCAGCGTACCCACGGCCACGGATGATGTCGCTTTAGATTACATCCTTTATATTATATACCCCCCTTACATGCAAACACTTTAGGGTTTAATGCACACACACACCTACTATACATACACACATATATGTAGGTCCCAAAGTGCACACAGACACAAAGGGACTAAAACCAAAATGCTTCTGCAGCCTGCTTAGAGTTTGGAAAAAGTTTGAAACTTTCACATACAGCACACACACACCATTTTACTTCTCATATACACACAAGTGACCTAACATCCATATGCTCCATTTATTCTTTATGTTGACCTATATCATAGGGTGCACACCTGCAGTAGCCTCTCCATTATAAGCCGTGTACTCCGCCACGAAACCTGCGGAGTCAACAGCTCCTGATAAATTAACCCCAGCATGTTATCCGCTTCAGAGCATGTTCTGCACCTGCTGCTGCACAGCTCCACCGTATTAGCCTTGTGTTTTTGAGGAACGAAATATGTTTTAGCCCAGGGGTGTCGGCAGATAGGTTGGCTGACTGACTGTTCACTTCTGGACCACTGCAGTTTTACAGGATTTTTCGGTTATTTGGGGAATAAAATTGTAATAATAGGATAAATATTCAGATCCTTTACTTTGATAAATGTGGTGATGTCACAGTGGTAAGTGTGGCACGATTTAAGAGGTAAACGTATTGCATTCATCATTTTACAGAAATAAAATAAGCAAGAATTAGCAGCCAAATGGAGCAATGAACAATGTAGAATAAGAAGTATAAGATTTCACTTTGAAATGTGGTGAAAAAATACTGAAAGTCTCACAAAATGGAAAAACGCAAGGGAACCACACTTCCACCAAACCCTTTGTTCCAAACATTAAGTCATCCTAATTTGAATGTAATGAGATTAACAGTGTCATAACAGTGTTTTTAATTTGCACTTACTATATATCCTGGTGCACACACACAAGCTCCAGTGGTACCGTCACAGTCGGCTCCATTAGCGCAGCCGCACAGCTCTTTGCAGCCCTCGCCATAGTAACCTGATGGACAGGTCTCGTTGCAGTAAAGCCCCGCCCATCCCGCTGCACAGGTGCACTCCCCTGACAACGGGTGACAGCTGAGAGAGCAATGAGATTTGAAGTTAGTATACCAGTCTGTATTTATGGTGCAATATTTTAAAACATGTATGGCGAAGGAACAATAACAGCCCTGAGCAAACAAACAGATACCAATGACTTATTAAAATCTTTTTGAAGGGGTTGGCTTGGTATCCTGGGGAGGGGTCATGAACTATGCAGACCGTCACAGCAAGAACAATAAGGAAGGTGAGGTAAAGAATGCAATTTTACAAATAATATCTCATCTAATAGCCTGGATATCCTGATTTTAATTCAAAGAACTGGCAGAAGTCCCTCAAATCGGATTGAGTCATAAGCCAGAAACATACAGGACATCTACAGTACAGTCAATGTGGTGGGGCATAATTAAGTGAGGGGTCATCCACCTGCCATGGTTGGGGCGAGCCTGCCAGATACCTTCTAATAATACATTATAATGACAAAAGAACTGAATGTTTACTTAGAATTTTTTTGTCAACACGTTGCATTAAAACCATTATCTGGATAGCAAAGGTGGATTTCATTTAAATGCTAATTTTGTTGTCCAGATGGATTGTTAATTTTTCTAAAGCAGGAATGATTCCACACGTTTTTGGTTACCCCTGCCAACTACTTGTACCCAAAGCAACCAATTTTTTTAATGAAAGTTGTTGACAGGCACGACCTGGGAAAAGCAAGCTTGATGAATTAAAGATTTCAAGAAGACAAGCATCAAAGTACGGAACGTAAAAGAGTCAATGTTGACAAAACTGAGACAGCAAAATTTCTTTCAAGATTCTCAAGATTGCTTTTTAATGTACAGTGGCTATTAAGTCTGTTAATAATACCATAGTTCCTGCATTGCCCATTTCTGTTCTAATATCTGTAGGTCCAGTTACAGACTAAATCAAAACATAAATACAATTCTGAGCAGAGTCTCCTTTCGGGCTATAGCAGTCTGCACTAAGTTCTTCTACTCCGATGGTTAGGACAGCATGTTATTTTGCCTGAGAGGCAAAACTGGAGCCATAAATAGTCCTAAAAGTGCTCCTCTCACTGCTCATGAAGCTCTTTGCTGTGAGTGAATGGTAAAAAGGCAATGTGTATGAGTGTTCTGGGTCTTTCACAACCCCCTGTTATCTGTATTGTGATGACTGGACTGATTTTAGTTTACACATGGAGTGGAGGAGTGGGAGAAACTTCTATGATCAAAGTAATGCTGAAATATATCAAAGAGAATATGAAGTTTATTGAAGAGCTGTGTGAAAGCAGATGTAGCTCTGTCACATGTTTACACCACAACAATATGCAAAGATTCAAACCTTGAGATTTTCCCATCAACACAAACTCTCTTTGTTCTCGGTTTCACCTGTTCAGTACCTGAGTGTGTTTGAGGCATTGCAGGGGCAGTATTTGTCACAGATGAGGCCGTACAGTCCGGCGGGACAGAAGCGGTCCTGGCAGCTGGGACCCTTAAAGCCTTCATTGCACAGGCAGGCCCCGTTGATGTGGTAACACTTGGCCCCGTTTTGGCAGTCACACTTATGGGCACACTGGGGACCATAAGTGCCAACCGGGCATTCATCCTGGCATCTGAGTTGAGACAAGGACAGCAGAGATGGCACAGTGAGAAGGAGTGTAAAAGTGTGCTGCATGCTGTCTTAATCTATGTGACAGTAACCAAATGAACAAGCTGTTAGACAAGAGTTCAAATGTAAGCTGCACAGTACATTGGTAATCATATTGACTTGATGGACTGTGCGATTCTAAAAGCAAACATTAAACAATACTTCCAAGGAGGTTCTGCTTTCATCAGGTCAAGCAAAGCCTGCTTTCAACAGTCTACGTCCCTTCTCTTAAGTCCATGTGGCATCTTAGTTGTTGGTGTTGCAGAGGCAAACAGGATGTGTCGTATTTCCTAAATGCTTCATACTCATACAGCTGAAGAGAAGTCCAAATTCAATTTCCTTTATCAGCTTTTCCCAAATTCTTGCCGTGATCTTTGATTGGCCGTTTTAGTCAATTTATGTCCTCAATCAGCCTCCATAAGCACTTCTCACCAATCGCTAATGTCTGCTCTGATTAAATCTGCCTCATTGCAAGTCTTCCAGCTGGGGACAGTTTATCTAGATGAGAGAACTTTCTGTGATACAGATAAAAATAAGGCACAAGTTCAGCAAGTTTTATTGTTTCACTTGTAGACGCACAAGTGAACGCAGTCAGTGATATGACAAGAAAATGGCTGGAAGTTCTTATCTCCTACTTTGCTTACACTCACTAAGATGTATCCGTTTGCCTCATAAATGATATGTGGTGCGGTGTACCGTCACGTACAGGAACACCATTATAAGGTCAACAGCTCGGACATTATGCTGAGACACTAAATGGGGCTCAAGGTTAAAACTTGAGCGGCAATATGGATTATAATAAGCTTGGCTGTGTGTAGCTGAATAGAGGAGAGAAAGTGGGTAAGCGGAGTGAAATCCTTCACTCAGTTAGGCTGACATCTCTGCATCATTCTTTACATGTCCACAACTGAATTCCATTAAGAAATAGACAAATCACTCAATTAAAATGCCTCAGTGTGGACTTCTGTTTTGTGTCACGTTTAAATCATGCAGACTTCCTCAGGCCTCTTATCTCTGCTAATTCCATTAGAACGTGGATAGGGTGGGAGAGAACTCAGTCTAGGAATTATTCCATGTAGGCTAATTCACCTGTCTGGGTTTTAAATGAATGGAGGTAATTTGGCTCAATTGAGACTAACAATGGAGAGAGAAGGAGATAGACGAAGAGAGAGAGAGGGGGGAGCGAGAAAAATCTAGACAAGAGTAAGACGTAAGGGCCGAGAGGAGAAAAGAGACGACAGGTTGAGGAAAGTGTCTGAGATGATAACGGTAATAAAGAAGAAAACAAAGATTACAACTGGCTCTTGGTTAAGATCTTCGGTAATGAATGTGTGGGAGAAATGAACAAAGAGGAAAGAGTGTGATTGAAGTGTGAGATCATTAGAAAGTTAGAGGCTAAAACATGCAATTATAACATCTAACAAAGTTTTTATATTGTGTATGTGGGTGTGTACTCAGACATACTGATGCTTTCATATGTCACAACCACTTGTATTTTATATTTCTAACTCAGGAAACCAAATTTACAGTGGGTGTGTAGCATACAGAATGTCTCATTTGACTTTGTACCTCTCTCCGATGTAACCAGCATTGCACTGACATTGACCGCTGATGTGGTCACACAGGCCTCCGTTACGACAAATGCACTCCAGGGAGCAGTTAATGCCGTAAGATCCAAATGAACACGGCTGTGCACACACCGGGCCCTGAGGAAGAGCATCACACAACCCTTACCATTGCATATAACTCATAAATGGAACTGCAGAGTCTTCAGTGCAATAATGTGTGTATGGCTGAGCCTGTGAATGCTGTCCTGTTTACTCAGAGACCTGATGATCACTGATGATTCAAACTGCAGAGATTTGTGTCCATCTAATCATGTTCCATCATCAGATCATTGTCATTGTTAAAAATGCCCTTTCGCCATTTAAAATACAGGGTTTGATAGTGGATGTGTTGCTGGTCATACCACCCAGCCAGCTGGACAGGAACATTGGCCGGTGACGTGGTGACACGTTCCTCCATTCTGACAGGGACAGCGTTGTTCACACAGGGAACCGTGCTTACCTGGAGGACAAGGCTCCTCACAGCTGCAGGAAAACGATGAGAGGCACGAGTTTAGCAGGCACACTGAGACAGATATACATTCATTGGAGCAAAACTACATCCATGTCTTGAAAGATCCCTGCTACTCAACTGCGACTATTCATATTCACATTATTAGAATTCAGCATATTCATGAGATATCCGCTTACAAAACTCCTGTGTATCCTGGTGCACAGAGGCACTCGCCGGTCTGATGGTGGCATGTGGCATCGTTGAGGCACTGGCATTCAAGCAAGCAGTCTTTGCCATAGAAGCTGGGATCGCAGTGCTCCTCGCATCGCCACCCCTGGTAACCATCGGTGCAGACGCAGGCTCCTGTTATCGGGTTACATTTGGCTCCGTTCCGGCACTGACAGCGATTACTGCAGTGTGGACCCCAGAAATCACTCTCACAACCTGCACAGAAAGAGTGTAAATACGTGAGTGAAGTGTGTTTGCTACAAAATGTGTATCACGAATATGGCAAAATAGAAGTGTATACAAAGATACAAACTAAATAAACCCCAATTTTCCCCTTATAGGAGCTCATTTTTAATTTCTTCCAACATACATTATCATTGATACCGTGTTCAGATTGCTGCAATTATATGGCGACATCATTCCATCACATGGGAATTCAGTTGCGCATCATTTTACATATATTTCCCTGTAAAATGTTTGGCATCTATGAAAACTTTGGGAGTGCCAGTAGAATTTAAAATGTGTTGAGTTCTTACCAACAGCCACCCAAATGAGACAACTGAGGAAAATGTAAGAAAAATAGTTTGTTTGTATTCAGACTGCTCCAAGATGGTTTAATAAACCATCTACGCAGGGTCAACGGGGTCAACAATTCATGTGGGTGTCAGGCAGGTTGTCAGCGCTGTTAATGGGCCAATCACTTGCCACTGGATGGAGACAGAGCTTTGACGTTCCCTCATCAATGTAAGATTTCAGAATTTGTAAAATACATTTGGGAGCTCTGTCAGGGAGAGATGAAATGCCAGAAAACTTTCGTTTCTCATAAAACACGACACCAGTAAACTCCACACAGTGCCCTTATGTTTACCACCACAGCTGGTTTGTGATCTCTTCATAACAAAGGCAGTTACATTTATATCTGCATCATGCTTTAAAAACAGTAAACTATTCTAAACCAAAGTACCACAACAGGTTGTGAAAAATGTTGCTCAAACGTCAATCTGATGCTTTGGGGAATAATGTTAATATAGTCTTGCTGTAGCTGCATCAACAATCCAGTAAGTGATGATGCAGCTGCTACTAAAGAAAAGCTGAACCTCTGGAGGTTCAATGAACCGGATGAGATGGTTTGCACATCTAACTATGGATCTGGCCTGGATGTATGAAAAAGGGATGGATGTGTGTTTAGACCAGGGTGAGGAGCTTGGCCATCAGGAGACTACTGACCCAGACTCTCTGGAGGGTTTGTATGCTTGGAATCCCCCAGGTAGGCTAGGGAGAACATCATTACTACTTTGCCAAGTCTCACTAACTTGGACAGATACATTGTGGAAAACAGATAGATGAATGGGTGCACAAACTTTCAGCATCACTGCATATACTGTAAACATCACCAGAACAGTGGATCTATATCATGGACTGCTTGTTCCTCATCCCAAAGATGCTCTCTTGGCGAAAGAGCTGGTCACTACACAAGCCTATATGAGCTACTGTCACTGTACAGAGGCTTTTCCATACTCGGATTATTCACAGACTCTTCCCAGGTGGACCTGATTAGCAGTAACGTAACCACGACAGCGGTGTTAACTGGTGTTAACTCTGACAGCAGAATGGATGCTGGAATTAATGTGATTTTTCCTTTACAGCAAGTCAGCCTTTCCCCTCAGCGTGAACCAGGGGAAACTTTGTCATCAAATTAGCTTTTAGCATTTTAATTCTCTACCTCATTGCACTCACTGTGAAAATTGACTCTGCTTTGTTTTTTTCTTCAATGCTGCAATGGATTTCTTATTTACAAAAACACAAAAATCTGCATGCACAATTTCCTTCAGCTTCCATCACAGAGCACCCTCGGGCTCTTCGAGTTTAGCAGAATGTTGTTGATAAGAAATGCTTCCTCTAACCTGTCTCTTTTCCTTTATCTAAAAACTGCTGTGGCTTACACAGATTTTCAAGGGTTTGTGTTTTGGAAATTAGATCAGAAGACTTTTAATAGATGAATTACTTGTGTAAGTCAGAACCTACAGTAAATAGATTCAATGAACAGGTTCGAAATAGAATAGAAATAGAATAGAATAGAAAGGTAGGATAGATAGCATAAATCCAAGCACTATTATCTTTTTGATGAATGCTCGATGGTGGTATAGCTCTGCCCAAAAGAACAGTAAAATACAAGAGAATGTGTGTGTCAAGACCTCTGATTTAATGAATGTCCTGGGGAAAACCTTGGGGACTCTGCTGCAATGAACGGAGGAGCCTGAGACAGTTGGACCCGGACCTTTCCACAGCTCTCCTTCCCTAATGGAGCTGGCAGAACGTTGACCAATATTCAAGTGTTAAATGTTTCATCAGTCCTGAACACAATGGTGGACAGATTCATGAGCAGATAAAGCAGAGATGGGACTTTTCCAACCCGAAGTCCCTCCCTCTCTCCTTCTCTAATTAACTCTGTCCTTCCATGTCTCCTATCCATTTTTCAGTTCATCCCTTCAGTCTTTTTCCTCTCCGACTCAAACAGCGACTTCTTTTTATTCCTCCTAACTAGTGAGCCGGCGTAGTCAAAATCCTTTATCCACTCACCGCCTCAATTATTCAGCAGCAAAGAGTCCAAATCAAGTGACTAATGACTTTGATCAAGAGTAGCTCGCTGGCACTAAGCAGAAGTTCCCGCACTAAATTAAGAGATGCATAATATACTTTGGCATGCGTGAACTCTTTAAGGAACATTTCTAGGTTTGTCTACTGTATAGTCATTCTTTACAAATGCTGTAATGTGAGTTACATGAGTGTGCTCAAGAGGATTTGTTCTCGTCTCTCTCTCGTGCCTGGAGGAAAAATCCACAGATTAAATTCGTAACCTTGACATTTCTCTCTGTTACAATCTCTCAAAGTGAAACTATGTGATTTGTTGAATGTTGAAATAGGCAAATGGGACATTTCTTGTCATACCAAGGACCAATCTGAAGAGAGTGCATTTCTCTGCCAGCGGTCCTCTGATTTGTGTTTTTGCCAATATACATCCAGACTCTTCCAATCATTACCTTGAATTCGGATGCTGAAATAGATTGATGACGTGAATTTAGTGTACAACCATATCCCCTCCTTCTGGATCTATATCTTCTCTGTTGAAAATATGTCAAAATCATTATCCGCTCTAGAATCTGTGACATCATGGCTACACATCAGAGGTAATTGCATGTTTCTGGCTTTATTTGTCAATCTGCAGCTAAGCCATGAACGCAACCCTTGTCCAAGCTGACTCAATCAGATCCAGATTGACAGTATTTCCAATGTAAAAAAAAAAGTGAGGTAAAGTTCCAAAATCAACTCTTCTTTGACGCAAGCATCCCTACAGTATCTACAAACATGTCAGCAACAACACTGACCATGACCCTGGATGCACTTAACTCTAAAAAAAAAAAAACCTCACTGTTAGATTAATTACTACATTTATATCCTGTAATGTACTGAACTTTGCAAACTCTTCCAACAAAAGGGAAAAAAAGCATTGGCAGTAAGTGCCATGTCAGTCAGACCCAAATGACGACTGGAGGCTAATTTGCACTGCCATTCAAAAATCATACCAAGAGGAAAAAGGAAAGGTTTTCTACACCGATGGTGATTTAAATGACAAGAATTGCAACGCCACAGTTTCCACATTTTCAGAAAATGGCACTTTTTTTTTATTATCCATATCCACATAATTTTCAAAACCTTGCCCACTTATGAAACAGGTAACTGCAGTTGTGTGCAATTCAAAGAGACACGTCCTAAGCCTTTTGTAAGGTTTCTATCCTTTGTAACCAGAGCTGGGTGTGCAGCTATTATGATGATATTTTTTTATGATAGCTAAATTATAGTAGCATAAGCTAATAATCCAAAGTGACAAAGGAAGATACTGTCTCTATAATTTAAATATAAGGAAGAGATGATAAATCATTAATTAATGGACGACTACAGTGATTAAATTGCCATCTAATCTCCTCAGCGATGATGATCTCCGCAGTAATTCATTATCTTTTCATTGTTCTTATCAAACTAACACTTTCATCTATACAAAACCAAAGCAAAGCATTAATTAGAAACTTCAAATCATTACGACCAGGATCACTTTGACTCTACTTTCACATAGAACAGATAAACATGTGTAATCATGTGTCATTTTCAGACAGGAGTGTCAGAGAGATACAGGCAACCAATGAGAGCCGTGACTCATTTTCTTTTTTTTAATGTCAACGCGCACTCAAAACACCTCATTCTCTGAAATGACAGAGTGAGGGGCTGGAAACACACAAAGAAAGCACAGGGATTTTTCCCCGAAGAAACTTTAGAGAACAACATTAACTTGCTAATAAAGAGCAGAAAATGGGTCCTTTAACATGAGGGCAGTTTCAGGCAGACATGAATAAAAATGATGGAGAGAGACTAAAAAGAGGACAGAGAAAGAGACAGGAGAGGGAGAAGGGGGAATGGAAGCAATAAGCCGGCACCATGGCCTCCAGCAGAGAGAACTCTGTCCTTCTCTATGAGCGCCTGAAGGGGTGTAAGTCAATCTGATCCCTTTTGCACACTTCCAAGACCAGAATGAATGACTATAGAAATCACACAGGAAACACTCCATCTTTCATGACTCATGCCTTCTTTATAACATTTCTGAAATCTTTTCGGTTGCAGCTCTGTAAATCTGCATGATGTATAATGGCTATGGACACACATTCTATTGAGTCCTTGTCATTTAGGGCAGAAGTGGAAGCGCAATGCTGTACAGAACGTCTCTCTGAGTAACTGTCAGCTTCAAGTGTTTGCACAGACACCCCAGAGGAACGCATTATTCCACTTACATGCTCCTGTTACAAAGCTCAGCAATGTGGGAAAAGTTTGTGGAGGTTTTTTAACTTTAAGAATGTTTAGGAGGGAATGTATAATATAATTGTGTAATAATCCTTCAACACAATTAACCTATCATTTGTTCTGTTCATAATATGCAAAAGAAAAGTACATTTATTAACTCTATTTTGCCCCAAAGCTCTCATTTTAATAATTACTAATTAAATTCAGCTTCTTTGGTGTTTTTCATCGTTTCTTGAGTTTGTTTCCTCATTTTGTAAACTCTCAAGTCTCATATGAGTGCTACTGTATATGTGATAATATCATGATAAGATTTATTACTTATTAATGTTTCCGTGGTCTAAGCAATAACCTGGGAGATTTCATCATTAGGTGGATGTATGAAGGATTAATGAATGTCCCTGATGTTAGTTTTAGATTCAAATGTTCTGCTGGTCTGAGAGGAAGAACGGTATTCTGCAGGAAGTGTGAGCAGATGGGGGTCTAGTTCAAACTGTCAGACATAGTTGATAATGTCAGCGGTTCCCAGCTGTGGCCCTCAGGTGTGTTTAGCCAATCAGATCAAGGGACACACCAAGTGGAGTGTGGCTAGAGCATGGAGAGATGAAGTGACGCAGTGGATAAATCTGTTTTTACGTCTATTTGTGTTGAACTGTGGAAGTGCAAATGGAGATTGTTTATGTATGGGGCCCGATCAGCTGAATTGATTCTCAGACTGTTTGTGTTCTAACGGCAGAATTTCATCGCAAGTTTGACAGACACATGAGAGTCCACAGCTATGATTACCATTGGCTGGAGCAAAAAAGGGGTAATCAGTCGAGGCGTTCAACAGGAAGGACATCAGACAGATTCATTTGGAATAAGAAAGTGGTTGGCTGGTTTCAACGCTACTGCACTCATATTTGTTAATTCATCTTTCGGCAGATTTGCAAACCATCTTTGGTTTGATTAAACATTCGCTCTGTATCCAGCACACCCTGATGAGAACGTTTACATGCTTGATTTACAATAATAAAGTCAAATGATTTAGGAAGCATCAGTCATTTTATATCAATGTATGCAGATTTGAATCCAACTGATTGTGTGTGTGTGTGTGTGTGTGTGTGTGGTGTGTGGTGTGTGTGTGTGTGTGGTGTGTGGTGTGTGTGTGTGTGTTTGGAGAATCTGCCGGGTCGGTACGTCTGTCTGTAATTGTTAATTCAACCTAATTCTATCTCTTCCCACTGCAGTGGGGTTGGAGTCTGAGTGGCCTCTACAGTTTTGCATGATCCTATTGCGCAATTGCTTTTGTTTGCGAGTCTAAAGAGCAGTAATAAAAGGGTGTATTCATCCCTTTCCCTGTGTGTGTGTGTTTGTGTGTGTTTACAACCAGTTACACCAAACAGCAGCAACCGCATCATCACATTAACACTGCCATGACATTCCTGAAAAAAATAATGATTGTCTTAACCTGAGGATAATATAAAGTTTTACCATGCATGTAAACATACGGAGAGAAAAAGGAACACCAGCCATCCAATTCTTGTTTTTATAGATCTTTGTTTTTCATTTTTACTACTTAGGGCAGCTTGAAGTACATTTGTTTCACTGCCTGGAGTGTTTCTGCCATCTGTTCGTTTGTGCATATGAAAATAAAGAATCTTCAGTCTTGAAAGGTGATAAATAAAGAAAAATAAAGTCTGATTTCCATCTAATTATAAGGTTAAGCTTTATCTTTCTTTTATTAAAAAAGTTACACACTTCAGGCCACATCACAGTTCTTTGGCTGGCCATTGTATATGAAATATGCAGGTGATGATGTTATAAGGCAGCTTTATGGAAATTCCATACAGCTGCTTGCCCCATTTTATGAATATATTATTAGCAAATCACATTTGATATATCGTGTAAGTCAGTGAACTCCTTTAGCTAAAGCTGCACACATGCTGTGCAAAGCTGATTGATGTAGTTATTAAATTGTCTTCTGCATCTTCACTAAATGCTGTTCTTTCATGAATCTGCAGTCATTTGTAAAAGCTTAAAGGCTTGCAACAACGCTACCAATTATTTGTATATGATACAGGCAAAATGTATGCAGATGTGAGCCTAATAATCATTTTTTAGTCATTATCAAGTCGAAATGGGTTGGTTGAGTTGTTTTGCTGTTATGAAAACGCTACGTGGCTGAAATGAAATGTTGCGACATGCGTCTGCAGCTGTATTAATGCCAGCCTGAGCGTGCAGTTTTGTTTTGCTAAGCTTTTATCTGAGTTTAAAGTTTCACAGAGCGTGTTCTTCAGAAGCAGCTTGCTTCATATTCCTACACGTACATGCCAGTACCATCAGCACAACAAATCCTCTTTTGGCAGGTACTGCCACTACTCCACCACAGTATAGGGTGCGTGAGTGTGTTGCCAAAGAGCTCCCCAGCAGCAGTTGCAGAGGGTTTATTTTTCACTTTCTATTCACAAACTACTAAAACAACTGGATAAAACCAACAATGTTATAAAAATTGATCAAAAATCCACTCAGCATAAATTTTCCCCCGTCCTCTCTTAACCCATCACTCACATCTCCATGTTGTGTTCTTTAATTAATCAAAGTCTCACTCATTCACCAAATACATCAGCAACATTCAAAAGCTTTTCTCTGTAGAGGCTCTCTTGTGAGCTCTTGATTAGGCTTAATTGTTTGGATGAAGCAGAATTAAATTGGTGAATACAAACAAATACATTGCTCACAAGAGAAAGATCCTTTTTGGACTTTGAGTATTTATTCATTTATAGAAGGTAAAATCTTTACCTCATAAACAGAGCAAAGATGTGAAATGGCCACCAAATGCAACACCAGCTGCTTTTGCTCCTCTGTGTTTCAGGGCGTGCTGATCAGTGAAAACATGAAGACTCACCATGATTTGAGACATCTGCTTTACAACACTGCATAAATGACTTGGTAAGCAGCTCTTCTAGAAAACTAGCTTTTAACGTCTACATCTTTCATATGATGATTTGACCACATCAGCCCTAACATGATGAGTAAATTGTTGTCCCATAAACAGGATGCATGTGTCTGCCTGTGTCCTGGTGAGAGGGTGATCGACGAGCTGCCTGATGGGGCAGGAGCCGGGGGAAAGCCCTGCCAATACCGAGGCAGAGGAATAGTGCTGAGTGGCTGAAAACGCCGCCCGCACTTCCACTGCCACTGGGCCATCTGTTGATCTATGGAGCAGCAAGCACACTCATTTGTCTTGGTTCCGCACTGCTGTACACGTTATGGGTTCACATGGGGGGGAAGGACCAGAGCTCTGGACTGGGCTGTGTTTGTATTTGACTTTCTTTGCAAGCAATTATACAAATTATGAGATGAGGTCAACAGAGCAGCGTAGAAAACCCTTAAAGCCTGGATTCACAGCTTTGTCCTATATGTACTATGTTTATACATAGAGTACACACATACACCTGTGCCTGGACAAATGAATGTGTTTTAAATCTGACACTGATATAAAGTTATGTGATGCATGTGCCAGGTTTTTTGAAGTTAATGTTTCTGAAGATTCATCTACGTCAATTAATTAAAGGGAACATATCCGGATTCTCAGGTGTGCACAGTGAGTGAAAACAGGCCATCTTAGTTACTGTGTCTTCCAAGGCCCCAGCTGTGAAAAGCCCACTTTGTTTTCCGATTTGCCAGCTGGAGCAGGCAACTTCCTCGGCTTAACTCTCACCAGCCTCAAAGTTTACAATTAATCAGTAAATCCATGTGTTAGATGCTTTAGGAATTAAGCTTTCAGGGAAGTCCAGGTCCAATGGATTTCTCCTACTTTGTGGATTTCTGTAGACCTGAACCACAAGTGCTGCAGATGTGTATGTTCTACACACAAACCATGCTATATTACACTATAAAAATAATATAACAATAACAAAAAATCAGTATATGTCCACGATAAGGAGTCAAGTCTGAATCCATCTCCGTTCAGACTGGGCTCTGGTGATTGTACTCCCTCATGGAGTCATTACTTGTTTTTTGGCGCAGCAAAACACAAACAAAGACATACATACATAACCTGTTTGACAGATTTATAAATTGTTAAGTATATGTTGGTGGATTAGTGAACCGTGTCACTAAATGCACACACACATACACGTTCAGTCCTATAAGCGTAAATCTCTTCACACTAGGCACAAATCCATCACCATAAGTCTGAGCTGGTCTCAAACACTCTCCGTAACTGAGACAGGGGAACACAGAGAGTTGCTAAATGACTCATTGCAGATATGAATAAAGGATTATAAAGTTCTGCTGTGTCTGTCGGCAAACTCGCCTTCAAGATCTCATCCTGTCAACAAGCTGAGGATCGATGCTGCTGTCAGCCAATGAACGACTTCTCAGCGTCTGTCAGGCAAATGCCAATGAACTATCTAAACACACACACAAGACAGCCTCTGGCTTTACTCATGCATTCTTAATTCAGTGACGTCTTTTTCAAAAACTTTAACAAGAATATTGGCAAAATTGACACATCTGATAGAATATATGATCTAAGATTCAAAAGCAAAATTTGAACAACTTTCAAAAATGTTTTTTACACCTCTATTAGTCACTTCAGCGGTCTTACCTTTTTTGGTCACACCATTTAATCTTGAACCCTTTTCAAATAATAAATGAATTACATGGGGACCAGATAATTGATCCAATGACGGGAGGTGGTACAAGTGATCGTGTGGGATTTTATTGCCATCCGAAACAACAATCTCTCCTGTTTTTCTTCCACGTCCTTTGAGAAAATTCCAGGCTGAAATCCCTTCTACTGTTCCTCTTTTCCTTGTCTTTTTGATACCATCTAAGCTACCCTCTCGGAGTTTTCAACAAGAAGCTACTTTGGATATCTTATTGGCCTCTAAATGCTGCAGTAATGAGTGCAAACTTTTTTGCATTTAGCAGAATGGAAATGTCGCTCAGACTGGGGAGGAGATTTGCAGGCGAAACAAAGGAAAGCGCCCCAACAAGTTGATTAAACTGACATCATAATGAAACGTCAGCTTTGCATTTAACTCGAGCTTTGTACTCCTGTATCCATGTCACCAATCAGGCAGATCACTCTTCAATAGCATTTAAGAAATCCACCTTAACACATCTATCTATTAAAAGTATTCAAGAGAATCGATTTTTAAGAACTGCACAGGTCCTAGATTATTATTAGCAACTTCAATAAATGCACTGGATAGATAGATATAATATTGATTAAAGAATGATTTAGTCAGAGAACAAAACTCACTTGCTCTCTGAAAACATGAGCCCTATCACAGAGGAACAAGAGAAATACTTCCTGTCCAAATAAAGCTATTACACACACGCTCCTGTGGTTATAGCCATCCCGGCAAAGCACACCTTTGTTTTCTTGTTGGGGAAGAAGACAGAGGATAATAAATATAAAGAAACCAAATTAAATGGGTGAAACTCCTGATTCACAACACTGAACAGCCAATCGGTAAGCTCCGCTCCACAAACCTCCGCTGCCTGTTCAAAGTGCTGAATGGGCTGGATAGATAAGGGAAAAGGCAGAAATTATGGACGACAGGCCGCCACAGAGGGCCAAACTGCGCCCCAAAGCCAAAAGGTCCACTTCTTACGGCGGCGGCTTAAAACAGATGAAGCCTTTGCAAGCGTTGAGATGAAAGTCATTTATTTATATAAAAAAGTTCCCATGTTATTACTTTAGGTCAGAGCGAGTTATACCCAGATGGTTTCTTATGTGAAAAGTCCCAAAGGCTCATTGAGAAAAGGTCAATAATGGCGAAGAGCTGTGGGCCGCTCAAAGTTTATTCACCTGAAAGTACAGCACAGCACTGGGCTGTTATTTAACAAAGCACCACTTTATTCAGAGCGTGCATGAGTAAAACTCGTTTCATCAGCACACTGTCAGACGGCCCCTGTGCTCTCGCTCCCTTGACAAATGAGTAAACAATACTTTATAAAAGTGTGTGTGTGTGTGTGTGTATGTGGGGGTGGGGGGTACTCAAACAAACAAACCGATGAGAGTGGCTGGTGCACTTTTGTGTGTGTGTGTGTGTGTGTCTACGGGCGCTGCTACAGTGTCTGTGTTCAGATTAACTTTTCACAAATTAAAATGCCCCGGTCAGTAGATAACTATGTCAAGCAAAGACAGCTGACCCATATGCAAACACACACGTACACACACTCGCCTGATTTAGAGCTATTGATTTCCTATTTTCAATTAATAATTGTAATTAGTGGCAGCATATTTCAGGTTGTATGGGACGCAAATCGATTTTGGGGAGGGAGGGCTGTGGTGGAGGAGGGCCAGAGGACGACCCAGATGGATGACACAGTTTGCTGCTCACAGGCCTGTGTCAGTGTCAGTTTAATGCGACACAAGCGGACAATGGTTGCACCTAGAGTTTGTTGGTCTGTTGTGATCATATCTGCAGGCTATACGTTGACAGTAATCAAGACATTTTCAAGTCTGGCTAACAGGTCTGGGAAGTCAACATTGCATTGATCAATGTTAGGAACAATCCTTTGAAGACAACAGGGGAAACATGTCAGGTTGTGTATTTAATCTACAGCTGCACTTGTGATATTCTGCACTGTTTCTGTGGACTAAATAATTGCAGTCATTAGCAGGCGTCAACACGTTTCTTGTGGACTGATGCATGAGACGTGGCACTCTTTAAAATCAAGCCTGTGTTTGTGTGTGTGTGTGTGTGTGTGTGTGTGTGTGTGTTCTTTGCTTTGTGGTAATTGCATTTTAATGATGCCACTTCATGCAAACTTGGAACATAAATTTGAATTCCTTGCTAATGGATCTTCACAGGTGTCTGTCCTCCCACTGATCCTCTGACAAATATCAAAGGGTGTGAGGTGCACGGCAGACAGCCGATGGCTCCATTTGGCTGAGGTCAAAGGTCACATTATTGCCTAGGAGCCACCCACGGGACAAGGACGCAGTGTCCTATTTCACCATATTTTACATTTAAAAGACACAAACTGCCAAGTAGATGATTTCTTTGTTCCCGATAGCTAAATCCAACTTTAATATTCATATCAAAGCCTGGACACAAATCTTAGCACTCATTTATCCTTTTAAGCATCACACAGGCAACAGCTTTGTTTGATGGAGGAAAATAGTTCCCTTTTTTTAGCAGTCTCCTAATCAAAAGCCAGTGAGCTTTGACTGATGATTAAGATCTGCTTTGACATTTGAAAATGGCAAAAGAGGCAGAAGACGTTGTGCAGTGCAAAGAGTACAGGGGAAGAATGTGACGCAGATTAATTAGATCCAGCTAAGGTTTGGCTGAAATTCAGCACAAGATGATGCTGAAGCTGAAAGTGTAGGATGAGACTTTGGTGACTCAAACGGTTTAGATATCTATCACCGAACCTTGACGAATTCATCTTGTACCATCACTCTGCATTATGCAAAGAATTGTATACACAGACAAATAAACACTTCAAGTCAATTCAATTTGTCATTTGCATTTTGGACTTTCACATTCAACCGAAATGAGTCATTTGTCACACACGACTTTACTTTTCAACATGTTTGAATGGCTCTCCTCCTGCCCCTGAGCATTCTGGGAGCTCATCAGAAAGCCTGGACATAATTCTCAGTGGTGATCTCTGAAGTGTCTCCGTCCTCCTAAATATTGGGTCTGCTCTCTGTCAGTCATGGAGAGCACAGTGGCTTTGAGAGGACTCCCTTAGGAATCCACAGATCAAACTTCCGTCTCACTCGGAGGTTACACCGGCTCTGTCCTCTACATCGTTCCGAACTTCTTTGAGAAAGGTCAAGACAGGAAAAAATTACTCTGAAAGAAGTGGATGAGGAAATAAAGAGAGCAAGAGACGACCATTGTGCTCGTCTTCTTCTCTGAGCAAATGTAAAGTGGAGGAAGACAGCCCATGAATAATTCCTGGCCATTTTCAAAATCAAAGCAAAGTCAGTCATGTGAGGAGGGAGAGAATCTATTGTACCGACTCCTCAAGTGGTGATGGACAATAAATAAGTTAGTTGGAAATTAATGAGAGCTGCTGAGAGAGTCAGAGAGAGAGCGAGAGAGAGAGAGAGGGAGAGAGACAGAGAAAAAGAGAGAGATGTGGTGGTTGTGGGGGAGGAGAAGGAGAACAGGCTACAGAGGAGAGTGAAGTGGGTAGTTCGTTATATTCTTAATGGGTTATTTGTCATGAGGTTTGGCCAACGTGGGCTCACGTGGCATTAGCAGGAAAATGGGTAATCAAAAGGTTTCGGAGGTCAGCTGCCAGTCCATTTCCTCCCTGGCTTTCAGACAGAGAAGATTAATGGCAGCAAGATGAAGAGAGGGGAGAAATTTAAGGATTTGATGGAAACACCAGTTAGTTTGATGGAGTATATTTTCCTCTAAATCCGTTAATAGAGCAGTTAAGGTGTGAAAAACATAAATTGCTCAGAGGCCTGAACATCATTCAAAAAGTTTTAATATATGTAGCAATGCCAATACTTCGATAACTTAATACTCTTTCAATCATTTGTGCAGTCTACAAGCAAATCATGATCCAACCACGCAGACACAGTGATTTTTTGGCCTATTTTCACCCAGTTCGCACAGTGGTTTCCATTTACACACACACACACTTTCATTTCACAGTATCAGTTCATTATTTGGACATTGTTTGCAAAAAATATGAAAAACATTAACAATGAAAAAGACGGGCCGGAATCAAACTAAAGAATCTATATGTGTTTAAATCTGTGACGTTTGTGAAGAATTTTCATATCAGTGTATAGGAGTTAGCACTGGGATATTAGACGTAACAGCAATGAGATTTGAGCCATAAATGTTCTCTGTGGTGCTCCTGAGTCGCTGGGCAAATCTTTCGAGAATCACTAACAGCAAAGCTCAGATGCCATTGTATTGATTTACCAGCATTTGTCCAAACTTTCTTCAATATTTTGATGTATTGTACCAATTTCTATTAAAGCTCAGGTGAAACGGCTCACTTGTGTATCTGCATACACATCCTATCAATAGCAAGAGCTGACATTTTCGAAAAAGTACAATGGTAAAAAGCTGCAGAACAATATTATTTAAAACGTTTTTAAACTCCAAGCAGTGATATTTCAGCAATTTGCCTTTCACCGGACAGACTGAGGCTTGATTGCGCCGGACTGTGTAATTTAACAAACTGCAGGAAATGCTGAAGGATCATTTTTCTTACAACACTCACAACAAGCATGAAAAGGCTAAAGCCAAGTCACATTTCCCTATTGTAGAAGACAGACAACACAGCAACAAACAGCAGAGTGCACAGACCCAATCACCCCGTAGGGGTTGTGGTGAAATTTGATTAAAAAGTTTGTTGGTAAATTAATTTTGATCAAACACAAGGGGCATGCTGATGCGGCTGTAGCCATTAATTGGACTTGGCAGTGGAGTAGTGTTAAGTCCATCCGTCAGCTGTGTGTGTGTGTGTGTGTGTGTGTGTGTGTGTGTGTGTGTGTGTGTGTGTGTGTGTGTGTGTGTGTGTGTGTGTGTGTGTGTGCGCGCGCGCGCGCGCGTGTGTAAACCTGTGTTCGTGTCATGCAGGACAATCAGTGTCCTCTTAGACCCTGTGTATAATCACTAAGGGAAAGGATCTTGAGGAAGCCTGAGGATAAACACAGAGGACTAACACACTGTGTGTTTGTGAGTGGACCGAGGACAGAGTAGCACATCAGCCATCACTCACATAACAAGTTTATATAAAATAATGAGTAGTTTTATTGAAGACCACTAAGCGTAGGGTTGGGGAATCTGGCTGCAGACAGCATGAGTGACCTCCAGCAGATGAGAAGTTACATGACCTCATCAGCTGAAGTGATTTACTCTCTGCAGGGGTGACAGTAGACTGAAGTTCTTGCCTTAATGACTGGGTTACTGGACTGTACTGGCCTATTTTCACCCCTGGCTGTAGGTGATATGTATTTGTACAGGTATGTACAGTAGGTTATGTCTATGGTGACCTTTAGTTGTCGAGATGACACGTCAAAACCTAGGAAGTGCTCGCAATAGACTTTCCACTCACCAGTTGGAATACTGAGCACAAGGCTAAGCAACACTCTCTCCATGAAAGAAGAACATTTATTTATCTCGCCAATTTGCCACGGCCACTTTTCCCACCTCTTGGAGTCCTCGTCACTGCTTGGCCCCCACTCACTGCTGAGGGGGAGGTGTTGACAGCCATGAGCTTCTCGCAGCTTCCCATCAGCCCACACAGCCAATTGTGTCTATATAGGAATGAGAGTCAGGGCTAGTGCTGCTGGGGAGTTCTCTTATTATCATTATTATTATTATCATTATCTTATTTCTTATTTCCACCCCCCGCCCCACACACACCCAGACACCGTCAACAAGGTATCTTGATCCTCTCAATCCTTTCCTCTGCTCAGCTTTTCATGTAGCGATCCCTCTCCTTTCCACAAAAAACGACATCATTCCTAAAAAAGCTGCACTTAATGACTCGCTGAACTCCATCTATCAGGTAATGAAAGATACACTGCAATAAAATGGAAAAGTGTAAATTTATCCTCTCTTGAATGGAGCTCAGAGCAGGACAAAGCCCTGAGGACAGACAGGCTAATGGCTACTGACCCCACAGTAACACCACTTCGGCATGGACAACAGGTATTATTTGCATAATGAACCTCGATGATAATGAAGAGAGGTGGGAATTCTGAGTGAAGTCATATATTCCCTGGCAGAGTCTAGGTGAACTTTCTCATCCCGTTTGATTCACTAAGAGAAATACATGATGCTGAGTGTGTGTGTGTGTAATGGCTGTATGTAAAGGTTCCCACTGTGTGAGAGCATCAACCTGCTATAAACTACATGAAGAGAGTAAAAAGCCTGCTCTCTGTCTGTTATTTGCAAATCCAGCCACTGCTCCAGCTTTAACGCTGACCTTGAATGCTCTTCACGTCGTTGTAAATAAGAAAAGATTAATTACAGCGCATTGAGCTAATTGTGGTGGCAACGTTTGAAACAAGCGACATAAACACTTCGTAGTCCTTTCTAACTAGTCACTGTTCATGTTGAGGTTTTCAGCGGTATGTGTGTGTGTGTGTGTGGGGGGTGAAAGGGTTTGCTGTGGCATCTCATTAACTTTCCAGCCTGGGACTTACAGGAGTGAGAATGGTATCATCATTTCAAACATGGAATGGACTATAAAGAAGGCTAAGCATGCAGTATGCCAGAGGGCCCCCTATAGCTATGAATCTACAGTTTTGATATAATATACCACGCTATTATACCTTTTATTTTATACCCAGGATATCTACAAGTGACCTGAAACCTTTGCTCCTGGAACAGGAGTCTTCTGATGTATTTATTAAAAAATGTTCTTTGTATGTCTCTGTTCTTCTCGCAAAGCTTCTACCTTGAGGTGTTGTGGGAGGTTTACCTCTCTTCTCCACTAGAGCTCTGGGCATTGTCAGGAATGGTTTGTTGCTGTTGGCCTGTAAAACCCTTTGAGATATTGCTGTGTTGTGATATTGGGCTGTACAAAAAAACTTGTGATTGAGTGTGTGTGTCTGTGTGTCTGTGTGTCTGTGTCTGTGTGTGTGTGTGTGTGTGTGTGTGTGTGTGTGTGTGTTATTGCAGATACCTTCAACCTTCGATTTTCATTCATTCTTTCTCAGGACTAAGCAAGTAGTGCTGTTGTGTTCTGTGTTTCCACAGTGTGTTCACCTTTCCCTGGTAGTAAATCCATAATGGTACAGTGCGTCATTGCAATTTACCAATCAGTAATTGTCGAGTCACAATAAGCTGGCGGCAGGAGACACCACTGGGCCCTGTATTACAGGCCTTGCCAATCAATTTGGCAGTGATGGCAGGTTCCCAGGTTGTTTACATCTTGATCAGATTTTACAAAAAAGGCAGAGAAAATGGTATCATACCTGGATTTGACACACGACCAACGTAATTTACTGTTTGACTGGCTTACATGTGAATATGTACGAGACAAGATGTGAACATTGGGTATTGTTAACAACAGGCTCTAAAAACATCTGCAACTCTGCTGTAATAGAGAAAGAGTTATAATTACTACTATTTTAATTTCTGTCATGCATGGGGATACAATATGTTTCTTGCTGCACATGAAGGCAAATCTATTACAGGGCTGTTGTGTTGGATTGCATTGGTCTGTGCTGGTTTATCTAATAGCTAACGTGCCCCATCTTCTTACTTTTAGGTCTCAAAAATCGATTTGATAAGATCAATATTTCTGGCAGTGTATTGCTCCATTGATTCATTGGAGGAGAATGTAGTATCACAGCACATAGTGGAATTAAACTTATCAGTGTAACTACTACTGTCTCTAACCTTGAATGTAGTGGGCTTTCAGATGAAATAACAAGGATGAGTGAGCCTGAAGTCTAATTGTATGAAAAGTAATGACGGCCCACACTGCACCCTGTTCTCTCGGGGGTTCTATCTTATTGAGCCTATAACAGACTATCAGCTGCTACAGAGGGCTAAGTCCTTTCTTTCCTGTGGTGAATTGCCTCCAGGCGGCCTCGACTTTGTTCCTTCATGTTCCCAATGGAGGGATGACCTTCCCATCCCATTCAGGACTGCAGAGTCACAGCCTATCTACCAGGGGGGATTGAAAACTCATCTCTTCAAGAAACATGTCACGTCCCTCTCTCCTCTACCTTCCCCCAAATCACACCTCCCTCTACTCATCCTCTTACAAAGAAGTTAACCTCTATACCTGGAACTTATTTCCCAATATACCTTCCACTTTATTTACCTCGAATGCCTCAGGAAGTAATGTTTCAACACTTGAAGATAAAAAGTAGCCAGGAGACATCTTAACCAGAGCAAATGTTTCTGACAATAAAGCTTCAATTTAGTGTCTTTCTGGTGCATTTGCGGTTGAAGGAGCACTCAAATTCTTTACAAAAATAATTGCAAATGCTATGGTTTCTAACCCTAGCTCGATTCTTATTTTTATTGAAGCAAAGGTAAACAAGTATTAGCAGTAACGGTCCCTGTCAAAGAGTTACTGAAACATGATGATGTATCTTGTATGTGTCACAATAATTGATCTACGGAAATCGATAAAATAGCCATGATCTGACATAGTGGAGGAGCTTTCTCCAATTTATGGAATGGAAAATGGCAGGATATTAGTGAATCAATATGTGTTTGGTTTTCTTTCACATTTAAGTGTTCCACAGGTTCTAAAATCCTGAATGAAAACGGGCGGCAGTAGCTCAGTGGGTAGGGCTTTCGCTTGGGAACCGGAGGGTCGCCAGTTCGAGTCCCTGCCGAGGTGTCCCTGCCTGAGCAAGGCACCGAACCCTCAAATCCCCCCTCTGTAATGGGTGGTAATGTAATGTAAGTCGCTTTGGATAAAAGCGTCTGCTAAATGACTGCAATGTAAAAACAAGGAACATGGAAATCTGTTTAGTACCTGGATCACAGTCAGACACAGAGTTACAGTTTATATCACATATCAGTGAATGAAAGGCGGTTCAAGCTGCCATTGATAGATACAAGTCCAAGTAACCGGATAGTGCATGTGTTCATTAATGTCTTAACAACCATGATTCCCTTATATCTAAAAAGTCTATTTGAGTTTCACTGATGTTTCCACAGTAGACCGTGTAACTCTTCATTTTCCCTAGCAGAGCACTAACGCGGTGAAACAGTGTGGGGACACATCTACTGTGTGTGATGCACCACAACAAGATTCTTTACATCAATATGGATAGAGTCGGATTGAGAACAATATTTTGCATTGAAAACAAAAATCAGCTATGGGAAAGCCGGTGTGAAGACTATTTGTGTGAATGCTGTGGCTTTGACTATGAAATGTTGCCAAATTTGGAATTTTATTTACATTTTCTTCCAAACTCAAGAACACAAGAAGAATGAATTATTTCTTCATGCATTAAGGTTATATTTTAAATATTGATAAGTGTTTTTTAATTAATCAATGTATTACTTAGGCCGTAAAATGTCAGGAAGATCAAATCTGTTGGTGCCTTGTGTTTGTTCTTTATTTTTATATTGATGTGATTGCTCTAGTTTTTTGCATTTTGTAATAAAGGTGTGATTAGGGACTGCAGTAATTATTTGTCAACATTCCGGTGAAGCAATCTATGTGCAGGATATTAAAGAATAATAATAAGTACAGTGCCACATATTCAAATCGCTTATGTGTTTTCAAATTTTAATTCTTAAAATGGGTATTTATGATCAGCTGATCAATAAATGACTTCAGTTGTTGGACTCATATAAATATGCAATATAAAGGCCCTGCAGTGAACAAACAGACCCTGTGATGGCTCTGTATGGGCTTTATACAGTGCAGCTAGAGTGTGGCAGCAGGAGATAAGCATGAGGCACATGAGACACACAGAAGGAAAAGAGGGAAGAACAGCAGAGACAGCACAAGCTGCATTATGTTGCTTCACACATTGACAGGCTTTCCTCAACCCGGATGGCAGCAAGAAAAAACGTGTGAAACTCAGCCCTTATGCGGACTTTGGCTGCTGGGAAAGAGCAAAGAGAGGCAAACACATCAGTCTAGGCAAGGTGTGCTTGTGTATTTGTGCGCGTGTGTGTTCCATCTGCATGAGTCCAGCTATGATAAATGACATGTCAAGGCACAGTCTTGAGTGGGCTCCCACACAGGCCACTGACAGCCACCATGTTGTCTCAGCGATACACGTTGTTGGACTAATTCAACCAGGAAATATTGTCATAGGTAATTGAAATTGTAACAAAACTCTGAAGGGACCCAAAATATAAAAAGGAGTACCTGCATTGGTAAACCAATACCAATTAGGAAACTTTAACCTAGTGGTCCTTTAATGCCTTGCTCACATGGAAATAGCAGTTACAGTTTTGTGACTAAATGCATTAGAATTAAATGTAATGCAATGAAAAGAAGATATATTGTGTTTGCTGCTCAGTGGCAAAATTGACTCAATATAAGAAGATTTATGCAGGAGGATAACAGCAACGATGATAAAATAATAGATAGACATGGTTCCTGAACTACTGCTACCCAGTAGTTCATCACTATTGCAAACGTTTTAGCTGCGAGTTTAATAAGTTTAACTGACATTTACACTTGATTTACACTTGTTGACTGGTTTGTCAACAATTGCATCAAACTGGAACATATCTGTTAAGTTCATTTAAGCTTTAATGCAGAGACAGAGATTTCCACCATCAAAGTTCATCCGTTAATCTGTGTCGTTTCAAAAAGATGCAAATGCCTCATCCGTAATTGATGCACCGTATAATGGCATTGTCTGCTTCCATGACAACTAATGGAAACCTGCACCGCATCCCTCAGCCCGGGTAAACTTTGGGATGGATGGATAGGTAATGCAGTTCAAAATGTGTGAATTCTAAATAATAAATCTAAAGGATTTATTATCTCCTTCCTGGAATAACAGCTCCTGAAGATTAAACAATCAAATAATTTACCCATGGTATCGTTTTTTTTATAGTGAGACTGAGAAAACCATTGTCGTCTATGAAATGAGACAAATGGGACACAGGCTCATACTTTCACAAGACTCTGGACTTGTCTCTCAGCCTCTCAGCCTCTAAGCTCTCCAAAAACAACACTGGAAATGTTTCTGTAATTTGCTTAAGTTGTTCAAACAGACTGTTACGCAGTGAAGAGTGGACTCCTTAACAATGACGTCATTAGATTCATTATATCAATCTGCAGGTTGTTACAGCTTGTCTGTTTCTTGTAAGAAACAGATCAATTTAAAGATCACCAATTAAGAAACATACTTCTCATCTTCTTGATTACACCAGATGAGATTATCTTCTAACATTGCCTTTTTTCTATTTACATTTCCTTCATCTTCTTTGTCTTTTACTCCGACTATGCCATCATAAAAGCTTTCTTGATATGAGAATTGCTGTCATAATTTTCATTTATCTTCACTGCTTATCATCTTCCTCTGACTCTGATGGCACTCCCAACTTCGTGCACTGTTTTTTCCTTATCATTGTTTGTCCACGCATAGCGCTTGGAGGACTAAAGAAAGTTCCTGAGGTAGACCAGAGTGTGCAGAAAGAAGACGAGCTGAGGCTCACACACTGCTTAAGCAGGTAATCCAGTTTGCCAGACAAGGCAAGGGACAATCCTTGGGGCTTTGCTTTTTTATCATAACACAGCTGAAAACAGACTGGAAATACTCATAATTCAGTCACTTATTACTAAAAGTTTGTGTTCTGTGCAAGTACTCCTGAGTCCTGAGGGAAATAAAGAAGACAGTGAAAGAAAGAAACCTTCACAATTGTCATAAAACTGAATCATATACAGTATTGTACAGGCTTCCTGATGTAAAAATAGAAGGGGGATTATTTAGATAAATACATTGCTGTTGCAGTGCAGAAATGTATTAACTTCACTGTGCTGAGACACATTTTAGGTGTGACATCATTAGCGCCGCGGAGAGCAGATGATGATGTCATATGTTGTGGAGGCGGCTCAAGTACAGTGGGAAGGAGGGAGTTGATCAAATGTTCTCCACAATCTTACAGCCTTAACGAGACAATACCTAAAATTACGTGTTTTCACTCAGTGCACACAACAGTGCCACAGCAAAAATTATCTTGCAACAAGAAGCGAAAACAAGAACGCAGAATAATGATTCCATTAAGATGACAGCATTTCTAAAAATCTCTTTCAACTAGTAGGTTTACATCCTCATCTTCCTCAATTATGTGAGGATTTGCTCCCCTCAGTGATTAATTACTAAACTCTCCCATCATATCACTCATCTAGTCTATTCAACTAGATTAGCTGCTGTTGCCCACCAATCAGGATCGAGCAAAATATGACTTATTTGCCTGTGAAGAATTCAGCCTTTAAATTCATTCAATACACACCACTGCAACCAAACTGGAATTATTTGCCAAACGTCATGAACAACTAATGCAACAAATGCAATTAATACAACTATGAGGACAAAACAATACGACAGCAGTAAATCTCTTACTGACAACAGGAATCAGGTATATTAAAATACAATCTAAGAGCAAAGTTACTACCCTGAAAGGAGCAACACTTCCCTCTCACCATAGCATATTCATAGCAAATAACTCACTTCAACAGGATGAAAAATTCTATTTGGCAATCTGAGGGGAGAGATTGTCACAATGTGCTTTATTCATCTAACAAGACACTCAGGCAAAAGGTGTTTCTTTCTGTTATTTTCCAGTCTTCTGATTCAGTTGTCTTACTGCTGTACAATCTCCAGTGCGAGGTGAGAGGCAGATGCATACAGGCTTTTGTTTTATTACGAGAAGGAGGGAGAAAAGAGTAAATGATGAATAGTGGGATGGAGAGACAGAAGTGGAGAGATTTATGAAGAAACAACATTCCATCGTGAACTCAATGCACTAGATCAAATTTGTGTTTACCTCCTCTTCTTTTCTTAAACAGGAACATTACTGGCCAGTCAATACCTCATCCTCAAGTGATGGGAGATTTACCTAACCCCTGTCTTGGCTTGGCCTCAGTCCCCTAACCCCTCAGCAGCAATAAAACACGTAAACATTGGAGAAGCTGGAGCACACCAATAACAAAAGGGGGCTATGTGGCTCATTAAGTGTCAATAACCCCCAAATCCCCTCAAATGACCAGCACGCACATAAACACACATTTGGCTCACGCTGAACTGGACTCTGCCAGAGCGCCAGAGCAGTAAAAGTGAGAGGAGCTGAGGAGTGGAGCCATAAGGTGGAAATAAAAATGATATGAAGATGCAATAAATGAATGCCAGTAATATTTTTACCCTGCAATCTCCACAAATAAGATGAACATCTGTAGAGGTCTGATCGATTTGTCGATTGGTGACTATGACTGAACTTTGGATGACTTCTACCCGGCTGCTATGTGTCGCCCTTTAACTACACTGGATTCACCTCTGTGAAAATGTATTGTTTGTCCTCATCAGCTCTTCAGGTTGATCAAAGTATTGCCCTCAGTGCCAATCTGTAAATGCTGTGCTGCACCAACCTCTCCAATCACTGATCATTTCCTCAGCTGTTGTTTTGATGTGCATACATCAAGGTGGAGTTGTAAGTCAGGAGGAAGCGAGTGTGTGTGAGCCAAAATGGCTCTGCATGCCAGTTCCTTTTAGTGCTTCAACGATTTATTGTTTTAAAATGATTGGTGCCATAGCAACACACTAACCTGAATAGATCATTGAGTTATTTTCAGTACAATCAAAATAATCATAAGTTTCACTGAAAGAGAAATTTTTTTTTATCTACCAAGACATTAAGAATGATTCCTTTAATAAACATGAACTAAATAGCAAAAATTAAATGTTCTTGCTTTTGCTTTCCACCTAGTTTGGCCTCAGTCTCTTTAATCAGACACGCTTACATACAAAAACTACACTGAGACTAAAACAGAACTCGCCACAACTAACAGATGTGAATGTAATGTTGTGGGGTTTTTATCTGTAAAATAGGAAGAACAGAAGTATTCCTTTTTTTCAGTAAATAGGTGGGAAATGGGTGATAAGAAAAAGCTGGTTTTATGTTTTTGAATTAATTGTTATTTCTGCTTTAGGGTTTCCAGTGTTTATCAAAGCTTTGCCTCTATTCATAATAACGTAAACTAAAATAGGTCAGTCAAAAAAAAAAAACTGATATGGAAGTAGTCAAAACTGAACAGAAAATGAAACAAAATTTGGAGAATACTGTAATAAAAACAAAATATAATGACCTCGTCTAGAACCTGGGCGACTCATTGAAACATGACCATGAAAGATAGAGATATGTTCCAATAGAATGATTATTCGGTGTGTGGCGGCCTTATATGCTGTAGTTAAATACAGATGATTATGTATGACCTTCCACAATATTTCCTTTCATGGTGTGTTCTGCTGAGGCTGTGGCTGCTGGTGTTTAGGTGGCTGAGGCGAGCTTAAGTGTACTCACCGCTGGAGCAGTCCAGTCCTCCCCAGCCTGGCTCACACTGGCAGGTATCAGGAGACACACACCGTCCATGGGTGCACTCTTCAGTACACAAAGCTGAGGAGAGAGGACACAGGGCTCTATTAATGTCCAACTACGTATGTCCAGCTTCGAAATACATCTGGACGATAAAGAGATTGTAGAGTCTCAATGGCTGTACTGTGGAATTTGATATATTACAATGATCCAGTACATCCAGGTTACTACTAGGCAAACTGCTGTTCAGTATGAGTGCTGAAGAGATAATCTACTACACAATAAACTCAAACAACAAAACCATTTATCATTGATTTGAATGCAGAGCTATTCATCATACAGTATGTGTGTCAGCTTGGTAGGTAAGGTGAGCATTAATACTCTTTTGACACACACACACACACACCCACACCCACACAGATACACCCACACACCTCAATATGTTTACTCATGAAAATAATTACAAATGAGGGTTGCTATGCATTCATTAACCCCCACGCAGATTGCTCCTATCAAATCAGTCCTATCAAAACTAATACTGCCAATCACTGTTTGGCTGTATAGAAGCCAATAGGGAATAGGCCTTCAATCTCTGGCTTCGATCATTTTCTCATGGGAAATCATCAGTTAGACTAGGGGGAGTGGCCATATAGTGCCAAACCTGACCATCTGATTTAAGAAACAGGCTCTGCACTAACTCTGTAAAAGGGACCAGTATGTGATGAATGTTTTCCAGGATCTGCCTCTACTATAGCGTAATTCTTCATATCCTTTCAGATCCCCTCCTGCGCATCCTCGACCCGCTGTTTCAAGGAAGGAGGTCCTGATGACTTCCACTGTAGTAGGATTAGTCTATGAGTTAGGAGAGATCCAAAAGCACAAGCCTGAGAGGTGGTATGTTGTCTCTCTAGGGGGAGCACAACGGAAATAGCCACTGTGGGGACGGGCTCTAGTGCATCATCACACACGAGATGATGATGATGTAGACAATAGTTCAACACGGTGTTCCCGAAAGCTTTTTAAGGGTGGCCATGACCAGAACATATGGCCTGTTGTAGCTGGACCGTAGTGGCATCGTGTGCACTCAGCACATATGCTCAGGTATATTTCAGCTGGTGTATACTACAACTGCATTCATTGGCTTGTACCTGTACTCTGCTCAATGACAATAAAGTTGAACCTAATGTAATGTAATCTAATCTAATTACTTTAAATTGAGTTAGACCTCAGGCCGTATGCACAATGAGGAGGTGTGTATTTTTTTTTTTAACTTTGCTTTGCTGCCCAACCCCGAAGTCTTTCTCCCATGCCAATCTGCTAGTGTCCCATGATGGCAGCTGGATACCTTGTATCTCATTGGAAATCTTTGCGATGCTCCCCTTAGCTTAAGTATCCATTTCTAGAGCGACATCAGGGATATCTTCAGGTAACAGGAGAAGAAATTAGATGTTTCTTGGCAAAGCTAAAATCGGCCAGTATCTGAAGAAGAATTCTTGGGATATTATGGTGAATTTGTTATTTTTCAAATGAGGCAAATGTACCCTGAGCAAAGAGATCCCCTTAAAAAAGGCAAACCATTATTTTTTCCAATTTTGAAAGTTGCGTCTGCGTGAGAAGCGGCAAACACATGAATACTGATTAGTGACAGGCCTGGTCAAGAGTTTACAATAGCACATTTTGATAGAGCTATTAAAGTAAAAGTTTAGACAGAGTTTTAAACAACAGGATTTAGAGTTTGGAGGATCAGATTTATAGGTAGAGGACAACTAATGATGGTCATTGTAGAAATGGATTCGTGTGGCACCACCTCCACACTAACCCATGCAGGGCCTCTGCTGACTTCATATGTTGAAATTCAATAAGCCAGTTTAGTAATATTTGCAGCCCTGTAATAAAACAGAGTTGAACAAGCCTTGGCTTCCTGCCAATTAGCCAAGTAGGCTCTCTGCATACTCCACGTTTACAAAGAAAAAACAAAAAGATTGAATTGAATTTCTCAAAACTACTTGTTCCACCTCCACATCATCCAGTCCATGATGATTTCTCATAGACTTTTTTGTAAATGTGTCCTGAATTGATGAGTTGCTCTCAGGTGAAGCTTGACTTTCACTAATGAAGGGAATTGTTTGAAGTGTTAGATCAACCAATGATCAACTAGGTCCCTAAAAAAGCACAGTGGTGCATCTTATCAACCTTCAATTGGCAAGCAAACATAGACAGGGCACAACAGTGGTACAATGGAAGAACAACAAGGAAATGAACAGAGTCAACAACCGGGAGGAAGAAGACGAGTGAGTGAGTGAGTGAGTGGTGGAAGGGTAATGAGGTCAAAAAGAGGAAGAGGTAGAAGAGAAGTAAAAAGAAAACATGAGAAAAACGAAATAATGCCGTTTTACTCCAGCTTCTACATATGCACGGCTCAGACAGTTAAAGTTTGATGATTCATTATTGAACTTTCCACTCAGGATGATTTATTAAACCTGTCTCTGGTTTTGTTGAAACAGATCAATGCTGCAGGTTGTGCAGATCATTCAGAGGAGGACTGAACACACATCCAGTCAATTAGTCTGCTTGATGCTGAGATAAGCCTACAAAAGATGGCCGACCAGATGGGGTTTGCTGTGTCACACAAGGAGTGAGGAACAATCAAATAAGAGATGTGACCCTTGTGATGTCATTGCAGTGTATTTCTCAAACCTCAGCCTACAGCTTCCATATTGTTGTTTTGGCATGTTGAATAATGCGCGCAAAATTCATGAAAATACATTAAATTTGAGTTGAGACAAGAAACAGAGAGAGGCTAGTTCGAATCAATAATCATTCTTTCTTTTGCGCAGTGGGAGGAAATAAAGACATGTGGAGAGAGCACAAACAAAATTTCAACATGCTCAATAGAATTGATGTGTGGTGAGGTGCAAAGGCAAATTGGATTTGGATCACCTCATTTATTCTGTGCAGTTTCGTCTGTTTGTGGTTTGACAAATTAATATATCAATGAGGCACAGATTAATCTATCAACAGCAAAAATAGTGACTTGCTATTGGTATATATGTATGTATGCGCCGACCTTTAAAAACAACTTTTCTGAGATAGGGTAAGATGTTATGAGCTGATACAGAGTGTGTAAGGCACATTATCTGAGTCGCACAGCAAACAGATAAGGCAGCACTGACATCTTCATTTTCACCTTAAGCTTTTCCACCGGCTGTAATATTTCATGTTGACACAACTTTACATTTGAGAGCCGTCACTGACTAACTGAGGGCTCAAAATAAATGACTCTATCAGGGCAATAATTAATGACGCTGTGTTTTACAGGGCTGTTGTGTCTGACGTGGTCATTACCTCGTTCAGCGATTAGCTCAGAGGCCAGAGATGGACAGAGAGAAAGAGAGAGAGCGAGGATGAGGAGGAAGGGGAATAAAGTATAGAAAGAAAATAAATAAAGGGGAGAAAATTGAATAGCGTGGAGGGAGGAGAGGGGTAGAGAACAGATTACAGGCACACACACGCACACGCATGCCTGTATATCATATCAAACAGCTCGAATAAAACACCAAATCTGATTTCACACTAAAATGTCAAAGCCTTAAATCCAATATCACAGCAAAAATTACATCAAATACTATAAACCTTACTTTTTCACTCCCAGTCATTAAATCATTGGATCGGTTCATTTAAGCGTCTCTTTATGTGAAACCGCATAATATTTGTCACACATTATATTCTAATGACTAATGCATAATGCATGTCGTCTGTGTGGTATAACAATAACTCACATGACATCACCACCTGGGCTGGGCAGTGCAGCGCTCTATATGAAGCACTTTGTTCACACATTCAATATTCATGCATTTATAAAGTAGATGCCTTTGGACAAGTTCAATCTTTAGTCAAAATCTGCAGTGTTTCTTTATTACCATAGTCTGAATTCATATTGAAAGGGTAAGGAAAGGTAAAGAGAAGAAAAAAAACTGAACAGCTGTGTCTGCATCAAACTTTACTCAACTCAAGATTTCTGATTAATATCTCTGCTATATCGAATGGAAACTGATATTTTGCCACCGACTCGTGTTAAAGCTTCACTGTCTCAAGCATCAAAGAAACTGACGGGCAAAAACATCTATCAAGCAGACAGGTACTATGCATGTCTGAGGAAATAGTTTTGATTTACTATGAGTGCATCGTTCTAGGTGTTTCTGCTATGGGCCTTCATCAGATGAGCTGATCTGTGGTTGCAAAAAGCAGACACCTGGAACTCTCATCATCTGTGTCACTTGTTAGAACAGAATGGAAGAACTTGAGCATATCCTCCAAATCTTTACAGGAGGATCACCTTTGAATCAGACTATGAATACTGCATCATACACCAGTAGGAGCTGATCTGGGAGGAAAGATGGGCTGACAGCGTGGAGACTTCAGCTCCTCCATCACAGAGATATGATGTGCTGCTGCGCTGCTTCACTATTTGTACAACTGATTCCTCTCTTACAGAAACAGGCAGCTCGAATCGCAAAGGTAGAAAATACCTGCACAAGACAGAAGAATATCACTTGAATGAAACAGATGGAAAGTTCTGTCAAATTCTGCTCAATGTACACAAATAATGCCTTACATATTTTACACAACTTTCTCTTTCAGGTTCCCTAAATGGCTTGTAAAGCATCATTGTCCTCTGCGGGTTCCTTTGAGTTTTCATTTGAAACAGGATTGTCGCAGGACTTAGCGTCTCAAGGGATTTGATTTGAATATTCATGAGCAATGGGAAGTAGGTGGGCAAAGCTGCTGACAATAAGCCTTGTTGAAGATCATTCACTGCCACCACATCAATACAATTTCCGTACAGTATCAATAAGGCTACAAACATGCAACATTCATATACATATCTCCACATTCCTGTTCATTACAGTTACAGAAAAGATCAGATTACCTAGACAGCCAGTAAAAATAGGGGTTACTAGCAGAATTACATTTCAAAATGAATGATTTTCTGCCAAGTGCATGTGCACACACCTCTCACAACACAAACTGTCCTCTTGAGTGAAGCATGTTACAACTGACGACTCACGAGTCCGATAGTATCAGAACCAGCCTCAAGATTTCCCCTACAGCCGGCCAGCAGCACTAATGTTGCTAAATGTGCTACAAGGCTGAAAAGTGGTCGTCTTATCCCTGGGGGAACCACACAAGTACGCTTGTTTTATGCTTATAACTCTCCATAAACACATCACAGCAACACAAAAAGGCTCACAATTGTTGTAGAAGTCATTACCATGAGATTCCATGAGTTGAATCACAAGTTTATTCTGTTCTAAAGGAAAAAGTATTGTGTCAATAAAAAAAAAACATGGCATTAGTATACTTTTATATCTATAACCTTCTACAACTCCCTTAAAAAGGTGCAGAAATCCTCCTGTTTAAGTTGGTTGCAAATTAGAGCCACCGAGAAGGGATTGGTCAGTGATTGGTCATGTTTCCATGTTTCCATTTTTCCTAATGTTATCCTAAATGTTCTGTTATATACTAAGTTCTCTTCATGTTCTTAAAGTTTGTATCTATTACACGTCACTGAATGTCACTTTGGATGAATATCGATGTAAAATGGTCAAATGTAAACGTCTGTCAGATCATGCTCATTAAACTCATTGTCCATATATTTGGTAAATGAGACATGCTGACACCAGAATTACCTGCAGTTTAATATATCTCACTAAGGAACTAAGGTTTAATCCAACCACCTTTGTTGGAGCCTCCTGTTGTAAATTTTTAATAGACACCTGACATCCAGGTCTTTTTTTCTGCGGCCATGGTACTGAGGGGTTTTGGAAGCTGCAATGAACTAAGCGAGCAGGGAGGAAAGTGAGCGTGATTTAGCACTAAGACAGGCATCAGTAAAACTTTGTTTTATGGGTCTTATGGTACTTTCGCCACAGAGGGGTTGTCCTTTCTGAATTTATGGCATCGACGTGTTAACATTTTACAGCTCTTTCATGCATTAGGACAGGACTCCTCAAAGCCACATGTACTTGGCAACACGCAGCAAGTAAAGATTTATACTTGTAGAGGGTAGAAGGAGTTCTATGTGCTCGCTGTAATGCAGACACTATTACATCTGCTTGGACACAGATATTATGAAAAACTGTATTTCTGCATTAGAAAATGTGCGTTCATATATTGTTTCTGTGTAAACAAAGCAATGAGTTGAAGCAGAAAGGCGTCCCCCTCTCACCTCAAACTGATTAAAAGGCAAAAATCCATCAGAATGAATCATTTTAAGTACACTTCATGAGTTACATAGCAAATCAGTTGCTGTCAGTCCCCCTTTGGACCTTAATAGGGCTACCAATTTACACCTACATTTTCCTGAAAGTTCATCTTCAAAGCATTTAATCAAAGCATGTTCTGGTGGAGAGCTTTTTTTTTTTTTTTTTTTTTTTAAATTGCAGTTTAAAGTGAAAATACTCACGGCAAACATCAGTTCTTTAGTTCAGCAATCAACCTATAGAGCAAAAAGTTACATTCTGAAAAATAGTTAACATTGATTACTACATTACTACGTCATCTCTTGAAACACACCATATAAACAATCTACTCCTGTGTCGCTGGATTCCTCACTAAAAATGAACCTGAGCAGGGCTGTGAGAAAACGCTTTCATGAGCTCACTTACAGGATCTTTGTGCTACCCAGTGTATTTTTAGAGAGAGATAAAACTCCCTCTGAATACAAGCCCTGCGTTTTAATAAAGGAGCCAAAGTCACAAGCTCTCGTAATACTGAAGGAGAGTTGATAAATCATTAAACTGATGCCTAATCCTTTCATCCCCTGGATTGCAGCAGAAAAGCTACAAGAAGGATTACATCAGCAATGAGTACAGCAAGATTAATAGATATCAAATTAAATAATCACTGCCTAATTCCAGCTATTGTGTCAGCATGCTGAAGCAGTTTTCATTGCCCTTGAATCGCTTGATCTGCTGCAGCGGGAGGGCAGAGCGCAGAGGTATAAGAATGAACAGCGACGGGACTATAAGTGTATACCTGACTTTCCCCAGCGACTAAACTCTGTGTAAAACTGTCGACAGCACTGATCACAACATCCCTGTTGGCAGTTGGGACTGAAAATGAAATCCTTCTTGTTCCCAACAGCAACTGAATTTTTAATATTTCTCCTCTTGTGATCTTGAACACAAAACACTGCTGAGCTTTTTACTTACATGGGGCAGATTTTGTCCAGTGAATAGTGGCATAAAGAACATTACTACTATATATCATATAAATCTAGAGGCCTATTCGTAAATGTATAAGAATATTTAAAAGTACAGTTGTGGGTTCCTGGTACTTGTGTATAATTATACTTTATACTGCAAGAAGATTGTTGAATGTAGATTAGATAGCCTCAGGAGGGACATATTCTTCTTCTTATATACATTCTTACTGTCATGTATATGCCTGCTCTGAAACCTTTACAATGCTTTAATACCCTCCTTTGCTCATCGTGCACACTGAGAGAAAACAGGCATTCTGCTATTCTTTCTTTCCGTCTCCCTCTTAAAATGTCCACCATTGTTGTTGTCCTGGACTGGCAGTACCCGCGGACAATGAAACATGGATGCAGATGGGTAGCTCACTTGTGCTCCATGTTGAGATGAAGATAAAGCTGTCAGGGCAGATAAGGACCTATTTGTTTTGTCAGGCTGGATTCATTTCTACAGCCGTCAAACTGCTTTGACAATATGACACACATACTCCCTACTAGATTATAACCCAAAAATAAGGCAGAATAACAAGGAGCATAATATCCTCATTTAACCCTTTAACCTTTGAAACATTATCTAGTTTTGTAGAATTCCAAGTAATTAGAAAACTCCAAAAAGTAGTGAGACAAGTCTTTCCCTTTGGCAATGACATTATGAGTCATAGCTGTAGTTTATATTGTCCAAAAGTATAATGCTGTATTCAGGCTCCGCTCCACCTGGACCAGCTAAAACATTAAAATACAGCTTAAAGGTTAACACATCAATAATTAAACAGTCTGGAAGGAATCTCTCAGAAACCATCTGTACTTCAACCCAGGACATTTGGCTACAACTTTGGTACTATTACAAAAGTAGAGGTCTGGATAAGTCTTACATACACGGATACACTCACTGCCAACTAAACCTATGCAGTATTTTGAGAGTATTTCAAATGGGAACAGAAAAACAGCATCAACAGTAATTACAGGATTACAGAATGCGGTTTTCTTTTCCGTCTTCCGAGGACGTGATTAAAAATCATATCCTCATCGCAAACGATATCTGATCTGCTGCATGGCCGTGATGACAGGCAGAGGTGACGGCGGAGGGACAAAACGAGGACAAAAACAAGTAAAACAGTGATAAAGAGGACAACGGAGGGAGAAAAATCACAGAGACCAAATGGCCTCAGGCTGAGATAACGAAAGGACCGGAGGGCAGCGGGTATCAACAAAAGATGTGTCACAGTGTTTACTAAAAAAATTCAATTTCAGAAGAGTGAGCACATGATGCATTCTTGAGAATAATTATATATTTTTATATAACAGTGCTATGGAAACAGAAAATCCATCAGTCTATCAAGCAAAGACACAAAGAGGTAAACTCACTGATCTAATAAGCAGCCGCCCATCCCCTTTCTCTTAACGTAAGGGAGGAAGACTTCAATTATGGCGCACAACAAAAGAGCTGTCTGATGATGTTAACATTTGTGAACCATGGTCAACACTGCACTAAAACAGGTCAGTCAAGAGGGGCAGGAAGATTGTGTGCATGCATGAGTGTGTGTGCATGTGCGTGTGTGTGAGCGTGGGTGGGATGTTAAGGGCTATTTGTCCTTAGAATCTAATAAAGATCTTTACGAGCAGATTTTGAATAAAGACACACAATACACTCGTCACCACACTCTCACCTCAAGGCAAACCCATTCACTTCCTCTCTTAAATAAAGAGGGGAAGTGAACACTGTCCTATAGAATTTACCATCTAGGGTGGATAATGGATTTCTTTTGCTGGATCTAGGAGAGAGACGAGCAGGGGGGAAAACACTGAAGAGCAGGTTATTTTTTATTTAAAACAGAGAGGGAATGCTTGGTGGTCTTAATGTTGATATTTGATCATTTGTTATGCTCTATCTGGAACTGAATGTTTTCAACTTGGCACTCTTTCACTTTGCAGGTGTGGGCTCAGGTATGGTATATAAAACTAACTTTTTTTTATTATGTTCTCTGTACAATGTTTTTGTAAGGCTAATATGAGGACAGAAAAACTGAGACACTCTGACACACACCACTGAGAGCCTCTTACTCATACTACTGAAGCACTGACACACTCTTGCGATCACTACTGAATGGCTGCTACTACTGAAACGGCCTTACATTTACTATGTTTTTGAGTAGCGTACCGGCTGTATTCATAATTGACAATCCCATTGACACTGATTTGTCAAATTCTGTTTCTGATAAACACAATGCATTTATTATCATATGTTCATCTTTTATCTCTACAGAGTATCTATTTATGCAAAAGGGTTTCATTAGTAAATGTAAGAGTGTTTCAATAGTGAATGTAAGAGTGCCATAGGATAATGCACATTCTAGGGGGCTCAAAGAGCTTTGATTGAATATTTTAACTTTTATTTCCAGACATGTAATATATTTAGTGTTATCTCAGTGCCCTACAATTTAAAATCCTACTTTTATTCATTCGTGCTCCCCAGAGGATGAACCATTATACTGTTGGACAGCCATGAAATTTTCTTTAGAACCACCCTCAAGCCACAAATGTTAATTATTCACTCTAGATAGAGCTCATAATCTAACAGGGAGTTTGCCTTGACATTCGCCGAGTACATAAATGTTCCCAAGATGATGAACCTTCCCTTAATATATGAACGTCCCCATGGCCTCTCCTATACTGTTGCACCCTAGACAACCTTTACACATTCATCCCCACTAAGGGTAAGACTACAGATACTGGCCTCTGGAGGCTGCTAAAGGGGCTTTTAACATTTTGCCCTGTTGATAATATAAGTTAAGTTGACGTGGTGAGTTTCACAGCGTTGAGACACTGTATGATGTGATGTGATAACTGTGTGAAAGCAGCAGTGTGTGTGTGTGTAACCACAAGCTTGCCTGGAGAAGAGCTGAAGGCTAAAAAAGTTTAAAATGAAATAAAATGGAATTATATGTCATATTTCATTTGAGTGAACCTCTGTTGTCTCAGCTGTTGGGTTTGATCCTAAGAGTCTTGTTTTTCATGAACAGTGAAAAAACGCAGTGCTCAAATCCATAAGACTGCAGAGAAACTTTGGGGTATTATCAATGCCATAGATCGGAGGTCAATGGGTCATTAGAGGTCATATTATGCTGAATTATTAACAGAGGTTGAATTAATGTCATCAACTTCTTTAAAAATGTGAGATTTTCTTTAAAATAGAGATGTCTTCTTTTGAATGTGTTTTCATTGCATTTTGAGCCATTTCCTTCCCTTTTTTAGTAGTTTCATTTCAGAGCTGGATTGATGTAATGTTGACAGCACCAACATCAGATACTCAAATAACTGCCTGACACAACTGAAAGGCAAACAACCAAGGTGGAATCACAGGAGCAGATGCACACCATTTTTAACAAGCCTCCATAGTTTGTGTGTAGAATGTGAAAGAACACCGAGGATAACAATACAGATGACAGGAAAATGGTTTTGTTTGTTGCACAGATGTTATGCAGAGCACACTTTCCTTAGCGATGTAGATATTCCATTTCTAGCTATATCCTGGGTTTATAGCTCTCTCATAATAGACAACCAATGAGGATATTATGAGCTTTTCTAGCATTTAAAGAAAAGCCATATTTCACATTTATAAGAAGGAACCAGGGTCTATGAAAAAAAAAAAAACTCTGCATTCACTAGTTGCGTTCAGACACTAAACGCTCAGGTCTTTCCAGTTCTATAACATACCAGCCCATTTGTTTTAATATCAAAGGAAACCGCTTCAAAAGAGCCGACGTGAAGATGTCTGGATAACGTCTGACAAAACTACATCTATGGCGGTACTGTAGGCTGGGAAATTACCATGGATAATATAAATTAATGCAGGCAAATTGAGCGGATGATGACAAGCCAAGCACAATTTGTGGTCAGAGTGACCACAAATTGCATTTGTCAAATTCAGTCTAATTTGGCACAGCAGCCCAGCATTAAATCCTACCTTTGTGTCAATGAGGCGTTGATTCGCCTTTGTGGTCATTTTCAAGGCTGTGATAAGTGGTGGTTGTATTGGAGTGTTTTACGCTGGGAGGGTGTGTATTATACATTTTCTAACCCCATTTACAATGATGACGAGAGCAAGATATTCCATTGCCACCACAGAATGCATCTCCTTGCAGGAATGTTGTGTTGCATTGGATTGTGGAGGGGATTCAAATGGATCCCCTGCACATCCATCCATCCCTCCATCCATCCAGCTGTTCATTACAGACGTTTACCCCGTGCATAGTCGCAGGGGGCTGGAGTCTATCACAGCAGTGGACGGATAATTTACACCTATGGGGGGTTAACAGTTCTCACTTCACCTTTCCTCCATGTCATGTCTTTTCGGGTGACGGGAGCAAACTGGAGCACAGCACTGTTCAAGTTCATCTAAATTCAAACATATTCAGAAATCAATGCTACTTACGAACACACAGGTCTCCACTTTCAAAGAAGCCTGGGCAGCACTGTGAACGTCGCCTGTACATGGTCCTCACACCTCGCCTGTATGCTGTCTTGTAGCTGATCCTGTATGCAGCACACACACACACACACACACACACACACACACACACACACACACACACACACACACACACACACACACACACACACACACACACACACACACAGGATTAGTGCAGCAGTAGTATAATGAACACTATTAATGTTAGACAGATCTTCTTCCAGGTAATTAAATGGAAATATAGAGAACCATCTGTTGATCACATTAAAGTGATACACCAGCGATTTGACAAAGAAGTTATGATTTGTTTTTACATCCAAGCTGGATCACTGTTCTTGTGAATAGTTCCTCTAAATCTTCTCTGCTTGTTTTTGATCATCACAGTTAAGTTTTAACAAAATCGATAGCGAGCTGTGAGAACATCTCAGAATCTACTGAAAATCAGGGAGTGCATCTTCACTACTACTAATAATAATAATAAAACTTCACAAAGGTGCATTGAGGATGTTATTTGCTATTTTACTTTACCCATTTTAAACAACCTTTAAAGATCAGTGCTGACATATCCTTAGGCTGATTCACTTACACATTCACGTTGTATTTGCCAAACAATTCAACTCGTAAATATAGTAACTGCTTTTAGGACACAGGTCCTAGATTAAGAGCATAACACTTCTTAAAGACAAGGAGGTTTAAACTTAAAGGGAGTTTCTCTCACTCAGTCATGTTTTCTAACATTTCTTCTTAAGATAAATGACTCAGCCTGTACCTGGAGGAGCTGAACAGGTGGCTATAAAGCTTAATGTGGTCATTAAAGTCAATACGCCGACGGTGTCTCATCAAAATGACCACGTCAGGTAGACGGATCTGCTGTTAGGTTGTGCGACTGTTTTTGACATTTCATAACACAGTGTTTTTCAACCAATTTTAAGCTAAGGCACATTTTTTTAATTATAAAAAATCCTGAGTCACACCATCAACCAAAAAGTGTTACAAAATGACAATTACTCAATAGACTCTTAATTGATTTATACTCACTCAGTTACAATGGCTTTGCAGGCAGGTAGTATTAATGTCTCTGCCATAGTGTATGGCTTTTTTGATGTGGCTACGAGTTCAGCTACTAAGTAACTAGCTTTGAGAGGTATCGTTGTAGTTTTTCTCATAAAAGTTGCCTGTTCCTCCGTGTTTTTTCGCAGGAGAACAAAATAGTCACTGTTCTTGCTTTGAAGTGACGGACGTTTTGTTTGGAGATTGCGTTTAAGCTAGCTTGTGACCATGACACTGTTAAACTTCCCCCCCCAAAAAAGCATGACGGAGTCGGTGAATTTGCTTGAGCTCACCGTTTTTGCTTTCTTTTGACCACCACTCATATTACTCTCTTTATTTGGGTTAGAATTCTGCCCAGGGCCCAGTTGAGAGTCTTCATTTTTCCTTTTTAAATATTTATCCATCGCTGTACGTCTTGTCACCGCCACCTCTCACGCGCATCACTAATTCTATCGTCTTGATTCTTGAATTAACAAGGTCATGATTACGCTACCGCCACCTATTGGGCAGGTCAGCCAGTACACATGGAAGAGGATTTAATTATTTCGCCTGTGACTACATTGCAGGCACAGACGCACAACCATGACAAATTATTTGCAGTAACTAAATAATATATTTGTTTGACCGCACACCTGATGATCTCTCACGGCAAGGCGGCACAGTGGTTGAAAATCATTGATTTAAATCACCAACAATGGATATCATGTTCAGCACGTCCAAACACCTCTAAAGGGGATCCTGAGTCCATTTGTGTATATGGTACATCTATGCTCTATGCTCACATATCCATATCCTTTTACACATTTATTTAGAATTCCGCCCTGTAATATGGTAAATGTTGACTTTTGTTTGTGTTGGTACCTGTGTCTGGTGCATTTGAACCAGTTGAGGATGTCAGTGCATCGGGTGTAGTAGACTTGATCAAAAGGATGAGCATAAGACTCCTGGACAGTCACTGCATAGCTGGAAGGATGGAAAGAATAGAATTTGAAAATAATCTCCACAAATTTACAACATACATACACATATACAACACACACTCCCACATTGACAAAACAAGCTCACCAATGACTGGCAAATCGCAACAATCCCATAATCCAATACCTTATTTTGGGGTTTTGACATATAGTCACTTTACAGCTTTACAGTTCTACTTATCTCCTCATCAGCATCAGAAGCTGTGGTTTGTGTGATGTGATAACACTTGAAGCTGAAATATTATTCTCAGTGTTTTCACTGTTAAGTAAAGGCAAAACAAAGGTAAAACCCAAACAATCGTCAGAGATAATATCCGCTTTTACAATTTTTGATTACACAGCGAGATTATTGATCACAGCACCTGCACTCTTCTTTGCTCGCGTCAGAATTATATTGTGCTTTTACTCAGTATATCACTGAGTGGTGGGACCACTCAAGCAGTCACATTACCATCATTGTGAATTTACAGCCTCAGCATGTCCCGAGAGTAAACCTTTTCCCTTTTGCTTTTGATTATCGGCAAACTCTCAGCCTTGATTTGTGGTGGGGAGTCCATTACTTTACTGCAGCATTTCTGAATGGTGATATTCCACTTTCAATATTGATACAGAATTTAGTGACTGACCTCTCCCAGTGGCTGCACACATTGGGGTCATCTGGGTTGAGGGGTGATACCAGGGAGATCAAGCCAAACAGGTTGAACCACAGCAGGGTTTGGAGGGAAACCCAACCTGCGGCCATTGTCCTCTTCCCTCCGTCCTTGGAGAGAAAAAAAGAAAAAGAAAAAACAGAATTTAAAGGATGCTCTGTTCATGAATCTTAGAGAGGAACCGACTGCATTTAAAACCCGTGTGAGCTAGAAATCATTTTGAGATTCATTCTTCTGCCAAGACTGTGCAATCACCTACATTACTAATTTTGTTGTATAGGAAATGCTTAGAAATCGGATTTATTATGGTTATATAACCATTGCACTGCAGTGTGGTTGCTAAGATTTCACCAAATTTGACTCAAATCTGTAAAGTTGGTTTGGGGATATCTTGATTACCAGGCTTCCATTCACACCTTGTATCACCATGTAATCTGTATCCAAACAAATCATACAGATAATGAAAAATGCAAGGTGTAAATGAGCTGACAGAATGCTGTCTGCTCTACCACACCACATATGGATTTAGTCTGGCTCGCACAGTGATTGGATCTCAGTCTCAACTAGCCAGCTGCATATGTAATCCATACATCTGGGGCTGAAATGAAATCCACTCAAGCTGAAAATGAGAAAGCAGACATAGAAAACTTGTGCAAAAAAGTGCTTATTTATTTTAAAAATGAATGATCATCCATGGAGCAAGGGGGAATGATGAACTTAAGTAGCGTAATGGCCCATCTGCTGAGAGCAGAACATAATGCAGAGAGTATCCAGATAATGAGCAGGCATGTTCATGCAAAATGTAAATGCAGCATTTACTGTACATCTTGCATTAACATGTAACCTTGTTATCTGATTAACATATTCAAATAACGAGAATGCATTATGTAAATACAAAGTGTAAATGAGGCCTAAGAGACAAATGGGACCACACACTCCCTGGATGGGGAAAAATATTCATTCATAATTATTAGAAGCCACAACACTCGGCGATAGTAGATATAAACATAAAATATTTACAATCCAGAAGCTAAACTGGAGGGATAAAGTTGATACAACGATTAAAAACCATAGTGGCATGGTGTGTCACCGTCAGTGCGAGCTGTCATAATAAAAGAAGCAAAAATGAAAACCAATGCAACGATGAAGATTTCAGTATGTGTGTGTGTGTGTGTGTGTGTGTGTGTGTGTGTGTGTGTGTGTGTGTGTGTGTGTGTGTGTGTGTGTGTGTGTGTGTGTGTGTGTGTGTGTGTGTGTGTGGATGATGATATAATACCAGTCTGGCATTACAATGAAAGTTCTGCTGTGGGCGAAGCACTGTGATTTTCTGTGGCGCAGAGGGAAGATGGATGAATGCATGTCAGCAGACACGAAGAGGGAAAAGTTGAAATCTCCTGTGCTTTATGCAAATAACATAGCATTTGTGTGCACGGGCGGCGGCAGCCCGATGTAGGGCTGTGTATCTGACACAACCAATCATATTTTCAGTGAAATCACTCTCTGCTTTACATAAAGGCTGGCACACAAATGTGAGTGAGAGCTACAGCACTATACACAGCAGGAAAACATCCACTATGCTTTTACTGCCACGCTGGTAGTTACATCAGTGACATCAATGGTTATATATCACCTTTTCAGAGCAGCATTGTGTAAGATTGAGAAGTGGGTGGAATTTTGGAGAAAATGGGACCACATCTCTCCATCCCCTTTTCTATCTGCTCTCAACTGTACAAATCTCCTGACCCGAGACATGATTGACAACGTAACTACTGTGAATATTGGTATTGTGGCCTCAGAGGTTTTTCCTGAATCAGATTCAATTAGCAAGAGGAGCTACAAAGATATGATGTAATTCACAGAGCTCTCAATTCATGGATTCATATCAGGATGTGATGAGGATTTCAACTTTTAAAAACTGAATCTGTGAGATTTTAGCCACAATTTGTGCTTCTCATTTTCTTTTTCACTTCAGAGACTTTAGCAATAATGAATACCTCAAAGTACATACAAGGCAAGCATGGAAAACCCAACAGGTCTTCTGTTCTTAAAAAATGTTAACATTCATTCTCCCCAGTCAGCTGCACAGGACCTTTATTCCACAATGCACTACATTTTTAATCAATTTTCAGATGGTGAGATTTCAACTTTCAACTAAAGAAATCATACAAACATCATTTTTCCATTAAATTTGGAAATATCCTGCTGACGGACAGACAAACAAACGCACACAGAAAAAAAAATGCAAATCACTGTTGGCAGTACTAGAATTAACATAGGCAAAGCATCCCGATAATACAAACTTCCATTTTGGTGAAGCATTAGAAGATAAGCAAGGGAATTTGTTGTCAACTCATGTTGAAAAACACTTCACTTAACAGAATATTTTTCATCTGAACACAAGAGAGAGAGAGATCTTTAAGGAATTCAATGTTTTTTGTGGGTTTTTGTTGTATTTGTCCTTGAGATTGACAGCTGCTTCAGTGATGATTACATGAAAGACAACAGCAAATGAAATTATTCTGGTTTTTTGAAGTTTCATTTGTCGCTTCCACTTATAGGCTGAAGGTTTCTGTGAAGACACCAGCATTTTTGTTGCCTCATAATATTTGGCCAATAAATGTTGCCTGAGTGTATGGCCAGGAGCTGTGACATGTCAGAGGAGCAACTCCTCAAGCGACTGGGCCATTTTAGTGGCACACACTGACAGCAACGGAGAATGTGGTGGTGATGAATAAAGTCCTGATTGACAGAGGTGATACAAGCCAAATCTTCCCACCCACACTGTCCCATAAAGGAATGACAATATATGTTCAATTGTGGGACAACTGGCGGAGTGTTCTCATTAGGTCTAATATGAGCAGAGCCAAGAGGACACTATGTGAAGTATCAGACAAGCTGCATGGTGGTGGTGTGGGGACAGGCAGAAGTCAGATGAAATGGTGAGTCTGCCTAAAACAAGGTAGGTCAACTATGATGAGGTGCTCAGTTTGACACAAACAACTTCCTCACCGATGCATCCCAACAGAAGTCTGTGTTTTCGCTTCGATTAAGGGTCTGTTTATAAATGTTGTAATGATATAATGTGCAAAAAAAAGATCCACATCTGCTCTGTAGCACTGTTGTGCTCATAGATTGGAAAACAGGCTATTTTTGGTTGCATTTGGTTGAGTGGTCTCGTACTTCATATGTTCCTTGTTCATTTCAAAATGTTAGAGAGGTTGAGAATGGTTGACCACAACACAATTTTCAGGGCAGCTTCGGGCCTAATGGGTCTGTTTTACTGGACATTAGGAGTCAACCTCAAGTAAATGTTAGTGTTATGTAATGTAATGAACAAAACTCATGTCATCAATTTACCACTGTATATGTTGGCCAACGTAATTGCTCTACCTTGAGACATATTGTTTGGTAATTTAAATATAAAATCTGAAAAAATGGGACTGCTGCAACTAAAGCGGGAAGAAAAACAAGTTCCAGTCGTCCTATTTTCATTCAACACCTTTTTCCTTAGCTTCCTCCCTGCGTGACACAATGGCTATACAGGTATCTATCTGATGCGCTGCTTCAGTAATCACTAGCAAAGGTCATCGTCCCCCACAGTCTAATTAATGGTGTCGATCCAAGTTTTACCCCACACTATGAAATGCCAAATGGTCACAAGCAGCGTATTCACCTTCACACGCAAAACAGAGAGAGAGAGAGAGAGAGAGAGAGAGAGAGAGAGAGAGAGAGAGAGAGAGAGAGATGAAAAGAGAGGAAGAGGGAGAGGGAGAGCTTTGTGTGGGGTTTGGAATTTCCTGATGCTGTGAGCCTGTAAAGCCCTTTGAGACATTGTATGTGATATAGGGCTATAGAAATTAAGAATGACTTGACACAGCCACGACCAAAGCTCACGTAGGCTCTTACCTGCAGCAAGGTCTAGTCCGAGGTGAGGAAATCTGCAGTCCAACTGGACGTCAGGACACCTGTGTGCAGGAGAGAGAGAGAGAACCACACAGAACTTTGATCACACAAAAGAGCACAGTGTGTCTGCTGGGGTAAATTGGGGTGTTTTGCTTATCAATGATTCCCAGCAACCCCCCTTTAAGATGAAGTCCTTCTTTTGTGGTGATTGGGTGAAACAGTATACAATTTTAGCTTAGTCTCCCCCCTCGACAACGCCTTAATCTGCTCTGAGTTGGATCCACCTGAGGACACCAAAACTGCAGAGAATTCTCTTCCTCTAATTACTTCACTTTGAGAGGAAGGTAGTCGCTCCCATCTGATATTCCTCAGAATTAAGAGAGAGATAAATTCTGCTAAATACAAATTATTGCCTCGATTCTGCATTTAGTTTTCATTTAGCACTGGTTACACCTGAGCTCTGCCATATTTTATTCCAGCCTCCGAAACAAACTATTAGAGAGCTGGAAACTCAGAGGCTATAATGTGTGTGTGTGTTTGAATGTGTGCCCGCTTGCCTAGATGTACATTTTCATTTAAGGAAGTGTGCAGGCTTGTGTTCATTGCCGCTGCTTCTCATAAGCAGCAACTCACAGTGACAGCAAATCGATAAAAATACAGTTATTGTTAGTCAAACAATATTTCATGCATCCTGTTGAGTGTCCCAGCAGGGTTTGCACAGAGCTGTCACAGAGTGAGTATAGACAGAGCCAAATCTGCTTTATGCATTTACAGAGAGGAGGTTATAATATTACACTGACAGAAAACAGACAGACTCCATAACGGTTAGGATGAAAACTATTAGATGCTGTGGCTACATGATGTATTTAGCAAAATTTTGTGGCACTTAAGTTCAAAATGGTTTGGATTGAGATCGTGTGTTTGACAGCAATCTGTGTAAACCTCCTCAGACAGTATTTTGCAAGTACCTCTGGAAAGATTACCAACCTCCAGTCCTCCTGGATTTGTCTTTATCAGCTTGGAACTTCTGCTCTGGTATTCTCTCCTGTGAATTTCTGCATGAGACGATAAAATTCACAGAATTTCAGGATTGTGCTGTATGTCCCTAATGAATCACTCAAATCTGGGCTAAATCAATACAAATAATAGTGTTGAATGCTCAAAGTACACCGTGGCATTTCACTGCTACGTTGAAGTAAATGTGTCATTTATTATCCATTTATTCCTCTTGCCACACACAGTGAACTGTCTTCGTCTGCTAGCATTTGAATTTTTGTGTCTTTTTGGCAGAGAAGAGAGCTGTAATGGTGGGTGGCAGCAAAATACTGTGATACATTCATGCTGTCAGAAAAACAGATGTAGAACCAGGCAGAATCATCATTTAGATTAAAAATACATTCGATTTCTTTGACCATAAGTCACTTCTCCTACAAGACATATTCAGCGGAGTCAAATTTAATTGTATCACACAGAATTTCTCAAAGGGCTTTGCAGCCCAATTCAGAACCTTTCACACATGCCACGCAGCCCAGTGACAAACCACAGAACACAGTAAATAGCACAGACCACACAAATGAGGTTTACACAGAAAAGTGATTAAAAAGTAATGAACTGACTGATTCAAACTAACTGATTGATTTCTCAAGTAATTTGTTAAAATTGTTAAAACATAAATCAACAAAAGGTGCTGTTGCTGCCGGATTCGCGTTTGTTCAGTTAATTTCCATCACATTGTCAAATTATTCTGTGCAAGAGAAAAAAACTTTTGCAGTGGCATAGAAAAATACACAAATTATTCAGGCTTTTAAAATTGTATCAATTGGTACATCTTTTAAGTTTAAAAACACAGCCTGACCTTGTGCTTCGTTTAGTATAGATTGGTGCCAAAACACTCAAATATGAAAGCTGAATAAACAGCATGAGTGGGGCTACCTGCTTCACTGAAGCATGAAATACAAACACACTAAAACTTGTTATTTGATAGAATCAATAAAAAACAAACACATTTTCTGGGGCTGAACAGTAAGATGTAAATAAAAACACGTTCCAGCAGTTCTGCTTTAATTTACACGACACTTTTTCTCCATTTACTCCTTTGAATATAAAAAGAGTAGTTGATATGTGTTTATTTGAATGTGCAAAACTGCAACTCCCACTTGAACAAATCATCTTAATTTGGCCAATTTGAATAATACTAAATAATTATTCTAAATAGCCATTAGTAAAAACAAAATGTAGGCTGGTGTTAAAAATAATGTGCATATTTTCTTGACAGTGCTTTATTATTATTGTGAGTGTGTATTCATACTAACAAATAAATACGGGTAAATTATCCATGTAAAGTCCTGTGTATTTTCAAACGATTCTTTTTCTAAGTTGAACAGTGGACTGTGATGGAGTGATGATAGCAGCATATACAGTAATCCATCACACAGGCTGCTCCAGCGACCAATGTCCCCCCGCTGTCTAATTAATAGGGTCTAGGGTTTGAGATGCCAAATGGTCACAAGAATATTCACATTCACATACAGCACCACAACCCGTCCATTGGCTCTGGCCTTTGGGCAGCCAAAGATTAGTGACGCCATCTGCCCCCATCCAGCCATATAGCCCTTCAATATGTGACTCAAAGCTCCATTGACCAGCTTGCTCCCCTGTGGCCGATACTCAGCTCCACTGTGATGGATAGTTAGACTTTGCTGACAATAGAAAGAGGTCAGTCGATCTCCTCCACGGTCTCCCTGGACTCTGGTGATCTTACCTCATACTCAATGGTGAAGTGGTGCAGAGTTCACCACGTTAAAGGGATCTTGGGTATATCTGAGGTGCAAAGATTTCCAAATCTACAAAAGGGGGGCCCTGCAGAAAAAGTTTGGGAACCGCTGAACTAAGTCAAAACACTCATTTGTGCCTGTAGTCCACCAAACCTACAGAAAAGTATGGAGGGCTGTAAATGCCAGGAGATAAGAAACTTAACAGAAATAACAATAGTTTCTCAAACTAAGTGTACTGTTATGGACAAAGTCCTGACCTGGTGAGTCAAACATTGTGAGACATCAAGTAAGAATCTAGATTTTCTAAGGTTGTAAGAAATAAGGATAAGGATAAGGATAGAGTAAGGATACTGTAGCCTTTTTAATAATGGAACACTACACAAATGTATAGTTTCAGTGAAACGATGAGTGGCCATTATCTTCTCTTCAGCCAGGGTGGCTTTTATTATGATGGTGGCCTTAGTGGAGACTGACCTCAGTGACACATAAGAGGTGGCCCCTCACTCTCTGTGCTGTGTCTCTAAGAATTATGCTCAATTGGCAATGCACCAATCTGTAAAATCACCCTAATCCGCCCATTCTGCCTTCATCTTGCCATGATCAATGGTCACCTATAGGCAGAGGGAGGGGAGGGTGAAGGGAAGGTATTGATGGTCATGGAGTCCATTCAATAGATGGATCACTATGGTCCCTTCAGTCTTAAAGACATGCCGCTCTTGTTGATTAAGGGGTTCTTGTATTTCATTGCAGATGGGATCTCTTATATAACACGCAAACAGGCTTGACAATCGCCCAGAAATCTCTACAGGTTCCAAAACCTTTAAAAGCTAATGAATGCCCTGCAAAGTCTACAATGAGAAACCCGCATTTGAGGTAAGAGTTACTTAACTGCCCAATGCTAAAAGCTTATAATAATCATAATATATGATAAGCAAGATTGCTCTTACTGTAAGTAAATATTGCAAAATGTTATTGTTCTAATGTCTAATTCATTGTAAATATCCAATCAATACACATATTCACTGAATGCAATGCTTTGTTCTGAGAGCTTGCGGTTGGACGTTATGTGATGAATAATTCATAACATGCTCATCACAAATCACAAAATAATAACTAGAGTAAACATGAATTGAGAATATGTTTTAACATTTCTCATAAGTAATAATGGTCACATAAATTTATGTTTGCAGCCATCTTAGAGAATCACAAGATTTATGTCTCTGGGTTGGTTTCTAGAGACACAACAAAAAAAGGGCTGTAGCCTGGAAAATAGTGTAAAAAAAACTATAACTCAAAATGTGACAAGAAAGCCTTCCTAAAAAGTGGCCCCCTCTGCCACCAAAAAGCCCTCACAACCTGTAACGACTTTGGCTCCTGGGGCCATTTAACTCAAATGTTATATATAATTAGCCGCAGGAAAACCTGAGCTTTTGCTGTTTGCAGCTGAGAGAGAGAGAGAGAGAGAGAGAGAGAGAGAGAGAGAGAGAGAGAGAGAGAGAGAGAGAGAAAGAGAGAGAGAGAGAGGCAGCATAATAAGAACAATGGGCAAGTAAAAAGCATCCATCTTCCATGTAACATGATGTACCTCTAAACAGCACTACATCTGAAATCCCACTGCTTTATCTTTGCGTCAACATGTCTAATGATACTCAAGGAAGACTGCAAGTGCAGCCATTTCCCTCAACACTGAGAGGTGAGGAAAGATGTACTGGAGAGGGACTGAACTCCTGCCCGAGGTTCACTCCACATAACCTGTCAGGAAAAATGAACCAACATCTAAGACCAATGTTTGTACCAACCACATCCTGCCTACAGAGGAAGAGAAGATTCAATATTTTAATATGTCTTTGCAAATGCCTGCATTCAACCAAATTGATGTCTAAAGTATTCACTCCATGTTCCCTGAAAGCCATTCAGCTACTGTGTAATGATTTATGTGGTAGAAGGATAAAATGTTCTTGTTTATGATTCAGTAAGAGTCAAACATTACAGCAGTGTGGTTAAAATGTACGGTTGTTTAAATTCAAGAGTGTCTGACCGACAGCAGCACAAAAGCTCCACCAATTACCAGGGACCAAGCATAGAAATGAAGGAGGAAGAAATAAGCAAGCTGATCCCTTTAAGGACAAAATGTATATATGTTTGCACAGTGTGACTTTCCAAGCATTTTGTGATGGAGTGGATGAGGACTTCATCCCAAACACCCTCACTTCAAATCTCATTGTCAGCTGTGGAGGGCACTTCTGCAGCAAACAGGTTCAACTGCAGAACACACTGATGCCACCAAAACAAACCATCCTCCATTTGTTGTGGGATATGTCCTGTTCATATAAGTGAAATTTGTTTTTACATGTTAGGATGTTCTGTCCGTGCGATGCTTCAGTTTATATGCCTGAACAAAATGATATTGGATGAAGGAGAAGAAAGAAATGTCCTCCATGTTCTGGTAAGGGTTGAAGTGCACACTTGCAGTCGTCTCTAACTCATTTGGCTCATGATATGGTAAATGTACTAAGTGGACATGGTGAGTACCTTTCCCCCTTATGGACACTTCCCTTCCATTTGATTGATGATTTGATTGCACTAAACAGTCGTTGTGTTGTGGGATGCACTGCAAACAATGCAAAGAATCTGGGTCTGAGTTTTATAAAGAAACTTCAGAACAGAAAACGCATGAAAAAAGTACAATTGAGCAATAAGTCATCCCATCCCTGGCCGGAAGAAAGAGAAACCTGTGAGATCTTGACACCCCATTTTGAAACAGACAAGTCAAATAAGCCCAATTTTCAATTTAATGATAACTGTGTTGCTATAGGTGTAAAATTGTATTTCCATTCAGCCAGATGATGGAAGGCAAGGCAGGGAGATGGAACATTGTCCAACAATCCTGAGCTCCACCGGGTACAGAAACAGGCTTTTGATGTCTGTCTCTACATCTGTTTATGTTATGTGATTTACCGCTGGGTCGCGATGATTCATGCTGCCTTGTTCCCCCTGCGGTGGGTGTGGCTTTCAGAACACGATGCAATATTTACTGCCACTTCTTTTACTGATTCTATGCATGGTCAGAGAATAAAGCCAGCAGGGCAATTTGAAAAACAAATGCAGTATAGTGCAGCTAATTTCATGGCTGCGTTTCATCTATTGTATTGGTAGATAAAGAAATGTATATTTTCCTCTCTTGGGTGATGCATTGAAAGCCTCTGTGAAATGTGTGTTTTGAATTTCTGTAGCCTGTTCTTTTTGCATATGATCTTGTCTCCTTACTCTTCCATGAAAGTAATTTTTTTGATTGATATATTCATACAGTGTTTATACAATGTGCGGTGATGAACACGAGTACTTATGGAGACAAATGTTGCTCATTATTGGGGTCCAGAAATGAACTGCATGAAAATTCATTGTGTATTACAGTTTGAGGGCTTCTACAATGATGATAGAAAAAAAAATTGTTTTCGTGCACATAATGCCAGATATGTGTGAGCAAGCCTCAATGAGGTTTGGTCAGAATAACGCACAATAAGGAGTGACAACAAGTACTGACGCAGAGTTGTGGACCACGGCTGAGCACAAGGGCTTTTTCTACCATATTGTAGCTGCTGCCATGACTCACTACCCTCATGTGGTGCCTTTCCATTTATTTACGTCTTTAACCGTGTTAATATAACCTATGTATATCTTCAAAAATAGAACACTGAGTCGAGCATGCATTCTATGAATTACACTGATCCATTCTGTGCAGGAAAAGACAAAAATATAGGATTTTTTTTCTTCTGAAAGCTCTGCCACAACATTATCCAACATGAATGGAAAAAATAATCCTGTTAATAAACCGACCTGCTTTTGCAAATGCCATATTGAACATATTGAACACAGTGTGATGGATCCAGAAACATCTGCCATGTATAAATTAATACACGAACTAATACACATCCTTAAGATTATGGGAGGATCAATATGTAATACTGCATGGTAAGAGCGAGCTTATTCCAATGTACAGTATGTCTAAATGAGGTTGTGGTCTGCAGTGTATTCAAAGTCGATGTGGCCACCACACACACACACACACACACACGCACACACGCACACACACACACACACACACACACACACACACACACACACACAAACACACACACACACACACACACACACACACACACACACACACACACACAGACACACTTACCAAGTGGTTTCTAAAGCATGGGTGCCCTAGTTTCTCCTTTTGTGTTATGGAGCCACTAAAGAAGAGGACTAAAGCCTCAATGAGGTTTTGTCAGAATAACCCACAACAACATGCGACAACAAGTACTGATACAGGGCAGTGGACCAGGGCTGAGCACACAGGCTTCTCCTACCACATTGTAGCTGCTGCCATGACTCGGGACACACAAAACCTTGTCCTGTGTAAAGGGATGAAATCCCTGATTAACAAGCACAGAATGCACCACACAGCATTCCCCTCACAAGCTATGATTTCTTTGTTAAACTGCTTTATTAAAATCTGAATGCACCCCAGACTTGAAAGCCATTTCTATCCAAACCTGGAGTCACTGAGGAGGAGGTGAGAGAGATGAGCTTTGACGGAGCTCTGCAAGAACAAGCAAATGATGCAAACTCCAGTCATCCCGGCAGAGCCTTGTCTCAGGAGAGCCCCGCAGTGTCAGCTCAGTAATTCATGAGTGAAGCCTGTCAGAGAACAGAGCCTGTGTGAGGCATTCTGAAGACCAGACACAACTCACACCATGTTATCTATCAGGCCCCTGCAACCACCTTTACATTGATTGGGAACCTACATATGCTGCTGATTAAGCACATGGATTTAAAGCTTTGGTCAGCAATGTATCTGACCCGTCCCGAGTTTGCATATACTGAAAGAAATCGTCTTGGATGGAATTTAGTGGTTTTGGAGCTTCCTTAACCTGAAGTTTCCCTGCCATCAAGTCTTAAGTCATTGCATCTCCTGCTGTAACGCTGTTCACAGCAGTTTAGAATAAATAAGGTCACCTAGTAGCAAGGTCAGCTGAAAATATGCATGCAGCAATAGAAATTAAAAATAAATATGGAGAGAACATGCAAATGAGTTGTTAATTAGAGTTCCTCAAAGTAAAAGCGTTTGCATTGCAAATGGAATTTTTTATAGCCTGATTTGTGATCAGATTTCCAATAATCTACTTTCCATTTATGCATTTTTATACTTGAATTTTTTCTCTTTCTTGCTTATTCTTCAATAGAGATATCACATGTGAGCACTTTCATTGTACGACTCACCGGCACCACACAGTAAGAACACCTCACACAGATGAGAACGGACGTATTCACTGCATCAAGGACTCACAACTATTGTCAAATAGTGCTTTTCAAAGGCCTGACTAAATGGAATGCAAAAAGACTTGAAAGGTTAAGAATGTTGAAGAGCAAATAACATAAAAGCCTTGAGCCAGTGGGAGAGCTGCAGTGAAGACACAATAAATAAACTTCTTAGTCCTTAAAGCTGCTACATATATATATGTGGGAACAGCTGTTAGATATAGAAAAATGTGCAGCCACATCAGAGCCATTTGAATAATTTGTAAGAGCTCAAACGAGTGTGAACTTGCTAAATATATATACAATATATATATATACAGTATATACAGTATATAAATAATATATATATCAGAGAGACAGAGAGAGAAAGGGAGAGAGGGAGAGAGAGAGAAAGCGAGAGAAAGAGAAAGAAAGAGAGAGCGAGAGAGAGCGAGAGAGAGAGAGAGAGAGAGCCTGATGAGAGGTAAACACGTCTTCAAGCCCTGACCAGCAGGTCCAGTGGCCTAAGATTTACTTTCCTTAGATCTCACACAGGCACACACACACACACACACACACACACACACACACACACACACACACACACTTCCTCCTTGGTTTGGTCCACATCCAAGTGTGATTCCTGTGTTCAGACCTGACAGACTGGACTTTGATTTAGAGGGACGATGGAGCGTCTATAAAGTTAGGGTTAGGGTTCAGTTAATCTGACATCACCACAGTGGAGACACAGACAGTGCCAGTGACAAGACGCGGCTGCAAAGGTTCATGTTCCTCTGTGTCTGAATGTTCGCTGCCATGGTAACCCAGTACGCTGTCAGGACATCATGAGATATTTCTGTCAGTTTGTTTTGGAGTCTGCCAGCTTGCACTCAATGGAGCTTTAAGTCATGAAAGTACAAAAAGTTTAGTGGAAATATATTAAGCATTGTGTTTTTTATGAATGGTGCTTTGAGTGCTTTGGTTCGATTGGTTCAAATGCTTGGAAAGCTTCACTTCTCTTGCCTTTCAAACCCACAGAACACAGGATGCAGGGGTTGAATATTGCTTTTTCAGCTGGTCTGCACACACACACACACACACCGGGACCCACACCCACACACACACACCCACACACACACACACACACCCACACACACACACACACACACACACACACACACACACACACACACAGATGCACAGAGCTGTTCTATAAAGTTCAGTCCCTCCTCCCCCTCCTGAGGCTATTGACAAACAGTAAGAGGAGTTAAGCCAGGAGGATGTGGGTTGGCAGTGATATTCCCCTGGGTGAGCTGGCACACATAAGCAGACATATCAGCACTATTTGTAAAAAGTCACACACGGCCCCACAGAGGACACTCCACCTGTCATTGAGATAAACTAGCTAATAATTGATCGTCACATTAATGAAGGGAGGGCAGTGAGGTTAAAAAAAACCTTAAGTAATGTTGTGTGTGTCTTATGAGGGGAAGGCACACACCGATGGGTTGAGCTCAGCTATACTGTGGGATACGGTTCATGTTCTGCTGGAGGCTTGTCAATTCTGTCTCAATTTTAATGTTGCTTTGTGTATCTGGTTCCCATCGTGACGATATTCAGATGTTTCTTTAGTCTAAATGTTTCTTTAGTCTAAAAATGACCCAATGTAAAAATGACCCAGTCTAAATGACCCAATGTGGCAATATGTCTCTGCTTTGAACTGATAATCTTGTTTATTCAAGTTGGTGGAGCTAAACAGAGCTAAAATCAGTGACAGCTTACCCTCTGTATCATAGGCAACATAGAGGTTTCCACTCCAACGAGAGCACCAGTGTGTGTGTGTGTGTGTGTGTCTGTGTGTGTGTGTTACTAGAAAGTAGCACTTTCGTTTATCAGTCAATCCTCACTGCTGATCTTTGCGAAGTTTCTTATCTAGATTTGTATATCGGTCTGTGGAGACGGCAGATGATATTTGTCATGGAATTATCATCATGTTTGTGTAATTCATAACGTCAGTACTTCAGGTGGTTACTGCTTCCTATCCAATCACACAGGACCTCCACAGACACATCCTACACTATTTAGAGAAGGTGACTTTTTGGATGGAGTGCATAATCACATTTGAGCATCATCTCAGCTATCAGACAGCATGAGTGCTGCCGTCAGCACAGTTGGGAAGATCCACTAAGCGTATTTATGTTGAAAAAGCATTTGATAAGTCAGTTGTATAAATGACTTCTTAATTTTAGGGTAAAACGTTAATCCTAGAAAATCCTTAAATATTGAGGGTAACCAGGCCTCTTATTACACACACACACACACACACACACACACACACACACACACACACAAACCTATCCAAATCCAAAAGCATTCTAAACATGTGCGGTTGTCATAATTAGTAAGCTTGGTCCTGCTGCGAACATTAAAGCACAAAAATAAACTTTATCTGTAAAGTTCCTTCAGATATTCACTTTAGAATTCACATCAGAGCACATGAAGGTGCTGCAGAACATGACAATCAGCAATTTCTTTCATTAACAGACTGAAGGTCATCTGCTCGAGCTTGGGAAATTATTTCTGCAGATTCTCTGTGATATAAGCTGCAGCAGCAGCAGCAGTTACATGGTTAAGGGAAGGAACTGATGGCGCTAAAGATTCTGCTGAGAAATTATTCATGTAAACTGGGAAGAGAGTCAAATTAATGACTGAGGAGTCGCTTCTGGTGCTGCGTTGTCCCCACCAAGCGCTGCTAAAGTTGAAGATGTGACCAACACGTCAACACTGCAGCGGGTTTCTAGGTGTCTGTCCTGCGTTTACCTTTGCTGTCTGTTGTTGTCGGCAATTACTGACTGAGCGATCTCACTTTCCCTGGACTTAGTTGCTTAGAAATGCATGAAAAATCCTACCAAAACCCCAAAAAGGATCTTCCCTCATTAAGACTGAGAACAACAGTGCCTTGGTAGCATAAATTCTTTCATGCTTTCTTTCTGAGCAGAACACAATGCCAGTGTATCTCATTATACATGATTAGCAGCTGTCACAGCAGGGTCAGTAACAAACCCCACAAGGACCCACGACAGACTGGTGATGGTCAGAAATGAAGGAGAATCGCTTTACAATAAGCAAGTCTGGCTGTGCTCCGCTATAATCCACTGTAATGCTCCCGGCTCGCTGCCACTCATATGAGGGAAGCTGTCAAAGCAGGTTTACTTTACGCAGTCAACTTCATCTGTGGCACCGATCCTCCCGGGGGAAAACTCAGAAAAGTAACTTAACACTAAAACACAGAGCGAACCTCTTTAATCTGCTTTCTGTTTTCAAGGTCCAAACAAATGCAGCATCACTGGGACATCCCAGAATACATTTGGTTGTCTACCGCAGCAGACAAGGTCATTACACATGATGAGAAGAAAACTCCATGAGGCGGATTGGAGGACTTTTTCCTCTTCACCATAAGCTCTGTACTGGTTTTTGCCCACTTTCTGTAAGCGCCTTTCAACACAGCGTCACTGGTTCATCCGTTTACTCGTCTAACGCCTGCCAAACCACGTAGCAAAAACCCTGTCCAGGCTTCAGCTGGATTCATATCTCAGCTGAGGCGCACATAAAACTCTATGCATGCCGACACAGCGACGGTTGCTTTGGACAACCGAGTGTTAGATACGCATCCACTACACACATCTACAAAATGTCAACAACACGTCAATGCGGTCCAGCAAGTCACAACAATCTGTGGGGTGGATTGGTTCGTCCAGCGTCTGTCTGGTTCACTTTATTTGGGCATAGAAGTGCTGAGGTGTACCCCATTTCTTGGTAACAGCTGGTCAGTCTTTGCCTCTGTGCTCCAGCCCCCTGTTTGGGTTTATGTGTTCCGTGCTGCACATACATTTGCCCTGAGGGGAAGCATTCACAATGTTTTGTAATGGCTGCCTCCATCACTCTCCCACCCTGACCTCTCCAGAGTACCCACCAGGCATAACCACTTAAAAGTCTTTCATGTTGCTTTTATTTTTTTTCTCCCCCCCCCTCTTTTCCTTTGTCACAAAATGAATAAGAAGCTGAGAGCTGGCAGGCTGCTGGCCTTAATGGTCTCTCCCTTTTACCTCCACCTTATGAGCCATTTGAATTTTTTGACTGAGATTCATTTCATTCATTCAGCCTGAGAATGAGGGAACAGGGCTCTAACTTCTTGACAAAGTCTGTCCATAATTCATTACCTTACTTTCTCGGCGGCTTGTTACGCCCTGGAACACCATAAATAAAGTACTACATTTTTATCTCCATTTCTGTTATGTTAAGAAATGAGAATGCGGTCGGCTGAGGAAAACAGAAGGTAAGAAACATCTTTGAGACATAAATAAACAAAAATTCATGGTTTAGCACATTTTCCCTCCTTACGTTATGAAGGAATGACTTCATATAAGACATAAGACGTAGACGTTTCTTTTGTGAGGCCGGCAAACAGCACAGGAACTCCAATATGACATGTCCTTGAGGAATAACAGCAAGTGCTCTGCCATTAATCAGCACTGATTACATGTATTGATCTGTCAGAACATGGATGAGTCCCAGTTGAAAGGGTTCAGCAGACTGGAGACACAGACGACTGCTGCTGCCACTAACCATCATGTTCTGTTCAGCCTGAGATGAGATGAAGCTCGGGCCAAATCGTCTTCACCCTCATCACATAGCCAACCGGGCAGATGTTTCACAGTACGCATCGGATCTTTATGCTCTGTTCAAATGTACAATAATAAGATGACAAATTGAATTTCCTACACCTCCTTCTGTATGGTTGACGAGCTAATTTAATACAACACACTCAACACAAAATGTAAGTACCTGAATGAAAAACTTCCTTCCTAAATAAAATAAATAGCATAATAAAATGAAACTCTTGAAGCATATTATGAGTTTGTGTTGAAGGCATCTTAAGACATTTCCACGGTCATTTATCTTTTACAAACATTGCCTGTTGTGCTTCAGGCAGCACTTCTTCCCCCTAAAATGAATATGAACGGCATTTTGGAATGAAATAGGAATTGAAATGAAAAGTCTACATTAATGTGCCACTAGATTGACAGGCGGCCACTTTTCACCTGAACTCCATTGAATTTCAGGGGCGAAAAGGCTTCCTACATGTTCAAAAGAAGGGACAGGGCACAGCTGCCCCGTGCAGACTGAGCCAAAACATCTGTTTAATGGCTTTAGAAGAAGTGAGCATTGGACTGGTTTGTATGCATGGAAGAAAGGCCGGCCTGCAGGAACAATTACTGCTGGCGACACACTTCAACACTCTGCTCTCAACAGCCTGCTTTTCTTTAAAGGTGACTGGAATTATGTTTACCATTAAAAGGCAATATCACAAGTGCAGGAGTGTGTAGGGAGAGTTATTAAGACGTGACCCGCAGAGCAGTCAGAGGGTTATTTTCATAAGGGGCTCCAAAATAAATTCTCAATTAATGACTTCTATTTCAAACAAGGTTAGCACTGCAGCATGAGTCAATATCACTAACCTCCCTTCACTCTTTATAAAGAATTGCTGTCCATTTTGAGCTTTTTTTTTGCTATTTGTCAAGTGGATCTCCCTCCAACCATAAAACACTTTTCAAACGACATTAACAAAATATCATTCATCATTCAAATAAACCTTAAACCGTCTTAAATCACCACTTATCAAGAGAATGACACTTTTTTACAGCAAATGTGTCATTTTTAACTTTTTTTTTCAATTCATAATACTTACACAACAATCAGACGAAATCTCAAAAAAACTCTCTAATATACGATCTATCTATCTATCTATCTATCTATCTATCTATCTATCTATCTATCTATCTATCTATCTACCTACCCGCACGCACGCACGCACACACACACACGCACACACACACACACACACACACACACACACACACAAACAGCGTCGTCTTCAAAAGTAAACCACATTTAATTAGAGTAAGAGCTCTGGAGTCGTCTAGAGCTGCATTACTATTATTGAAAGAGCACATTTGTGACAAATGTCTTTATGGCCTATTTCAAAGCACAGTTCCTAACAGAAGCACAGTAAATGGAGCCACTTGCGCACAGGGAGCACAACACACAAAATGAATGGATTTTCTCTTCTTCAGCATGGTTTACTGTAGTGTGACGGGCTGATTTACTTTTTGCTGGCTTTCGGCCCAACGAAAGAAATACACACAAAAAGCTAATCAGTTAACATATTGAGTATACCCTTCCAATTGACGTGACCTGGACGCAGGACACACTACCGCACAACCAATCATTTGACGATTAACCAGCATCTCAACGTCCAGCGGAGAAGCTGTTGGCTCGCAAGTGCCTTTCTCAAGATCGCCATCTAGCGACGACAGTGTGTTACTGTTTAACATCGACCCTCTGGTTTGCCTCAGGGGAATCAATTTAAATCACCGTGACCCATCTGAACGACATCAAAACAATAACAAAAAGACTTTGAGCACTGCAACTCTCAGCAAACAGCCACGTTTTAAGTCCTGAAGTCATCACTGCAGGTTGAGTTTTCAAAGATCGCTGCTGCTCTCCGTTCTGTGAGCTGGTTGATCATCTCTGACTACATCACCAAGGTACAAACCGTGGCAATACAAAACAACAGAATATTGAGACTTTACGAACACAGTGAAGCTGAGGGAAACAGGCCAACTTAGGATAAAGAGATACCAACCTCACGGTGACTGAATGTGTAATACAGACAGAAAGCTCACAGAAAATAAGAATGAGTATTACGAGACAAACTAATACAATTCAAATTATACTGACAATAATGACAGTAACGGCGCTGATAGTGTTAATAAAACAAACATAATTTGTATTCTCTTTATAAGATTGAAAACATTACTTTGGTTGAGTTCCGAATTTGACACACAGCATGAAATCAAAATAAATGTTACAATATTGATTTCATATGCACAGGCATGTTGTTATAACACAGAAGAACATAGAGTGTGCATGAAGACATAATACAGTCTGATCTTACCTTTACGAGCCTGCACGATGGACAGGTCCTAATGAAAGTTCATTCTAAGGTATAAACAGTGTCACGGACTGATTAAAAACAAAAAAATAGCTATTCAACCCCCGCCGTGTTTCTATCAATAGTGCGAGGGGTTGACGGCAAGTAATAATGTTTAAAAATGAGAAACGGAATACTCAGATAACTGTAGTAGAAAGGTCGGTAAAGTTCTCGGCATCCTCGCTTGTGTAGTTACAAACTGTGTGTTCTCTTGGCTCTCTGCTTTGCTCTGCTGCAGCTTCTCCTCTGCACTGTGCAGCCAAAGAGTCGAAGACACGCAAAGAGTAAAACCTGCCTACACTTCCTGCTACGCCTGTCCGAGAGGTTGTTTACGCATGTGTGTTTCAAAGCGTTTAGTTATTTTGGGTGAATCCTGAGCATGTTAGCTGACATTTACATTTGCTATAGTACACTCGGAATGGTTTTCTGAATGTTTTGAAGTAGCCCTGGGTGCAGTTAAACGTGCGTTGCAGATGCGCTAAAAAAACACGCGTAAACAGGGTAAACGATTTGGGGTATCGGAAGTGTAGTTCACATTAATTTTGCAGTTTTTTTGCAAATGACCTTCTTTCCGTAAAGAAAGGAAAAGGGAAGGAACCCAGAAAATGCATCTTTGACAATATCAAACTTTTTTCCCGTAAGAACTAAATATGATGACTCCTGAGTATGCAACAAATCATGTTGGCACACCATTCATGAAGTTGTTCACGTAACACAAATCAATAAAAACGTTAGTTTGCACGAGAAAGTAATGCGTTTGTACAAGACAACAAGTCATCTTTCTGGGACTCCCAAGAGAAAAGTTGAGGTCAGGTCGTCAAATCTAGAGCAAAGTGACAGCTTGAGTTCGATGTAACTTTCAGCCAAAATCTTCAGTCATGAAACGGGTGTGGAACCACAACAGACGGAGTGCAAAAGGTGGATTTTTTATCTTGGGTTTATATCACCTTCGGCTGGTGATGAGACGAAACATTAAATACACGACGCCCCTGCTGGTTTAGTGAGTTCAACGCTGAGACACTTATTCAATTCATAAATCCCAAATATGTAATGAGAGAAAGAGGGAGGGGGGGACTTGAGAGTGCTTTGGTTTGTGATTTGCGCCTTACCTTTAAATCTGTGATCAGTAATGTCAATAAAACTGCTTAAGGTCCAAACATAATGAAACGGCGTACAGAGAAGGTCGGATTGTTTGTTTCGATAAGCAAACCCCAAGTTCTGCGCATACTATTATAATAACACTGATTTATCGTGTACTTGGCAGGCCTATACTAATTCTTCAAATGATGAATGAGGTATGCTGACCTATTCTCCAATGTAGATTTACTAATAATAGAGTTAGATTTACATGAACGTATCCCAGCTGCACCATGCACAAATGATATATGCCCAAACTGGCTCAAATGCACTTTGAATGACGTTTTCGGACGATTCGGAGAATTTACTACATTATCAGACAAAAGAAACGTGACTCAATATAATGTATTATTCAAAAACAAAAAGTGTAACATGTCAATTGTGTTAACCTTCCTGCTCTGTTCCGTGCGACATGACGAAAAGAAGCAGGGTGACTCGAGATGACACAGTAGAGCGATGTTGCCTTCAAATGCTGAACATACCACTTATTTTGACTAAGATTCATGTGATAAATACGAATGGTGCTGTATAAATACATTTCATTAAAGGATTAGAGGAAATGAAAGGGAATACAAACTGTTGGCATTAATGTTTTCATCTTAAATGTTTTATGTTCTTCTTTTTTAAATTAATTATTTCCAAATATTTTACGGAAATCTTTCAGCTTTGGCTGTTCTGGTTCCCCTCTTTGCGTAACGCGCTCATAATGCCCCACCGTTCCTGAACGCAGCTATTAGAGCGTTTGTACGTGATGACGTACAAGAAAATGTAGTATTGCCGTTTCCTGACGTCAATCGTCATAGTTGACTGTCTTCCCGCTTTCTGATAAACACCCCGGTTAAACAACGACACACGGGTCCATGGCTCACTGCTGACACGCCTGAAAGATGAGAAAGACCGAGAGGATATTACACCTGAAGAGCTGCCGGGGCAGGAGGGTCCGTGTGGTCCGGGAGCATTACCTCAGAGAGCGGGTACCGTGCTTTAGCTCTCTGTGCCAGGCGGAGTGTGTCAATGGTACATTTACTTCCATTTGAAGAACTCAGAGAACAACGCAACAACAACAACAACAAGCAACATTGTGTTTACAGTGGGAAACTGAGAGTAAACGCTTTCGGTTTAGCTGAACGACAACAGACAGCTGATAAATGAACTCGCTGACGATAACACACATTCTGTGAGAAGTAACGTCAGATATAAATACCTGTCCTTACGAGATTTAGTTCCTACATTTGTGGAGTTTATATTTACTGCTCGCGTTTGCTAACCAAACTGGTCTTTACGTTGATATGGTGTTGGGCAGTCAGGAGCGACCTTAGCATTCCGCTGGCTGGCTTATTTTAAGTCGACATTTGGCTCTGTTGCTTGTTTCGAGCCCTATTCGCTGTTCCCGAGCAATTACATGTGTCTAAGCATATATACTATACCAGCACATCCGGTTTGACATACAAAGTCAGGTGTTATCTCAAAACCAAATCCAGCTTTCTTTCCTGCTAACTTTCCAACCAGATGGCAAAGTGCTGCCTGGAGACGTCACGCACTATGTGGTGCCAGATGTTGGGGTCGTGGCGGACTACCTGGAGATCCTGGAGTTCAGGGAGCTGCAAGGCATCGTTTTCACTCAGACTGCCTGCCAAGCTATGCAGCACAGCAAAGGACGCAGGTACAGGTTACACATACACACACACACCTTCAACACACCGTGCCATTTGGTGGTTCCATCTTCTGAGATATGATGATTGTTGTTTTTCTGTGTCACGTCATTCAATGAAATCAAAACAAAATAAGCAATTTGAGCAGAACTTCAGCCTGTAATGAAAGCTTTATGTGTAACGAGAGCACAAGGGTCAACCTCATTATATCAAAGCTGAGCTGACGTAGCTAAATGAGAGCTCACCTGTAATTGTTCTCTGACGTAAACACACCGTGTTTACAGAGTGCTTTTGACAGATGTGATGAGCACTGTAAATAATGAGTCCCGTGTGTCTGTCTGTGTCTCTGGCAGGGTTCCGGTTGTTTTTTTGTTTTGTTTTTTTGCTTACGTTGCCATTAGAAATTGAATCATTAATATGATTTTTGAAAATGTGAGGCCAGAGTTGGTAAACATGCTGAGACCATGTGACCTCTGCTGTTCCTATTCAATGGAACAACACCAAGGGGCCCCTGGTGTGTGTGTGTGTGTGTGTGTGTGTGTGTGTGTGTGTGTGTGTGTGTGTGTGTGTGTGTGTGTGTGTGTGTGTGTGTGTGTGTGTCTCTCCCCCCCCGTAGTTCTGCATCATAATCCCATGGCATGTCAGTCCATTACCACACACACGCATACATACACACCCACACACATCAGCTGTAAAAGTAGAGCTGATTAGCTTCAAGATGTCTGAGGATATGATCTTTTTTTTTTTTATGAAGTCCCATAGTATAAAACAACCATTACGTCCTAGCAAACCATAGAGCAAGTCATAAAGAGAGGCATAATCTGTAGCACAGTAGCTCATATATTTCTTTTATGGTTTTGTCTCAGCCGTTTCTCCGTCTCAGCTGAAGTTGCAGCTTTTTTTGCTGTTTGGAGCATTAGCTCAGACAAACTCTTGATATTCAAAGGAGGTGTGTGTGTGTAAACTGTTGTCAAACTAGTCTGCAGCAGCCGCCATACAGACATATAGGATTATTGTGTTGATTTGTGTTGTTCTTAGTCTGGGTTTGTTTGTCTCCTAGTTTGTCTCAGATTACAGCTTGTTCCTTACCTTCTTACAAACTGCCATTGATGATTTAGCTTGCATTTTTGTTACTTAACTGTATTGTCCTGTGTTTTTCATGCACAGGCAATACAACCGTCTGCGAAACCTGCTGAAAGACCCCCGACACGACTGCGTGCTGTTTGCCAACGAGTACCAAGAGTTCTCCTACTGTCCACGAGAGAAGGGGGAGAGCCAGGAGAAGTGGCAAACCAAGTCAGTACTCTTCACCTCCCCACAGTTTGTTACATGTTGATGTCAGTATATGTCAATACAAGTAAAGGACTGATCCAAAACCTCCAGGACACTTCAGGATGGATGGCTCTGTCTTACTGGATGCTTTTGCTATGCAGAGCTTTCCATAAGCGTCCGTCCAAACTGCTGACTCCTCATTTAAGTCCAGCCAGCTACTTTATCATTCAGTGATCTAAGCCCCAAGAGCTTCACCTTTTCACAAACAATAGAATATAAACTCTTCACTTCAGACCTTCACGTGTGACAGTCAGCATTTACAACAACAGGGGAAAGAAAAGATGTCTCTATTCATTTACAATAAAGAAAAACAGAACCAACGGCAAAGGGCAAAGTGGCCCTCACACAAATATTAGCAAATTAATTGATGACAAAACGCATTAAGTATTGTCATTGATCACACAGATCGGCCAGTCATTCTCATTAAGTTACTTTGGAAAACACCAGCGGCAGCAACTTGAGGGTCGTGCAGAAAGTGATAAGTCCTGTGAGAGCGCCGCAGTTTCCACATAAGCCACAAAGACGTTTATGGCTTAATGAATGAAGGAATGAATGAATATCATTCTCAATAAACCTTCCAGTGAAGGTCTAGGCGTGGTTTAAAATATTAATCCTGTAGCTATTTACAGACTGTGGGGCTAAAACCTAAAGCCTACTTCTCCTTGATTCACATCTCTGGAGCCAAAATCCACCGCATGTTTCTCCTGTTAAAATGTCTTAACAGTATGTGATAGTCAGAGAAAAGGGACAACTGCTGATTCATCCTGGCAAATTTCAGGAAATGAAGATGACTCACATCCCCACAACCACTGATGTGTTCAATGTCAACAGGGTCTAAGTATGCAGTCGGGCCCGATGCAGCTCTGTCCATCAGTAATGAACAGGAAAGATGTTATTCGTCATAATGCAGGTCATCATAACGAGCTGTCTGAGTTTGAAAAAGGTTTTGTGAAACCAATTTGTAAACAAGACATCTGCCATAAGAGGGCTATGTGCCTTAGCATAAGTCATCTATCAAGTCCAAATTGCAAACATTATCTAGTTCTCATAATGCTTCTGTCTGTTGCTTTGTTTTGTTTTATATCACAGTTATGTGAATCGCTGTAATCTCCAAATCTGAATTGTGAAGATGTAACCATGGGCTCTGGGAAGTTATGATCTCTCCAAATGCTCAGAAACAGGATCAATACAAAATGGAGAGTGAAAATAATCATGGCAGAAAAGGTCCCTGCAGACATTTACCCACAATACATTGGGTTTTAGTCGTGTGTTTCACTGTTCAGTTATTGCTGAAGTTTCAACTTGTAAATCCTGAAATCTGGAAGTAAAATCTACTTCAATGAAGTCTTTACTGCACAAAAAACGGTTAACAGTAAAGAGAGCTACAGATTATTGATGTGTTTTCCTTTATAATGTTAAACCATCAGTTTGAGTAAGAGTTATGTTAGACGTTAGCAAAGTACATTAAGTAACCCGAGTTTAGGGTTTTAACAGGCAAGCTGTCAGCCTGACGCATTGTTCTTGAAGTTGTCAATTTATTGTGTTTGTGTGTGTGTTGTTCAGGTGTGTGTACTCTGCAGCAGTATGGTATTATAACCACCTGGCCGGCATGAAGGACGTAGTGATGATCACAGAGGACCGGGCCACCATTTCTCACTACAGCAGCCTGAACAGTGGTGTGTACGTCATCTCCATCCAGGTACATCACACACATCACACACATGCACTTTACACCACATGACAAAGAACAAAGAAACCTCCACTTTGCTTCTTCCCCATCTCCTTGAAGTGAATGGTGTGTGTGATGCTTATAGAGGATATGTGCAGGCTCAGCGAGTGTGTGTGCATTGTAGGGAATTAAGTTAATGAAGAACTAACTACAGCCACATTACTAAATGTTTCGGTCAAATACAAGAAGAGAAGATTGCAAACAAACAAACTAATCTATTCAGCTGTAATTGTTGCATTTCCATATGGATTTGCTTAATCGTTTCTCCTCTAAATTCCTCATGAATTATATTCAAGCAACCGCATATTGAAGTGCTTAGAATGCCAATGTTATGTTGTAACGCTGGATTGTCTTGCACAGCCATGCCCTGTATACACTCTCCTTCAATCTATATTCCTGTTGGACAACGAACATGCAGCAGAAGGAGTTGGGGAGGAAAATTCCCAGAAAACAAAAAACTCTCAGGACCGAAGCTTTAAAGAAGGGGCGACAGTTTGTCTCTCTGGAGATTCGGCAATCTGCGATGAATGACAAATATCTAAGTGCTGTCGGATGGAAACCCTGAAAAACAATTAATTCTGAAGGGAAAGCGTTGGTTTATCTGCAGTGTGCGCCCGCGTAGTCGTCCAATCGGTATGTAAATATTGCAGGAAGATGAATGGTCTGCGCTGAGGCGGGCTCAGACTCTCTGCACCACCTAGAGGCGTACTGGGTGATAAAGAGAGCAGATGATTGCTTTAGTGGCATTACAGAGTGGTTTTATTGTTTATATCACCGTCCTTGCATAGAGAACGAGATGCAGGATCTCCGTTGCAGGAAGAGAGTGAGTGAGTGAGAGAGAAAAGAGCGACGTCACTCTGAACATGCAGAGCAAATCTAATTCATATTAAAAGGACTTAGAATGTAGAAGCTTCATTATGAGCCATGTGCACAGCGGTTGGCTTTCTGTGTTAAAACTTCACAATTCTTTATAGCCTTAATTTAAATGCATTGAATATGACATTTAGAGTTTGATCCCAGCAAATGTAACTACACCCCTGAGATCAGCGGTGCTTAGAGAACACAATTCTGCACGTTTGTCAGCTATAAATCAAACTCTTGCATTACCGGCAGGTTTCTCTTGTCTCCCCCAGGATTATCTGGATAACTTCTGGCCCGAGCTTCAGGCAGCGCGCGAGCTGTACGTCTCCGTCTCTCAGGCGCTGCAAGAGAAGGAGAGCGAGGGCTCGGAGAGAGAGTACGCCGAACACCTGCCTGCTGAAGTCCTGGAGGCTGGGATCAAGTCTGGCCGATACATTCAGGTACACACCAGGCTGACCGGTCCAGTTAGCGTGTGGTGAATATGACACGGCATAAGAAGTAAATACACGGCTACAACACGGTGATGTGGCTTCACATCCTCCTTACCTGTGGCTTACCTAGCAGGGAACGCTTCAAATTATAAATTTAATATGATGCTATCAGCTTTAACATTGTTTAGTTCATACATTTGTCCTTCTGCTGTGGAATTGAAAGAATACTGCTGCCTTGTTTTTAAGGAATTAGGAAAAGCCTTAAGCCTTTGCCTCGCCCAGACACAAGTTCATTCAATTTCATTTAATTCAATTGGACCCAAGGGTGTCTGTTAATGTCCCTACAAACAAAATAAAAGAATGTTTTGCACTCCTTTTTATTAGGGTACGCTGAAAGTCAACAAGCACCGGGCTCAGAATGAAGCTTTCATCACGCTCGAAGGCTCGTCTAACAAGAACACAGGTGATAAACCAGCAACTACTACAGCTATTATCCTCTATGAAAGAAGGGATGAGGCAGTTTAATCTTCTCTCCTGTCCTCTCTTCTCCTCTCCCACTGTTTTTCCTCCTGCCTGGTATCAGATCTTAGCAGTGACGTGTTGGTGTCCGGTGCAAAGAATCGCAATAGAGCCGTCCACGGCGACACGGTGGTGGCGGAGTTGTTGCCAAAGAGCGATTGGAGAGGGAAGGTCATGGCCCTGACTGAGGGACAGACAGAGGAGAAGAGTGGAGAGGACAACCAGAGCAACCCCATGCCTACAGGTGAGGACAGACTGCATCTACTACAGCTGGAGATATATTCTTATATCTGTTGATACCTACAGTATTTACTAAAGCACCCTTCCCCTCCCCATGCAGGCCGTGTTGTGGGGATCCTGCAGAGGAACTGGAGAGACTACGTGGTGACTTTCCCTACCAGAGATGCCACTCAGTCCCAGAGCAGGAACTCCCAGCGGATCCTGGTCACACCTTGGGATCTGCGCATCCCCAAAATCCGGATCAGCACTCAGCAGGCTGAAGCCCTGCAGGTTGATCCACCCTCTGAACTATTATCTCATTGTTTACAAGCACAGACGCTTAATGACCTCATCTTATCCCACTAATGTCAGATTTCCCTCCATGATCAGCAGTTCTTGAAGCTGATGTCCAGGTTATTTAATAGAACACAGCCATTGTTGCGTCACTTATCTGGGCCGTCGTCACAGCTCAGCTAAACTCTCTAAAGGCTCAGATAGTTTTGCAGCTGCATACATTTGTCTACTTCACATTCTGGTGACTTAGAAGCCTCATGGGACACAAAGATGAAGTCATTTTGGAAATCGACACTGAATTATTGAATCTAACCTCTTCCTTTTTGTCTTTTATGTTGAAGTCAATGTCAAAATCACAGCCGTACTGACCAACACTTGATTTTAAAGACTAGTTTCAGTCCTCACGGGTCTCTTAGCAGTGTTGACCAGTGTCCCCCTGGCATTCCTTATCCAGGACCACAGAGTGGTGGTGCGCATTGATTCTTGGGAAAGCACATCGCTCTACCCCAATGGACACAGTGTGCAGGTGCTGGGTCAGGCTGGCGAGCTGGAGACAGAGATCCAGACCATCCTGATAGAGAACTGCATCCACGTGTCTCCTTTCTCTGAGGCGCAGGTTTGTGTCAAAGCTCCTCTGATATTAATCCAGACAGATAATTGGACAAGTCAAGAAGGATTCACAGCTGCGGTCCTAATGAACGTGTCCGTCCTCAGCTGAGAGAGATGCCCGTCAACCCTCCTGAGAGGCCGTGGACGGTCGACCCCACCCAGGCGGCGCTGCGGCGTGACCTGAGGGAGAGTCACCTGGTGTTCAGCGTGGACCCAAAGGGCTGCGAGGACGTCGACGACACGCTGTCTGTGCGCACCCTGCCCGGCGGGGCGGTGCTGGAGCTCGGGGTACACATTGCCGACGTCACACACTTTGTCAATGAGGGCTCGCTCACCGACCTGGAAGCACGCGCAAGGTAGGAAAAATCGAGAATGAAAATACAATAAAGCTGCAATCGCTTCTTTTCTGTTCCTCTACCAGACCTGATTCAGATCTGGCTGAAAGTATTTAAAACTGCCATAATACTTTTTTCATGTTCTTCTTATTCTATCCTCCAAGATCGACGACCTACTACCTGGCAGACCGCAGGTACGACATGCTGCCTGCTGTGCTCAGTGCAGACCTTTGCTCTCTGCTGGGAGGAGTTGACAGGTAAGGGAACATTTAGACATCATTTATTGACTTCATCTTTAAACAACCAAAGGGAACAGCAGCACCTAACATAACTCTGTACTGTGGTCAAAATGATTCAGCATGTATTTCTAACACGTGCTTTCAATGCCCAATCCAGGTACGCCATGAGTGTGCTGTGGGAGCTGGACGCACACACGTTAGTTGTTAAAAAGGTTTGGTACGGACGCACCCTCATCCGCTCCTCCTACCAGCTCCACTATGAGCTGGCTCAGGCCCTCCTCAACGGAGAGCAGGCAGATGTCCCTGAACTGGCCCAGCTCAGCCCCGAGGAGAAGGACGCCAAGATGGCCGAGCTCACCCAGGCTCTGGAGACGCTGACACACGTAGCCAGGCAGCTCCGGGCGCTGAGGGACAGAGGGGGCGCTCTGGAGCTGGAAGGCGTGGAGGTAGGATTAGTTTCTCCTTATGTGCAGAAGAAATAAGCTTGATTTGTGAGAAAACCGCCTTTTGACTCTAAATGCGTTGCCACCCGTCCTCAGGTGCGTGCCCAGCTGGACGAGCAGAAGAACATCACAGCCCTGGTCCCCCGCCAGCCTCTGGAGGTCCACGAGACGGTGGCCGAGTGCATGATTTACGCCAACCACTGGGTGGCGCGCAAGATTCAGGAGAGCTTCCCTCATCACTCTCTGCTGAGGCATCACCCGCCGCCTCGCCAGGAGTTCTTCAGTCAGTTAGTCGACAGTGCAAAGGCAAAGGGCTTCACCATCGATACCAGGTAACAAATAGACTCCAGAGGGTACAGACATCTTATTAAAGAGCAGTTTAATAAGTGCTTAGATACAACACTGTCACCTTCTAGAGGTTTTGAGATAAAGGGATAAAAGCTTATCATACCTTCTTGAATTTAGCTTTAGAGAATGACTTCTTGTCTTCACTCTGCTCCTCCAGGTCTAACAAAGCCTTAGCCGACTCCTTGGACCATGCGGTGGATTCTGAGGATCCCCTGGTGAACAGGCTGCTCAGGATGATGGCCACCCACGCCATGTCACAGGCACTCTACTTCTCTACTGGTGCTTTGTCCCAAGACCACTACTACCATTACGGTACACACTTTAATTATTATTTCGGGGCATTATCTTTACATGTGTCAGTGCCTTTCCTCATCACATTTTCAGGAGCACTGTGCTGACATCTTCCTGTATTTCAGGTCTGGCTCTGGACCGATACACACACTTCACCTCGCCCATCCGTCGCTACGCCGACATCGTGGTCCACCGCCTTCTTACGGCTGCTATCAACCTGGACTGTGGCGTGGGCCCCAGTAAAGCGTCGGCCAGTAACGAAGAAGTGCAGGAAATGGCTCAACACATCAATAACAAGAACAGAGTGAGTGCTGTTGCTTACATGATTCAGCTGTGAAGCATGAAGTATCACCACGCTGGGCTCAGCATGCTCTGACCTCTCTGTGACCCTTTCAGGCAGCCCAGCAGGCCCAGAAGTTGTCCACAGAGTTGTTCCAGTGTCTCTTCTTTAAAGAGAAAGACCCTCAGACGGACCTGCACTGTGTGGCCAACGGCATCGTCTACGCCATCCGAGACAACGGCGTGTTGGTCTTTGTCCCACAGTAAGAGGATAAGACTAAACTATATACACTGTGTTTTTCTCCTTCCTCAACCACTGAGTTGAGGGTTAAGGCTCCTGCAAAAATAATTTCAATGAAAGCAGGGGAAAGAACTCCTCAGTAAGCGTTACAGTGCTGACTACACGTTGATGCTTCATAGGTATGGAGTAAAGGGTCCGATGTATGTGAAGAACCGAGAAGGTCAGGTGGTGACTGTGGGAAAAGATGGCAGCTGTGATTGGCAGAGTGGCTCTGTGCAGCGACACTCGGACCACATCGTCACCACCAGCAGCGCCGGCAGCACCACCTTCAGGCTGTTTGGACACTTGACTGTGAGTCACTGTCACAAAGTGATGTTTTCGTTTCCTTAGCAGCTTTCTTTCAAAGTCCACAACATGATAATGACGTTTCTCCACTCGCCTCTCTACAGGTTCGAATCTCTGTGCGCTCATCACGTTGCCATGCAGACAGTCTCAACCTGGAGATTATCAGCAACAAGCCCCATCGCAATTCTGAGCCGCAGCCTGCTCGCTCCCAGGGCCACTCTCATCTGGTCCAGGAGGTGGTCCGCCTGGCCGAGGAGGCGTCCCAGCAGGCTCAGGAGAAGGCGGCCCGTGGCCCCAAACTCTCCAAAGAGGAGAGAGAGTTCTGCCAGAGCAAGAGCCCCAACCTGTACTCCCTCCTGGAAGAGATCAGAGAGCTGGCTTTGATGGACCTGGGAACAGCTGCAGCATAGAGCAGCGTCGTTGTAAGATCAAATCAATATCACCAAAAGCGTTTTGCAACATCTCTCAGTGGTATTTCTGTGACCACGGGGAACAGGCTTTGATTCCGGAGAGGAGCCTGAGAAACATCTACCACACATCCGGGGAAGGCAGCAGGTGTGCAAATGACCCACTCCCCTCTCAGGACCTCAAATAGGAGAACTACACAACACGACACTAACTCAACAATGTTTTGAAATCATGATAGCAAATGTGTATATTATTTACCATCTTCAGGCGCTAATGTGGTCTTTTAAGTTATGGGATGGATCCCTTTCACATTCAGGATTTTCTCTATACTGCAATTAAGGCTAAAATCAGTGTGTACATGGATGGAATAGGATTCGGTTGTTCACCAAGTATACACAACACATCAGTGTATGAGTTTCAGTTCGTCAGGTGAGGAAATTCATGTGGAGACGACTATTTGGTATCGGGTTAAATGCCTGAGTAACTCAATTCACAGTCACATAATGGAGGTCTCCAATCATTTCAATTCAAGTTTCAATCAAACTATGGTGTTGACAAAATGTGTGAAAATGATTAAATGAATTGAATCTAATCAAACGTGGAGGTCTTCACACTCTGAGGTTAGTTGTTGTAAATGTAGCTTAAACACTGAGATATTAAGAGTGGCAGCACTGATGATGGATTTGAATTGTTAAGACGTAATAACTGGAAAACAAATGCAATGCAAATATGTCAAAATAATGATGTTCCTTGATATATTTTATTAGTTTTATAAAACAAATAATGAATCTTTGACTTGATTCTACACAGAGTCCTAATGATGAACTATTCATAAATGAGCACTGAACAGTAATAGGTTTATTTATTATGATGCTCAGTGTTAATATTGAATTGGGAGTTTTGCTGTATAATATCTTCAGGATACATGTTTTGTTTCCTCTGCATATCTGTTATATAGAATCTATTTTGTACAAAATCGGTGTTATATGTTACAGCATTGAAAACTATGATCAAGAGTTTGAGCTGTTTTATGATTTGTTATTAAAATGATAAATGAATACCTATGTTTTGTTTGTGGTCTACATGAACTATGAGAACGCTCCTGATCAGACCCAATGTTATCAGACATTTATCCATTTTCCTCAAAACTTCAATGTTTTCATCATAAAAACCTGGCAAATATACAGTAGGCTTTATGGTGCTAAACATTTTCTGCATTCATTACAAACCATGTAGGTGGTCTCAGTTTGAAGTATACAAATCTTTTATTATTCTGCTTTAAGGGATGCTTTCAGGAGAATAAAATGTTGACTGGAAAATATAAAATATAAATTAATACTGGACGCAAATGCAAGAAATGTAACAAGGGAACACATAATTGAATGGAAAACTACACTGTACATTGTGTCTCTTCGCTAAAGCACATTAGTCCGATTTTGTGGACCTTTTCTGCTCAACAAAGCTTTAAAAGTTCTGGAAGAATGTTTTAATGGCAGCTGGTGGTTCACAAGCCTCTGGCTGACGGGAGATCCTCCACTCAAACAACAGTGTGCCGCACCTGAGTGTTAGTCGCTGCTCTGGCCCAGCTGAGGGGCGGGGCTGGAGCTGGTCTCAACTGTCTCAGCCGTCTCCTGCTGGGCATCATCAGGAACCACCGAGTCTTCAGGTGGAGGCTGAATGGGTTGTTGTGCAATGCTGTCTGGCTCCTGGTCCAAATCCTCCACCCCTTCATCTTGGTCTTTGGTGGCGCTCACTTCCTGTGTAGAGGCGGTGGCAGGCGGCTGCTCAGCTGACGAGTCCACAGGGAGAGAATCTGGAAGTTCTAGAAAGCAAGAGGAAAATGCATGGTGACATGAAACAAAAGGAAAAGACAGAAGCTGTGAAACTTCATTGGTGTTAATGAAGAACAGGCATGTTATGTTGTAGGAGCTATCAGACTTGTTCTTCCTACCTGTTTGCTGTTGTTGCTGCTGGCGAGCGAGCCTCTTCTCCAGGGCCCTCTGTCTGTTCAGCTCCATGCGTTTCTGCTGTTCCCCGGTCAGAGAGGCTGGGGAGTAAGTGGCTGGAGCTGGCGTGGAGTGGACTGGGGCAAAATCAGAGAAGCCCACTTCCCCAAACGGATCTGGATCCCTAAAGACGTTCACCTCAGGAGCTGCCTCCTCCTCACCTACAGCAAAAACAACTTCTCAAAGACTTGTGCACCGCAACCAGTTGGGTGATCGGGCAGATTTGATGTGACACTTTGCATAGAGCGGATATTTATAACTTTTTTAACTTAGAGGACTCACACATAGAACAGCTCTATTATCATGAGGTCATGATGGGGATTCAGTGGCTCCCACATTTACTCAGCAGTTACTGACACAGTCATTGGTCCTACTGTAGCGTCACCAGGGCAACTGTGTGCCAATATTTAGGAATAAAATGAAGTGTCAAGCTTTCATTGATGAGATCTCTTACCATCGTTGCCGATGAAGTCCTCATCAGTCAGTGGCATGTCCAGTCGTATTCGTTTGAGACACGTCTGCCGTGAGACAAAGACAAACAACTTCACATACTGCACTGGAAGAAATCTGTACGTTTGGTGGAAATGTGTCTCCATATGTTCGTCCCACCTGCACTTCCTTCTTGGCCCCTAGCTTTTCCACTTTGTCAATAAAATCTTCAAACTGCAGTTTGGGGAACAACCTGTGGGCCCAGTTCTCCATCTTCTGCATCAGCAGCCGCAGGTCCTCAGCCTGATTGTACAAAGGCAGTGATACACTTGGCCATATGCTGATTGACTACATAAGTCAGAACACAGATGTGTAATCATCTCTTACCTCGTGCCCTTTGCCCTTGAACGCAGCACTATCAAACAGTGTGCGCAGAGCTGGGAGTCCTCTGTCTGAGATCAGCCTGAAAGCAAAAGGTAACACAATGTCAAATATCTAAGATGTCACCTCAAACACCAACTGATTCTAAAGGACACTGAACAACACGGAAAAGAAAGAACAGAACTATCACAACATGCAGATAAGCAGCTGGAATGGTTTGGAGCAACTCATTCAATGCATCAGTGCTTTAGGATTCATGCATCAACCTAACTAAAGACATGTAGTTCCTCGCCATGATACAGTTTGATGATATTAAGTCACAGATTGTCAGCAAACACACATCTTAAAACAGTCCCATGATTCATGTGTGTGGTGCATTGATGGATGTGCTCTGCCCTGATGTGTGTGTGCAGTGTGTGTGGTTTACCTGTTAGAGTCCAGCTTAGGCTGTGGCCTCTTCACTCCTTTTCTTTTAGCAGTGGGAACCTCAGCCAGTTTAGAATGCTCACCGTCTTCATCCTCTGCATAGTCACAACACACACACTCCTTAGGTCTAACTGCAATGCACTACACACCCGGATGAATTTAATGCAGATGTTGCCTTGTAGTCCAGCTGTGCCACATTGACAGACATGATACGTGCAGCTTCATGTTTCCCCTCACCATTTCCGAAGGGGTTGGCCTCGTCTACTCCTCCCAGGCCCGGGGAGTGAGGAGGGGGAAGAGGAGGGAAGGCTTCATCATCTATGCGGTCGTAGTCAGGAATGTCATCCATGGTGTGTAGCACTGAAAGATCACCTGAAGAAGCAATACAGACATATAATGTAGAATTACACCGCGCTTCCAAACCAAAACGATCCGACAGAGCAAAATGGTTGATTGGAGGATTGATTTCCTGTGCTTTAATACACTCCCGAATCTATATACATATATATAGATTAGATCCAACATGCACCTCTATGGGTTTATTATTACAAACATCACAACTTTCATGTATCAGTCTCCTTCCTCGCCCATACCCGGTATCGGCCATGAAAACAGATATATCGGTCTACTGTTACGTCACAACATGAAGGCGGTAAATTCAGAAACTCTGTCGGCGCTAAACACAAAGTCAACAGCAACGACTCATAAACTCAGAGAGGAGGCGGCTGTGGTGACAAACAAGCTTAAACTAGATATAGTTTAGAGTTAGTATAGTAGCTACAGTATTGTTTCCTGAGCGCTATTTTACGTGAAAACACGGCACACACCCGCAGTCAAGCTAAGTAATGCTAGCTGCTGACTGTCAACACAGGAGCTACAATCACGAAATAAAACTTATAGACTGGTTGAGCACAAACGAGACGCTTCAACGTTGTGGATGTGTCTCCGACATGTCAATAACTTGCATTAAAACAAACATAATGAAATAAGTGTGTGTTCACATACCAGATAAGGACTGACCAGCGACTGCAAAGAACATAAAAGCGTGACACACCACACTTCCGGTCTCAAGATATGTACTTTCAGAATTAATCCAATTTTAAGCCCGATACCAGCTTTCTAGAAAATCTTTTGTACCACAAAATTAAAGACAGTATAGCTAATAATAACATACGGAGGAGCTTTATTTTAGGTTTTGAGTTATAAATGAAAAAGGCATTTGTGTGTTGCCAAAAACTAAATAAACAGAGGGAAAATGAGGCGAATATGTAGGACTATGATTCTTCGCCTATTAGCCTGGTCCAGAATCCAATCTGACCTGACCTTCTGCTTGTGTTGTGTTACAATACTGCCTTGTCCAGCTGGACTCACACCACCCTGAAAATATAATCTGGACAAAGCTGAATATGACCTGGAATTGTCTTTGCCCTCAATACACAGTATTTAGAGTGTGTGCAGAAGATTTTCATGTTTGTGATTGCATAATGTAAAGGAAGGACAGAACCGAAAAATGAAAAGGTCTAATATATCGTAAACATGAAAAATGAAATATTACAAAATACTAGTGACATATTCGCCTCCTCGTTTGTATTCAATTCTTGATGTTAGTTGGGTTTTCAAGGCTTTTATTTCGAAGGAAACGCTACTCCGGAGACATATTTCCGTCAAAGAGGTCTGTTAGTGAAGCGTGTTGAGTAATGAGTGTGAGGTGAAAATGTTATGTTATATTTATGCAGAAATAAAAACTAAAAACACAGATATGAATGAGTAAATGATAACTTTCAAATATGTTTAAAACGTGTTTATTTCAAAACCCGCAAGAAAAGACGTAAGTCGTGGTTTAAAGTAGTTTATTTAAAACAGAACGGCATGACAGTGAAATCAACAAAATGCTCTTAACAGGATCAAATCGTGTGTGTGTGTGTGTGTGTGTGTGTGTGTGCGTGCGTGCGTGTGTGTTTCAGTGGCGTCCTCGAAGTAGGAACATGAGGAAGACTGCACTGAGGAGTATGCAGAGTGTGCACACAGTGGGAACCACAATCTCTGTCACCATCTCCATGTGGCCAATCAGAGGATCTGTAACAAACAGCAAATATGTTGACAGGCCCACCTTTAGTTCATAACACTAATATTTGACTCATTTCAGGCCTATAGATAATTATTATTGAATTATTGACATTAATGCATTTTTTTCTAAGATGCTATTTTGATTCAAGGGATTTAATCATTTGACACAATATGTTAGACTTAAAATATTTGTAAATGTTCCATAGTCAGACAGACAACAGATTTTATAGGAACTAGTTGACAAGTCTAACCAGAGTTGTACCCCTTAGAGAACTTGTGAAGGTGTGTTGAGTTAAATATTTGATAAGATTTTTAATTTATTTACATTAAACATGGTTAGGTTTTTATCATCCAGGGTTCACTTAATCCTGATGAATTTTATTTAAAAATATTTCATCCCATGACATGATCGCGTGAAACGACAGCCTGATAGTTGATTCTGTCCCAAATCATATCTAATGACCTTTCCAATTGGTAACATAATGATGTCTGTGTGAGTCTCACTTCATGCTTTGTACCTAAACTTCATCATGCACTGGCCAAGCCTTTTGCGTCCCTGCATGTTCCTGATTTTTCTGCGATTTTCTTCTAGCTGGGGGGGCAAAACAAAGAAAAACCCTGTTAGATGCAGGAATAACAAGCTTGGAACAGAATTTTCCTTTGTTTGGCCCCGCCTGCGCTCATGTTGTATTACTACCAACCTGCAGCCAGGAGCTGGTTGCTGGAAGAACACGTCTCTATGGCTTTCCTCTTCCAACTCTCCACCTGCAAAGAGCCAAACAATTTCTTACAGTCTAACAATAGATCCTGTTAAAAGGTGCAATGTGGCAGTAGAGACTTTACCTCTCTCTGATTGGGAAAGCCATTAGAGCTGATGATGCGTTTGTAGTACTGGACAGACGCCTTCGGGTAACGTTGTTTATTTTTGCTCCTGAAGTCCACATAATAGAGTCCAAACCTCTCTGAAAACCCTTCGTCCCACTCAAAGTTGTCCAAGAGCGACCAGGCTGTGTAACCCTTTACGTTCACGCCATCCTTAATTGCTAGAATTCAGACCAGAAAAAAAACAAAGCCAGTTTGTACACTTGAGAAAATTAAAACCACAAAACAATGGCATGATGTTTCAGTTCCAGAGGAGTGGTGGTCTCACCTTTGAGCATTTCATTGATGTACCCTTTGAAATACTGCATCCTCCACTCGTCACACAGGTCTGTGCAGATCATTTTCTCTGACACGCCATTTTCTGTCACGTAGATCATTGGGTTTCCATACTGAGTCTGGTTGGAAAACAGTATTTGTTCCACATTTGAACCCATAGATTTTGAATTTCCTGTCTTTTAATTCACAGTAAAGGACTTTATAAACTAGTATGAATACAAAATGCTCACACTTTGTTTATATGTGTGTGTTAATACTACTTTTTTAATTTGATAATGTCATGATGTTAAATAAGGCAGCAGTAACATGTGACTTCATCATTAATTATCTGGTTTTCTTCATCATTTAGTCAATTCCTGGTTAAATCCTACCTTTAAAAGCAAATGTTTTTTTTATTTAATTGCTGCAATAACCCAGGTTTGCTTGTGGCTTTAATGTGTGTTTGTGTACCTTAACAAAGTTCAGCAAGCGACGGAATCCCCACGGGACAGAATAGAGCCATTCTGAGCCGGGATCAGGCCAGCGCGGGTCCACCAGTCCAGCCAGGTCCCGGTCGGAAAAGTAGCTGTCTCCCAGGCCTGATGGGTAATTCTTCTGTGTGACGTAACGTGTGGTGAAATGGCCGATGCCCAGGAAGTCACAGGTGCCTTTAATGTAACTCTTCTCCTGAGGTGAGAACACAGGCAGCCGCGACGTTCCCAGGCCCTGCTGACCGCTTTTACGACCTGCAGGTCCAATGTCAACGTGAGTGATATTTTCTCATTGTGTTGTTGCTTTTTGTGCCTGAATAAAGCATTTTAGCAGCATTTCCTCCACTGGTTGTACGTGTCATTACATACCGATGTAGTCTTTCATAATTTGAGGGTAATCTCCATTGAAGAGCGGCGTAGCGAACCATCCCATGTAGAACTGCACATATCTCTCTGCTGCTTCAATGTCCCTCTGGTTGCTGATGTCCACCGGCTCCCCCCAGTCAGCGGTCAGAGAGATCCCGACCAGGCCTGACCACACACACACACACACACACACACACACACACACACACACACACACACACACACACACACACACACACACACACTCTCAGTTTTGGATGGTAACTTTGCTCCATCAGTGCTACCTCATGTTCAATTTGTACCTTTTTGTTTGCTTCTCCACTGAATGTCGTATGTGTGCCAAACCTTAGCGTGTGCCTATTACAAAAGACACAACAGCAGCGTCACACTCATTTTTGCAGACAATCAACAGACAATTATTGACTGAAAAATGAAAAAGCCCATTTATCAATAATAACCATCCACCTCAATGAAGAAGTATTCATACCTTGATGATGTGGTGGGCAGCTTTGTAGGCTCCCGTCCCCTTCAGCTTGAGTCCAGGCGCATGTTCCCCTGTTTCATATCCTTCTACAGCAATGGACTGAACCAAAAGCACAGAAAAGACCAAGTTCTCTCACATGCAAGTTACCGTTCACTCTAAAAAGGGGGTTGTACAGGATGACATTTATGATACCAAGTTCAAACAGAAAGGGGGAATGCTGGGTTACTGCACAGAACACCACCTGCCTCTGTGCTTGTAAGGCAATTTGTGTAGTAGGTTAGTAAAGGGCATTATTTCTGTTCCCACTTGTACTCTGACTGAGGCAGCCCAGAAGTCTGCAGCCAAATAGACATAGGAGAGATATTGTATGTGATATCGGGCTGTACCACTAAACTTGACTTGACTAGAAGGAGCAAAACCTGTGAATGCAAATATAGGGTATTTTAGGGTAAGGGTCATGGTTAGGGTCATGGTAAGGGGTCAGGGTCAGGGTCAGGGTCAGGGTCAGTTGTAGCTGTAGGCATATTCATATAATATGAAGTACAACATTTCGGTCTCGTGCTGGCATTTGACCAATCACATCTTTGTTGTCGGACCACAGGTGGGAAGTTTATGAATATTCATTAGGTGGCTACTTTCTGATAGGCTGAGCAGAGATGCAGGAAACCCTATGAATAAGTTTAGACATTTAGGGAAACGATTAGAGTTAGGTTGACAGGTCTTTTATAAAGTATATGTTTCTTTTTGACCTGAATTTGATTTATGAAATTTCCATATTGACTCAAACTAAAAGGTGATTAACAGCAGGTTATTGTGATGGCACACATGGTGACGTACCCAGGGGTTGCTAAAGGTGATCCAGTACTTCACCCGGTTTCCAAACCTTTCAAAGCACAAGTTTGCAAAGTCATTGAAATGGTTGACCATGCTGATATTCTGCCAGCCGCCATATTCCTCCTGTAAGATCTGGAGAGGCGGAATATAAAATGACATATCAGCATCCACCATCAGTATGAAAACTCAAAGCCTGCAGCCGCGTCAATCTCACCTGAGGTAGATCCCAGTGGTACAGAGTAACGATAGGCGTGATCTTATTATCCAGCAACGTGTTAATCAGGTCATCGTAATATTTTATTCCTTTCTCATTGATGTGTTCACCTGAAAGAGATGTCAAAGAGGTCAGAGATTCATTTTGATAGTCACCATGATGGAAAATAAGGACTATCAGTAGCAAATCAGCAATAACTGCATCAATGCAAACATATATACGACTACAGGTACCTTTCAGTCCATTTGGTAAAATCCTTGGCCAGGAGATGGAGAAACGATAATGGTTCAACTTCATGTCTTTCATCAAAGCGATGTCATCCTGAAACCAAAAACATGTCATGTCAGCATCTTACCAATAATTGTTTGAACTTCTTCTACCATAGCTCATATACTTCTTGAATGCACATGTAGAGGTTTGTATTAGGCACCTTGAACTTGTAGTAGCCCTCACACGTGGTGTCTCCTGTGTCGTTTAAAAGTATCTTCCCCTTTTTGCGTACAAATTCATCCCAGATGCTCATCCCTTTGCCATCGGTGTTCCAGGCTCCTTCTGTCTGATAGGCAGAGCTGCCGGCTCCCCAAGAGAAACCTGCAGAGGATTAACACTTACATTAACAGGCAATCAGCACAGGCATTAACAATCTGTGACGTATTTGTGTCTTAATAACAGTTGTACCTGTGGGCAGGGTGCCGTAATAGAAGGATGACCTCTCGTTCTTTGTCCAGTCAAAGTCTTCGCTGGCTGACACACATAGCATCCATGCAAATGCAATAGTCCTCAGGCTGTTCTGCTGCAGCATCGTGATCGTTGTCTTCAGTTACATCTAAAGAGCAAATACACACCACTCTCATTACGTACTGTATATGTAGATAACTCCAAATCCATTCATTCCTCTCTTTGAGCTCTTGAATTTGCTTTGAAATTTTGACTTGAATATCTCAGACCATCTAAAAACAGCCTCTACTTTACACTGACCAAGATATCAAAACTGGGCGCAGATCATAGAGGCACAGATACATTTCAAGATGAGAAAGAAATTAAATTAAATTCAATAAAACTTACAAAAAGGTGTTAATCAGGTGTCCAATAAAAACCACTGAAGTATGCAGTCGCTGTCAACGGACATTTTCTAGTTTCATTTCAACCAGCTGTAAGACACACTGACGCAAAACGCTATGAGGGACAGAAAGTAAGCAAGCTTGTCTAGCGCAGTTAAGATAAGAGACATTTCAAGCAGTGGTGTGTCTATTGTAGGGCGAAGAATAAGCAAATAAAAGAATGAACATGAAGATCTTCTAGTTGCCTCCTGTTAAAGCCTGTGATGTTTCTGTCCCCGTCTCTGTCCCTGCGCTCTGTCTCTCCCTCGCCCTCAGACTCAGAAGAAACACATATACATGTCTGACCTGTTGCATTTGTGTCCTCTGGAAATGGCTCCAAAATGCAGGAAACGTCCCCAAGCTTCTGGTTTGTGCTCACTGATGTCACTGGCAGGTTCACCACCACTTTTACAAAAACACAGGGAAGCATCCAGGACATTTTTGCTATTCAGTAACCCCCCCCCCAACCCCCACACACACACAAACACACACACACACACACACAAGCACACGCAGGCAAACACACACATTCCAAATACCCCACCATTTAAAGTCAGTGAGGTGTGAGCTTGATTTTGCTGTGGCACACAGATCTTTTGGATTTTGACACTGCAAGCAAAGTTCATATTATGAGCTTGATCCATTTGTCCAGAAATTGTACAGAGACGATTTTGTGACATTATAGAAACCGTTGTGCCTTTTATCCTGCCGCAACATGAATGTTTCAATAGATAAATCCGATATATTTAAGATGAGGCCATCATTTAGTTGATCAGCTCCATCCCTCTCTTCTCCCTCATGCTGCTTTCATCAGATCATGTTATGTTACCTGACTCAGTCATGCCTAATGTCAATGTTAAATGTCATTTGAACAAATCTTTAACTGTCTTGACAACTGCTTCACAAAACTTTGATGGCAGTTATTTCAGAAATATACAGATATATAATATTCAGAGTACATAAATCTGTCATTTCTCTTACATTGACCCTGTAGCAACATATTCATATTTTATGTTTTTTGTGCAAATGAGTTGTTCTTGGTCTGTGTCCTGTGCTTTTGTGTGACTGAAACTGGGACCTTTCATTGATATGAGGCCCTGATGGCCTTGTCTGCATTAGTTTCATTGTCATGATTTCAGTTGAAGCATGTTAACACAACTCTGTTGAGTGAAACCACATATTTGAATCACCTGTACCTGATGGTTTGTACAGCAACAGTAAACAGTAAATGGAGATTCACAGGGCATAAATAACAGAAGCCTCCACTGTGTGCAGCACCCCTCGGGGTTACCACCAGTTCAGAGAACACCACGTGCTGCTCTCGCACAAAGCATCAATACATCCATTATCATGGGTGTACAACACAGCTGCAGGAAAATGCTGAATTGTTGAAAAGCTAAACTGTTTGCACTGCACTCTCACATTTCTACATGTACATGTGTACAGAAACATAATGCTGTTGTACTCTGTGACTGTATTTGTGTATTTTGCATGCACACAACTGCTTCAAATGGCTTGGTGTGTGTGTCTTTTTGTGTCCACACATGCACTGTATGCAGTTGCAGTGTTGTCGATGTGTTCAGGTGAGAAGATAGAACCGCATAAACGTAGTCCTGTGAGTGTGTTTAGCATATCAATGGTGTCCAGGGCCCCGGCGAGTGTTACAGAACCACTATGAGCTTTCTAGTATGTTGTGTGTCCCCTCCACCTGCTGTATTTAAGGGGCTTTCTTGTGGCCTCGCAGAGCTGACATGAACATCTTTACTAAAGTTCCAGGATTAGCCCAACAAACCAGGTATGTTGAGAGTGCCGCGCACCGGTGGGACACAGAGCCGCCAGTCTGCCGTGGAGTGGGTGGGCCCAACGCTCCACATCCCACCATCCAGCCAGTTAAACCAAGTCTTATGATAGGAGCCATGCACACATACATTTTAGGTGCAGGTCAAAGGCTAAAACATCCATCTGTGGGAAATGAATCCTAATCTGTAACCGCTGCAACCCACAGTACAGTCAGTGTTGACATGTCGTTATCACATATGCCTTATTCAAGTGTCTTGTGTGTTGGGAGGATAATTGCTCATTAAAAATGTTTCTATATCCACAGCAAGCTGGGGTCTGTGCTCCAACGTGCCTTCTACGGGTCCAGTGGGAGGGTGAGTCAAATGATGATGTGGGATTGTTTTTTTTTTGGAGACCCTTCAAAAAAAGAGGGGTTGATTCAACTCAATAGCAACTTTTGAGGCTGGTTAGTTTTTGGGTGTACGTTGTACAATATATATGCTATATTTAACATTGAAAATGTAATGATGAGTATTTATTTATGTGTTTGGACCTGTGCTTGCCAGATTTTCACCTGGCAGCCTGGTTCTAAATAGTTAGTAGATAGTAGAATTTGGTAAATTCAGACAAACTGTATTTATATTTACACAGCCATAGTTACACATTCACATTATTTGTAATATCTAAATACAGAAGGGGGCAAGAATATTGGAAACAATATAGAGTTGAATCAACCTCTCTGTGACAACTAAAACTGTTACAAGCTACACAAAGGCAGGATTTGTTGCAGGCTTGTGGCAGTGTGCTGCACTGGATAATAGCATGATGCAAGATGACGTAATGCTCTTTCATTTGGACACGTGAGCGTTTCAGGAATAGGGCAGTCAAGTTACAGCAGATTGTGTCATCCACGTCTTATTTGTGACCTCAGGTGACCCTTTTCGAGCAGCGGAACTTTGCCGGCAGGCGGCTCGATCTGAGCTCCGACTGCTCCAGACTCAGTGACAAGAGCTTCCCTGAGAGATGTAACTCTGTGCAGGTGGAGAGTGGAGCGTAAGTTTACACCTCCACCCAAAGAAAAGCTCATGACAACGCCACACAGTGAGCAGTGGCATAGTGTATAAAGTAATACAAGTACACTCTCATTTATACTCGACTAAAGGATTTGAATTATTTGCAGCAAAGCGTGTGTGAGCGTCAACAGTGAAAGTACACATTGATTTGAGTGTTACATTTTTGTTGCATTGATCTTTTCCATCCCAGAAATATATAGCATATATGCAATAGTATCCAAAAACTACAAATGTACTCCATTATGTCCAACCACAATGTATGAAAGAAAATGTGATAACCTGAAATTATATCAGGTTTTTCTCAAGCGTTACCAGAAGGGTGATACATCTAAAAGTATGGACCTCAGAGCATGTTCCTTCTCTGTCCACTTTTGTTCACAGATGGGTCGGTTACGACAATGACAACTTCCGGGGCCGTCAGTACCTGTGGGACATGTGTGACAGGGGAGAGTACAACTGCTGTGAAAAGTGGTCTGCCCAGGGGGATCACATCTCCTCCGTCCGCTCTGTCAAACAGGTGGAGTTTTAAACACACACACAAACATATTTACTTGTAAAAATAGGTGCAGGGGCAGAGAACCTTGAGAGAAGTATCTGTAGGGAGTGGTGATAGAATCGTGTATTCAAGTGCAGTGATACATATGGTAAAAATGACTTCATCAGCAGTTGAGCTTTTTCCTGTTTCTTTCCTTCCTGCAGGACAACAACCCTGCCAAAGCTCAGCTGTTTGAGAGAGCTGGCTTCTCTGGTAAGAAGTTGGAGTTCCAGGATGACATCCCCAACCTGATGAGCCGCTACAGCCTCAACAGAGCCGCCTCCATCCGCGTCCTCGGAGGAGCGTAAGTATTGAATTACGAGTCAAAGTCCTTCTTTCTGTTCCACATCACAATTAACAATGAAGTGATTTTGGCTGAGTCAGGGCAGAGCTCACCCCCCCTCCTTTCCTGTGTGTCTGTGTAGGTGGGTTGTGTATCAGGAGCCGAACTACAGGGGCCCACATTACGTGCTGGAGAAGCGTGATTACAACAACTTCTCTGACTGGGGAAGCCAGAACGGCACAGTGGGTTCCATGCGCAGAGTCCGCTTCAGCTAGGACCACCCACCCTCCACACACACATACACATACAATAGCACCATCGCCATGTCCATCCATCAGCAGGACCATCACACACACAAACCCACACCAAGAAAACCGTGCCACCTTTTTTACTAATAAAATGGTGAAAACTTAACATTTGTGTGTTTGCTCATTAAGTCAGTGAAGAAGTGCTCATGAACCTGTTTGTCAAGATCTAAACCAGGAAAGTGCGAGACCACGAATGCCAATGTGATCAAGTAAATTCTGTGATCTTGGTGTCAAAGGTTGCAGTAAAATAGAGGGTTGAAACAGAGATGGCACAAGAATCAGCAGTAAGAATAAGATTGTTTCATACTTTAGTCAGAGCTGTCTCAGTACTGTGTAGGGGCCAGAGGCCAGGTTGAGACTGCGCTCAAAAATTTTGGAAGGAAGATTAGAAATGGGTCTGCTATGCAGAAGGTCTTTTTTCTTCTTTCAAAAACAGGTTCATTCAAATACATTTTTTAAAAGCAGCAGGCACAATGCCCGTGTCTATATTGTAAATCAGGACTCACTACCTTGTAAAATAGTTATATTGTATCATTAGCGTTTATTAATATTAAGCAGAGAGGCCCCAAGCACAATTTTGGCAGAGGATCAAGCAAGAGGGGCCTGGCCTTTGAGGACGCAACCAACTTAAAGTGGCCAATGTCTCTTAATTCCATTGGTCAGAATCAATCACTAGCTTTAGATTGAAACACTTTTAATGCATTTGAAGATTTCCTGTAATTGGGTCATCTGTTAGGATATTGTAGTAGTACTATGCCATTTGTTTTGTAATTTAATACTCAATTTCTACCTGTACACCTGAAAATTCCAGGATCAGGAGCTGCCGAGAGATATATATATATATATATATATATATATATATATATATATATATATATATATATATATATATATATATATATATATATATATATATATATATATATATATATATATATATATATATATATATATATATATATATATATATATATATATATATATATACATATATATATATACATATATATATATATACATACATATATACATATACATATATATACATACATATATACATATACATATATATACATATATATACATATATATATATATATATATATATATATATATATATATATATATATATATATATATATATATACATACATATATATACATATATATATACATATATACACACATATATATACACATATATACACACACACACTAAATGCTGCATGAAACTAGAATCACAAGTCTCCAGCATGTGTTGTCTACATTTGGTAGCAATTGTTCATCCAACAGTTGGGTCGACAAGTATTTGGACATTGACACAATGTTGGCTCTGTACATCACAATGGACTAGAAATGAAACAAGATGTGCCAAAACGTGAAATGTTTTATTCTGCTTTGATGAAGTATACATTTCCAATAAAGAAAAACCTATAACAGTTCCAAAACATCATAACCCAGGAATGACACATGCCACACAGTGCATATGAAAGTGTCACATGGGCAGATACAGTAGACAAATATCTAAAAACGGAACGTACCAGAGATGACTCAACTGCAGCAGTGTTTCAATTTGTGCCCAAATGGAAGCCATGCGAGAGTTAACGAGCAAAATTGACACATTTCAAACAAATAAGGCACCTGAGGTAAAACATAACAGCAGATGTAAAGCCTTCAATTGAACTACATGTAAAAGCAGTCAGGCAATCTTACCTCCAAAAAGGGAAAAATAAAACAAAATTAAAAATTAAGTTATAATTTAAATAGATATTTTTTAATTAAAGCTCAAATTCAACCCCTCGAGTGTCATGCAGAGTCTTTGCCATTATGATTGTGGTTGCTTGATTAATTGTAAACAGCGCACGTTAGGGCAAAACAATTAAGAAACCACTGGAATGAGAACCAAAAGCATTAAAAAGCTGGGAGATACTTTTCGTATAGCCAGTCTGAAATAAAGTGCAAGTGTAATATCCAAACATTAACATACCTGCAAACTCTATACATCTTTTGATTTTGAAAACAGCAAAATCTACCTAAAAAGACGGGTTTGCAGATATATGTAAATGTTAAACATGCCTCAAGGATTGTTGAGCAGCACAGCAGCCATGTCCTTGATCACTGAAGACTTCAGCTGAGGGATGAGGCTGATCCTCATCAACTTGCTACTGGAGTACTTGTTCTTCACCGCCTGCAGAGGAGGAAACTATTAGTTCAGCTCATTCTAAACACTGCAGCGCTCCGTTACCGTGCATGTCTGACACAAACTTACCAGGAACTTTGTTTTTCCTTCATTCACATTCGATACATTCTTGGCAATGTGCTGCATGACTGGCTTCAGATGGGCTTCATCATAAGTGGAGTAGTGCTGCTGTGTAGCAGACTGCAAGGGGAGAGAGCGAGCGAGAGCTTTGAATTTTTGTTTGATGCAAAAAAGGTAAATGACTTGAACCAGTCAACTGAGAGTCTGTGATGCTGATTGTGCCTGAGCGACTCACCCATTGCAGCCCACCAAGCAGCAGCTGGGAGAGACACATGGAAGCAGCTGCGACCTCAGAGGGGCGATAGTGCACCATGTCATAGTCGACCAGGGTCAGCTCCATCAGATACTTGGCCAGTGTGTGTCTCTCTACGTCAGACTGAGAAGACAGAACATTCAGCACACAGAGCTCTGAGGCAAAGAAACATTTTACAAAGCCTTTCTCCCCTACAGCCAAGACGGGCAGACACTCACATTTGCCACCTTTGAAGCCCGTCGGAGGAAGTGTAAAGGCAGAGGGCGGCCCAGGTCAAAGTTGAGGCTCCTCAAAACAATCTGCTCCATCTCCAGAATCTGAGGCTTTGTGAAGGCGTTGTCTGTGATGTAGGCAAAGTCTCCAACCTCTGGACAGTACATCTCCTCGTACTTTGAGGCCACCAGCATGGCAGTGACACCGACCAGCTGCAGCTTCCTGCGAGATACTGGCTGGACCTGCAGTACAATATAAATGTGGTTGAAAGAACAGGGGGAGAAGCCAGTTTCAGTTCAGAAGAAACTGCCACACCTGCAGCAAGTCCTGAATATTTCCTCTGTCGCCCGTTCATTTCCTCTGAAGCCTGCGCCACTGACAAATGTTGCACTTTCAACCAACTAGTCCCATCTAAATCACACTCATTCTGATATAAATCAGATGAACATGCTTTTAAACATAATCTGAAATCAGTGTTAACTCCATAATCAGATTAAGATCAGCTTCAAGTGTTAGTACTTTGACACATGTTCGTCCGTAAGCCAGATGTTCAAAATAAATGTTGCTCTGCCAGTTCCTGATCTTACTTGACCCCTTACCTGCAGAAAACGATCCAGGATGGCAACGGTGAGGTACAGAGTCTCTGGCAGGAGCTGGAACCTGGAGTGGACTTGGATGAGCCAGTCGATCAGAAGAGCCCGCATGCGTTCATTAATCTCATAACCCTGCATGTACTTTGGCTGCACAGCCTGCTGGACCTGCAATCACAGATGGCACACAAAATGAGACCCCTGCCAGTCGTGGGTAAGAGCAGCAGGTATGGTAAGAGAGGGAACATTACCTCCAGAACACGGAGGTAAGCGTAGATGTCTTTGACGTATTCAGAGCAGAGGTGTGGCATTTCTGCGTCCTCCTCGTCCACATCCTGTATAGTGAGCAGTGCCTCTGAGAAAGCCTGGCACAGTTGTTCTTCCTCCTTCATGGACACGTCAGCCACCTCCTCCGCTACAGAGGGGAGCGGATCAGAGGGTTCCTGGGTCTGGACCACTGGACGCTGCGGCTTGGGCACAGCAGCGGTTTTGGCTTTATGGACAGCAGAGGGTTTTGCTGAAGCATTGGCGAGTCCCGTTTTCTGAAGAAACAAAAGCCTGGTCAATATTATGTACAACTTATTCATCTAAATGACAACACGTGGGCGTGACCAGGCAATGAGGAGCATTACTATCACAGTTTCATATTCTTATGGCCAACTCATTGTGTTAAAAGGCTCATGGCGTTAAAAGGCCCGTGGCACTCCCTGTACAAATCTCTCATCTCAACTGTCCATAAAACTCTGAAACATCAATTTTCTAAACATTTCTCTTCATTTCGCCGATCTGTCATGATCTAAAAAGTGTTAGGCTACGTTTGAGTGCACAGCGGACATATTTTCTGCATGGGCTCATTTCAGGCAGGTTTATGGATTATTTATTCAGACAGCCCAAGACCAGAGGTCGCTTTGCAGTGCGTCACGACTGCCAATCTCCTGTAACTTTAATAACCCAGAGTTCACTTATAAGTACGGCGACTGTTGCATGTTCCACTCTCTCGGTGGTAAACTTTCTAAATTTGCATCACCACTCGAACGCAGCGTATTATTAGATTGTCATGGCTAAAATATTGTAACAATATATGTTAGTCAGTTATATTCTTGTTGTATTCACAATAATGGGCGTATGTGACTAACCAATCGTTGATTATGATTCTACAGCCTATTGTTCGACTAGCATTTAGCTTATTGGCACTTAGCCTCGCTGTTCTCTCCATACCATCGCTTTACTTGTGTTGCATCGAACCCTCATATGTACGACGCTTTGACTATAAACGCCTGCTAAATGTTAACTAGACGATATAATTGCCTTGTTTATATCGTTATACTGTGCAACATTTAATCGTGTGAGGTTTGCGTGTCGTGTCTCGTGCGTCACTGGGCAAAACGTACAGACACAGGCAGGCATCGAGACATTTTGTTTAAGTGCAATGTAATGTTCTCCTTTGTTACCTTTGAGTTCACTGCCACAGCTGTGCAGTTTGTCAGTTCTCCAAGCGCAGCTCTCTTCGGGCGTGCTAGCTGGACTTTACCCATTCTTGTTGGGTTTTCCACCTCACCAACCTGCCACAAAAGAGGAAGAAAAGACAACAGAAATGTTATGCTGCAAGTTTCGGAATTAAAGCACGGACGGGGACTCAAAAGTAGACACGACCAAGAACGAAATTAAGGATTCACAACTGAAAAATTTACGCTTACGCCACTAGTCAATGATAGCCGCTTTGAATCGCATAAAAAATATAAAACAATTTGCTTACGGCAGCTCGAACTTCCAGAGAAGACATGCTTGCTGTAGTATCGTTCCAAGTATGAATGATTTAAGGCGAAGGTTGAATCAGCAGCAGTTCACAACAAGTACGGAGAGAATCTGCGTTTACAAGGCAACGAAAACGATGGTGAGCACAGAATTCAAATATGGCCTCATCAGTTCCCATTGGCTACAGCTGCTGCAATCCTAACTTTCTATTGGCTAATGACATGGGGTCAAAGGTAGCGACCGTTTAACCCAGTGCTGTTGTAACGGAAGTGGAACCATCCGAATTATTTGTTTTCTGTGCATGAACGGCGAAAAGATAACCGATTTGCAGAGTTACTATGTTTTCTATCAACACCAAATTACATTTTCACACAAGTACCACTGACATCATTAATATCTTAAATATAATCATAAAAAGAAACGACAGGGAAAAGAAACAATACAGAAACGCACTGTAGCAGGAGAATGTCAGTGAGTGTGAGTGTTTTTCTAGAATAACTTTGGAAATACTGGTGGTGGAGACGTTCAGCAGCTATTTCTACACAGAACCAACGATTGAATATATATTATATAATGTACTGTATAAGAAAAATATTATTACAACAGCGCTACATTGTCGCCACCTACTGGCAACATGTTGGAACAATATGTATTCTTCAACTGACATTTACGTCTCTGCCTTACTTTTATACATAAAAATTAAGGTCGCTTGATTTGGCGTATCGTTTGAAATTATATTCTCATTTTTTTTCCACAATTCAAAATGTTTTGTACTCTAAAATACTTTATGTCTATACATTCCCGAGAAGAATCTGATCCGTTTACAAAAATTCCAAATGTGCAATAGATTCTTTTGCCACTTCTTATTCTACAGTTTAACATCTTTTGCTGCATGCAAGTGCTCATCTGAAGAAAACCACTAACTTGGAGGTGCACAAGGTCACAACGCTGCTTCTCCTTTTGGGAAAGAAATAACTAGAATTGTTTTGGGTATAGTCTGTTATATTAGAACAGAAACAATGTTATCAGTGTGAATGCCATTGCCAGCCCAGAGGTAAAGATGTTGTGTTATACAGTTCAAAACTTGTGATGTCTTTATTGCAGGTGGGCCAGGATGGATGTGTGTAAAATGTAGGGTTGTGTGGCTGCTGGGGCGGAGAGTAGGTCTTTTATGTGGGATTTCTCCACTTTTCGCCCCCGTCAAGATAAACAATCCTTTATTCGTCCCACAACAGGGAAATTCACAAACTTGAAAACTTAAGACAAATTTAGCAGACCAGGAATAAAAATATCAAATATCTTTATTGAAGGTCAAGGAAATGTCATCACAGGTTCCAATAAGGCTAAAATACAAAATAAAGTGCTAGTAAAATGTCCACTGAAGGTCAAGTTTGCCTCAAGGACTGTCGAGAGTAGCAGCAGCCATGTCCTTGATCACTGAAGACTTCAGCTGAGGGATGAGGCTGATCCTCATGAACTTGCTACTGGAGTACTTGTTCTTAACCGCCTGCAGAGGAGGAAACCATTAGTTCAGCTCATTCTAAACACGCAGTGCTCCGTTACCTTGCATGTCCGACACAAACTCACCAGGAACCTTGTTTTTCCTTCATTCACATTCGATACATTTTTGGCAATGTGCTGCATGACTGGCTTCAGATGGGCTTCATCATAAGTGGAGTAGTGCTGCTGTGTAGCAGACTGCAAGGCGAGAGAGAGAGAACCATTGAATTTTTGTTTGATACAAAAAAGTGAGAGTCTGTGATGCCGATTGTGCCTGAGCGACTCACCCATTGCAGCCCACCAAGCAGCAGCTGGGAGAGACACATGGAAGCAGCTGCGACCTCAGAGGGGCGATAGTGCACCATGTCATAGTCGACCAGGGTCAGCTCCATCAGATACTTGGCCAGTGTGTGTCTCTCTACGTCAGACTGAGAAGACAGAACATTCAGCACACAGAGCTCTGAGGCAAAGAAACATTTTACAAAGCCTTTCTCCCCTACAGCCAAGACGGGCAGACACTCACATTTGCCACCTTTGAAGCCCGTCGGAGGAAGTGTAAAGGCAGAGGGCGGCCCAGGTCAAAGTTGAGGCGCCTCAAAACAATCCGCTCCATTTCCAGAATCTGAGGCTTTGTGAAGGAGTTGTCTGTGATGTAGGCAAAGTCTCCAACCTCTGGACAGAACATCTCCTCGTACTTTGAGGCCACCAGCATGGCAGTGACACCGACCAGCTGCAGCTTCCTGCGAGAAACTGGCTGGACCTGAGTGATGGCATTAAACAAAAAATGTGTTGTGTTCAGCGCTTTGAGAAAAATCTCCTTTCAGCATTCTTTGTACCTGCAGAAAACGATCCAGGATGGCAACGGTGAGGTACAGAGTCTCTGGCAGGAGCTGGAACCTGGAGTGGACTTGGATGAGCCAGTCGATCAGAAGAGCCCGCATGCGTTCATTAATCTCATAACCCTGCATGTACTTTGGCTGCACAGCCTGCTGGACCTGCAATCACAGATGGCACACAAAATAAGACCCCTGCCAGTCGTGGGTAAGAGCAGCAGGTATGGCAAGTGAGGGAACATTACCTCCAGAACACGGAGGTAAGCGTAGATGTCTTTGACGTATTCAGAGCAGAGGTGTGGCATGTCTGCGTCCTCCTCGTCCACATCCTGTATAGTGAGCAGTGCCTCTGAGAAAGCCTGGCACAGTTGTTCTTCCTCCTTCATGGACACGTCAGCCACCTCCTCTGCTACAGGGGGGAGCGGATCAGAGGGTGCCTGGGTCTGGACCACTGGACGCTCCGGCTTGGGCACAGCAGCCGGTTTGGCTTTATGGACACCAGAGGGTTTTGCCGAAAATTTGCCCTTTTTCTGAAGAAACAAGATTAAAATACAATTACATTTACCTGGCCTGTTATGAGCTGCAGTCTTCATGAGAGTTTGTATGATGGGGAAATATTGTGATGCTAGTATGAGATCTGGTATTACTCCATGGCTTAACATAATCTAACCAGGATGGAGTTTTGAAGTGATACTGGATTTTCAGGACATTTGTGTGCAAGCCAAGTTACGCTCAGCCTTAAGCTGGAACATTGTGGAGGTTTGATGTTCATGTACAAAGCGTAGAGGTCTTTGAATGGAGCCTATTTAAATGCTTCTAAATTTAAAGCTATACTCACATATTTAGTTGCCCACACTGGTTCCTTACATTTTACCTCAAGTAGCCAAAATAATGTAGAGCGACAATCCAAATAATTTAGTTTTGTTTAAGAGCTTAACAGTTGTTTTTTTGTAATTGGAAATTCAGACGGAGAAGAAATAAACAACAACAACAACCACCACCACCACCACCACCACCATGTGCTACCTTCGTGTTGGCTGCCACGCCAGGACAGTTGGTCAGCTCTCCAAGCGCAGCTCTCCGTGGACCTGCTGAGGCTTTACCCATCTTCACTGCGCCCTCAGCGAATCCAGGCTGACAAGAGAGAGATAACAGCAAACCGCAAAATGGCAGCGGCGGTAAACACAAACAAGCGTAATGACAACAAAAGTCAGCAGACGCTCGCCGCTTCCACTGGTTTAAACAAGGGAATTCACTTACCGCAGTCCGGACTGTGACTGAAGACATGTTTAAAACGTGAGCGGTTTAAAGAAGACAATGTTTACCGACACACGACAGCAACCACAGGCCGAGAGGTACAGGTGAGCCAGAAGCAGGCCGCCTGTCTCTGCCTTCAAGTAGCACTCCGGCCATTGTCATTGGATACGGCGCCGTTAGATGCGCGCTTCTGATTGGTCAAAGGTCAATCAAGCGCAGGCAATGTATTTCAATGCAAAGGTACAAGTTACGTCCTCCAAATATCCATATTCTTATTCAGTAAAAGTTCAGTAAAAGCGTATTGTTATTGTTATTATTATTATTGTTATTATTATTATTATTATTATTTATTTTACCGTTTAGTATGTAACAGTTTATGGTCTTGTTGACTAATATCATTCAGTAACATTTTTAGTGTGGTGGGAGTGAAGTCACAGCATTAAAGTAAATAAAGGTAACTTTGAATTTGAGTTTTCTAACCACATATCCTGTCCTTTGTGGTCTGAGAGATCACTCATCAAAGAAAATCTGTTCAAAATGTGTTATTTAAGTGTTTATTAAGTCCCACATTTGACCCCATTAACTTCACAAACAAACAGAATGTATCTTATCATTTATTCTTCCAGATGGACAGATATTCCTATTAAAAGTATCTCCCCTTATAAAAAACAGTGACCATCAAATGCAGCTTCACCGATCCTCTCCAGCGACCTTCCATTCCCACTGAATGTACTCAGACTACAAAACCTACTGACCTGTTGGCTTGGTCAAATGTAAACAGTGACGGCTTCCATTGCCTTGACAGACGGACACCAAACAAACACAAATCTAAAGACCAAGTGCATAAAGCTGGGAATGCCTCGTTTACCACCTGTTTTACAGTGCAATTTTATTACTATATTTTCTTTATTAATACACCTGAAAGCATAAATGGAGTAGTCTGGCATTCCTTTGACTGTTCACTCACTTACAAGCTGTTGGGGGAAATTGAAAAACTCACAATATACATACATATTTTTGAGTAAGTTATGACATCTTCTTCTTCTTCAGCTTAAAAACCAACCTGATACAATCACATTGACTTTGTTCATTTGATGGTATGAACATTGGAGCTATATTCAGTTAAAACACAGTCAAGGACACACATTCATTAAAAAAAAACTGAACCTGTTGTTCTTAATCAGTGATCTTACCAGTATGAGAATGCTTATGAAGACATGATGTGCAAGCATTCAGAACAAGCACTGTGCTACAGGTTAGAAAAACATTATGGCAGGGACATGGGACATTAAGCACAACATGAACCCCTGCTGAGGTGCCTGACAGTTTAAAGCAGAGGGTGCCAGCCAAGAGTTCAAGTTTAAACATTAAAACCACTGGCACATGTTAAGGTTTGAGGTGGCTTGGTTGATCTTTTACCACTTCTGTTAGGCAGTTCTCAGAACCAACACAAAGCAACGAGTTATGTCATGAGGTGCAGTTTCTCCAGTTTTACACAGAACCCCTTACATTAAAACCTTTATTCTGTAATTCTCACCAACTGAACCACACTCCCGTAATAATATCTCTTTAAATGTAATGCAGAAGGCGATAGAACATACCACTGTATTCATGGGACAACAGACTGCACAGAAACACAAGAAATTAAATGATTGCAGTTAGATTTGTGATCCAAGTTGACATTTTGTTCCATCTGAAACCATTTTCTATTGCAGTAATACATGTACACTAATCTATCAGTTGTGCTGGTGTTGATGATCTTTCCAGGTGCTACTGAACACACCTTCCCATTTGACCTCCTTCATGCCAGACTTACTGAAGTCATGCCTTCATCTAACCACAATAATGCAACATGATTACAGTATAAAATCCAATACAGGGCAACAGTGGACAGCTGTATGGCAGACTACTCTAACTGAGGATATGATGTTGTATTTATAATACCATGAGAAAAGAACCGCAGACCAAATGGTTTGAAGAAGGACCAGCAGGTAATTACTTAATTATGTACAATTCTATGCTGGAAAATTTAGGTGGGATGGAATTGTTTTGACTCTTTTCAACATTTGTAGGCAAGTTCAACCTACAACACACAACAGTGTAATGTAATTTAAACAGTTTAACAGTGCAATGCAAGAAGATGAATAGAGGCTATTATCCAACTACGCTTAACCACAGTATATCCGTGGGGTGAGGTTGCACCTATAAATGCTACTCTCAAAGTCACTAAAAAGCTAAATTAATTTAAAAATGTATTGGCAAAAAAAGCATTAATGGTGGAATAATGTTTATTTTAACCACCAAACTCTCTGATATCAGTGCAGACCTATATATATATATGTATATATATAATACTTGAACTTATGGTTAAATCACTGAAATCATGAAGAAAAGTTGTGTGATGTTATGAATTCAATCTTCTTGTAATTGTTCTTGTGTCAAACAGATGTTAGTAAAGGTATAAACCATAACACTTCTCAAATCAAATTTGGTGACAGAAATGTTACAGAAGCATTGCAATGCTGCTCTGTTGTCACATCATTAAACAGTATTTTTCACTTCTTCTGTTGTTGGAAAGGGAAAGGTGTGTGAGAGAGCTGAGTGATGGGAGATTTTTGGTCACGGATACAAAACTGTTACCAGAATATGGAAGCGATATGTTGACAAGACGATCCTGATTTTGGCTGATCCTGAGGAACATCAGCTGCAGGCTTTGTGTTTTCCGGTTAAAACTGATGAAGATGAGACAAACAATGCACCAGCACCTCTGGTCTACATATTTATTCTGTAGGATTTTTTTTTAGAATGGATATCTTGGAGAGTTTGTGGATGCAATCAGCTGCCATTTTGGTTCATCTGCAGATACTCATTGTGCAGTTTTTCTTGGGTCTCGTAGAGTTTGCGCAGCTTCTTGGCTTGTCCTTTGCTGATCTCCTTCCCTTCAGCATCATGCGTAGGGAAACCCTGTGAGCAGTAACAACAGAGAGAACTTCAGCTCGTTCTAGATCTATAGAAATCGCTCAAAATCCAGACTTGTATGGCCAAACATAATTACTAGATCTGTAGTGACCGTAAAGACAATGAACGCCACAAATAAAGACATTTTTACCGTTTCATCAAACTTGGAATATTTGTCAGTTTCTGTGCGAAACATTTCACATGGAGGGATCTTCATCTTTGCCAGTTTAGCCATCTAAAAGAGAAAGGCACCAAGTGAGCAAACATGTTTGCTTCATCATCAGAATGACAAAAGCAACATCAAACCATAACAAGGATTTATCAAATGTGGCACAAGGAATCCTGAGTTATAGTTACATCACATAATTAGCACATGTGTCTTCCTCATCTAGTGTCTACTGAAGTTAAGTAGAACAATAGTTTGTGTGCCTGACCTCTTGTTCTTGCTTCTTCCTGGCAGCTTCTTCCTTCTTCTTTTGCTTCTCTTCTTCCATCTGTGGAAGAAGATATATTTGAACTGCAGCACCATTGTTGAGGAGGATAAATGTTTTTTCAGGTAATGAGTGCTGTGGTTTTGTCTGACTTCCTGTTTTAAACAGATGAAAGCATCTTGAAACGCATTTCAACAATATAACTGCTCTCTTACCCTTTTCTTGTCCTCTTTCTCCTTCATCAAGGTTTCTTTATCCACCAGTTTCACCACAGTAGGAAGGCCTGTAACACAGTAGTTTCATTCTCACTGAAGGAGTACCAAGGCTTTGTTGTTACCCTGCATTTCTTCTGTAGCAGCCGTTTTCCCATCTTATTTATAATTAGGACAGAATATTCAAATTTTCCGCTCGTTTACCTTCATGATCTTCTAGTCGGACTCCCAGTTCAGGCAATGTATCATCACGGACCACATCACACAGCTGCAGCAAGGCTGTCACTACAAATGATTAAAAATGCTTTTATTAAACCCTATAAAGTGGAAAACAGAGGTCATACATTCAAACATTCAAGAACGTCCCATTTGCAAAAAGCATCATTCCACCTCATAACATCAGTCTCTTCATGTTGGGAGCTAAAAATTCAGATGTGTTCTTACCCTTCTGTTCTCTGGCAATTTTTCGGACGCCTGCTCTGAAATCTGACAGCACTGTCAAGTATGGCATCACTGTGCTCTCCAGCTGGGAAAGAGCAGCAATATTTTACTATATGTTCATATAATGGCAGTATCATGAAATGATAAAAGCAAAACTATTAATCCTGAGACTAAACATTATTGACATTGAGCTATTTTTGCAGAATATCTTTCAACACCACATTTTAAATTTTCTTTGAAAATTGACAGTGAAATTATACTTTTATCTAAAATACACAAATGTGACACATCAATGTTAACGTGTTAATAAGTAAAGGACTGATCAAAACAAAGCCTCTGGACCAATGAGTTGTCTTACTGGATGCATTTCTATGGCTATCCTCCTCAGGATTTGACACTTGAGGGATGTTAATTTGTCCTGAGAACCAATCATTTAATAAACATTTCCACCCCAGAGAAAAACACTTCACGCCCTGAGAGTCTGTCTATACTTACATCAAAGTTCTGACTTTGTCCTCCGACTGGAAAACCGATGAGCTCAGATCCTTCAATGGCACCAAATACCTGGACAACAAAGAGTTGTCATGTCAACACCTTTCAGACAGTGGACAAAACCTGACCTGCTTCTTTCTTAAATTCAGAGGAAGAACCATCACTGTGCTGCCTTCAATGACTCGCTCACCTTCAGAATACCGGTAAGGTACCCAGCTATACTTTCCACCAGCATGCGGTTGGGCTTCATCTTGGCGCTCTTCCTACTGGCGATGTACGTGTTGCTCTGGCTGACCAGCGCTCTCATCTCCTCCATAGCAGTGCGAGTATCCATGTTATCACACAGGGCTTCATGGACGGCAGACTTCTTGTCAAAGAAACTAGACAAAAAAGGAGATTCAACATCGTCTCAGAAACCAAACCCTCATTTGCGAGTTTGGGTTGCTTCAGGTCAAAACTGTGCCACAGATATTAGTTAGGGGCCACTTTAAAGACGCTTTGTACATGTTCATCTGCTACTAGCTTTATTGTTGTTACTCTCTCACCAGTTGTTAAGGTCCACCTCTGCTGCCTCCCACTTCTCAAACTGCCCTGTGATATCGGTAGGAGCACGCAGCAAGTCTTTCACATTGAGGAAGAACTCCTGTGACACGAATAAAAAGGCCAATCAGTACAAAACATGGCCCCACCTCAGGATTAAGATCACAGTCTGAAATGAAAGGCGGCTTTGTTCACTTACATTCATGAACTTCTCATACTGGACTGCCGACTCCATCGTGTTAGCAGAGTAGTCTAGGGTGTCTTTCCAGGAATGCATTAAGAAAGCTAAGCGGAGCTGACGAGCTGCAGGGACAACACAGGGAGGGAACAGTTAGATTCATCTGAGTACCTGTAAGTTAGTGTAGTTTATTTGACAAAAAAAGTAAAATGGAAACACATTTTCTTTAATGGCAAGGAGAACACAACCAAGTCCCACACATCTACCTTGATATCTAAGCAGAAATTACAAACAAGCAACATTTAAACAAAGTAAAGGTAAAGCCCAACCTTTGTATATAAACAATGTATTAATATTAGTGTTGTTAAGTTAAAAAAGTGACTTAACACCAAGATGTATCAGTTACATATTCAACATCAACGGGATGTGTTACCTGAATTCTTTGCGAGGGCGTCTTTGATCGTGATGAAGTTCTTCAGAGATTTGGACATCTTGCAGCCTGCGATGGTCAGGTGTCCAGTGTGCAGGAAGTAACGAACCCAGTGATCGTTTTCAAAGAAAGCCTGTGTGACAAACAAATCATCAGATGTTTAAAATGGCACAAATCCATAATAACAAGACTTCCTCTCTCTTTTTTTTCTTTCTTACCTCAGATTGAGCCAACTCGTTGTCGTGATGGGGAAATCGAAGGTCAAACCCCCCACCGTGGATGTCCATGGACTCTCCCAGGATAGAGCCCGCCATGGCAGAACATTCAATGTGCCAGCCTGGCCTTCCCTGGAACGATATGAAAAGGAAAACTATAATAACAAAACCAACCAAATCTATCTGCATAGATGACAACACTATTTCATTCGCACCAAAGATGGCTGGTTCAGATCATAAACCCTTAATTTGGATGTATTGGAAGCTTTGAACAGTCATGTTGGACATAAACTCTCACCTTCCCCCATGGAGAGTCCCACGAGGGTTCTCCTGGTTTGGAGGCTTTCCACAGGGCAAAGTCATTTTGGGACTTTTTCTCACTTAATCTGTCTGCAGAGATGCTCAGGTCCCCTAAAGAACACACAAGTAAAAGGTCCATTTAACAAGAACAGGAGAATTGTCTGCAGTGATCGTGTAGCAATTAGGTTCCATTTCAGTGGCCTGCCAAGTGTAGCAAATAAAACTCAAACAAGGGGGCAAAAAATGACCCCTGCATCGCTGACTGTAATGTAATGAGCCATCGTGAATGAACTCATCATTTTAATGAATCAATGTAAGAAGAACAAAGAAACTTGTTTTAATTAAGATGTTGACACAAGTTCTGGCTCTGATCATGACCTGAGATCATGAATTGGCCCTTGTAATCTCTGTGTTGTTTAGATTAATGAGTTATTATTGTGATCAGTTAAGACAAAGTGCCTTTTAAATGTGTAAGGGAAAAAGTTTCCCCATCAAAAATAAATTATTTCCTAACCTGGACCTGCCGACCTACTGTACTTTTATTTACGAACTGTATCTATTTGATAAGTCGATTTTAAGATGAAACATGTAGAAACGTACCTTCTCCTTCCTGTAAAGCTTTTTGGTCACCCACTGCCTCAGGCACCAGTTTGCCATATGAATGTTGTGGACAAGCATCAAATTTTGCGGTGTTAAAGTACACTGAACCGTTTGAGTCATAGCTGCAAACAGAAAACAAAAGTGATTAAAACAAATGTCTCTGAGTCAAACCCATACTCGTGTCACTGATGATGAGGATGTGGTATAAATCAGAGACACTTCCAGGCTCTTCCTTACCCATATCCATTAGAGACCACCTTCTGCACAAACTCCACGATCTCTGGCACGTATTCACTGACCCGAGTGAGAACATCAGCAGGAAGAACCTGGTGGCCAGTAAGACAATTGAGGAACAATAACCTCAGTGTAAACAATATACATTAAAAAGCCTTTACATTACTTTCACATATTAAACGTTGGATCATTTTATTTTAGAGCAGTACACTGATTAGTAACTACAGTTTTGACTGCAGTTTGTATGTTCTTTCCATGCATATCACTAATGTCTTCCTTCATACCACATGGTTACATTTAAAAACGGGTTGTTTTCCCTCTACTTACATTCAAGGCTTCCATGTCTTTATGGTACTCTCCCTCCCAGAAATTAGGTAGAGTGGAGAAGATTGAATTCTCTGTGACCTGACTTCCAAACTGCTGGTCCAACCAGTCAGCCAGAAGGTCCTTGGCATTTTCCAACAGCGTCTTCAAAGAAAGAAAAAAAAAAACGTCAGCAAAAGTCACTCTGTTAAAATACAACAAATTACAGTATTCTTCTGTGTCAGTTTCAAACACAAACAAGACAAGACAATGACTCTTTTGTAAAACTGTAAAACACCCGCTCAGTCTCACCTGAGCCAGCGGTTGTACGACTCCATCTGCTGCTTCGCTCTCCATGGCCATCTGCAGGGGGTTCAGGGCAGCAGTGACCGCAGCGTCAAGCCTTTCCAACATCTGCTTCTTATCAGGGTCTGTGGTTGAAGCCAAATGGGTCTGAAAAGGCTGAATGAAAAAGACACAAAAACACAAAAGACTAAGCTTCAGGAGATCAGTTGTAAGTGTGGCCGAACATGTTATTGTAGTTAACCTGCAGTTTTTGAGCTGATCTAGTGTGGCAAATCAAAAAGTGAAAGACTGAAGACTCAGAGTTCCCTTCCTCTGGGCTCCAACATGTTGAAAATACATCCAAACCGCTATAAACTGCTGAATGAATGGTCTCACCCCTCTGGCACTCAGGACGTCCTGTAGGATTTGGGCAGCAGGTGGGTTTTTCTCCTTGTACTGGTCCAGCAGGTAGTTCTGCCTCGCCCTCTTGATGATCTGAATTAAAGAAATACAAACATAAGAAAATTATTCAACCCATGCCTCATTTTCTACAAAATAACTAACCAGTGACTGAATAATTGCAAACAGGTGTCGGACATTGTGGAGATCGTTTTTTATACAGAAAGAGGTGGAAAAGGAGAGAGAGATGGAGAGAGATTTCAATTCCATTCAGACAATAGAGCCGTGAAGAATAAACCACACCCACTTTGTCATCTATGTCTGTGATGTTCATACAGTACAGGACGTCATACTTGAAGTAGTCCCTCAGTATCCTTCGAAGGATATCGAACGAGATGTAGGATCTGGAAAAGGAGGGACATTACATCATACAACATTATGAAAGGAGAAGGGAAAGTCCAGTCTTGAGCTCTTTTTTATTTAGGATAAAGCAGGTGAAGTCATGATAACCTGCTTACCTGGCATGTCCCATGTGCGATGCGTCGTACACAGTAGGTCCACAGCAGTACCATGAGACTTTATTCCCTTTTTGGGGAACAAACAGCTCCTGCAACATTAAGATGGTAGATGTAAATGTGAACAATGTCTGTACGTAGGTGGGTAGAGCTTCAGGATTATCTGCGTTCTGTTGGACTGAACGTTCAGCACAGATCTAAATAGAGATTATGTCATTTCCCTGAGTGTAAGAAAGAAGCAACATGTGTTATTTCTCACAACATCAGATAATAGTCAGTATTTAGTTTGGGGCTTTTACCCTGTGAAAAAACGAGTCTGTGCTCGCACGCTGTCCATGGTGCTGAACACCATGGCAATAGTAAACAATGGGGCCGATTCATTAAAAATAAATTAAAGATACTGCTCTGTATCCAAATGTCAAAAAATCTCCTCAGAATCCATTTGGTACTTAGTTGATATACTGTATATTGTTCTGTTGGGTTGTTGCACACCATCGAGGCACAATGATAAGACCTGTGTGTGCCTGTCTGTGACACAAGTACTGACATTGATGTCTTTGTTATTCCGGAGTATCTCACCTTAGTTCTTGTCAGGCTGTTGTAGAGTCGCAGCTGGGGAACATCTGTTCCTGCCGGTGGAGACCAAGGGGGCTGAACCCTCTTTCCTTTGACTGAAGCAAAAGCACACAACAATAAAAATGTTAGGTTATTTATCATTTCAATTGAGAGCTCTCGGAATCAAATGGAAATGTTTCAGACCGCCACAGAATTTGTGTTACACACTAAATTCATGCGTTTGTACGGGTGGGGCTGGAGTGCTGCTGACATATCAATCTGCTGACATATCAATCAATACTGACAGGAAGGAATGGGCATCAATCCTCCTCTGCCCCTGCATCAGTCCCAGTAAACTTATTACACAAGCTCTTCATACTCAAAGCTGCTAAGGGTGCAAAATGAAATCACAACACCAAAGCTTCAACCAGAGGAAAACACAACACCACATTTATATTTTTGTTTAAGCACCATCGTCAAAAAAGTAAAGTCGTGACAGAGATAGAGGGGCTGCAAACGTAAAACTAAATTGACACTACAGCAGGTTGCAGCCACCGGTTGTTAGAGAGGCTGATAGTAGGAAGATATGACAGCCAAAGAGACGTACAAAGATCATTCTAATGACACAAATGACAGAAACACAATCTCTATTTTCATATAATTTGTTAAGAATTCGTAATATAATCATCATCTACCAATAACACTGAACCTACAGATCAATCAGGTAATTTTTTCTTCTTCTCTTAGTTTTAATTTAGTCATAACCCAAAAAGTGAGGCATCCTATAAATCTTAACATATTGTAAATGTTATGTGCTGTGTAATAAACAGCTCCACACTGAAGGCAGATGCTGATTAGGACATATTCTGCATCAAAGCCACACACAGCATGCACTAACACTCGGCTGGGGCAGCACAAAATGCCCAGGTATGCAATACACACATGCTAGAAATACATCCCATCTGATCTACACATGTAAGGTCCAACGGGAGAGAACAAACAGATCCAAACCTATGACAAGGCTCCATCTGAAGCTCAATGTCTACAGGCATAAATGAGAGGGAAGTAAGCTCTCGCAACTGCCGGTCACTTTGTGTGAGTAATGACAAACACACACTCCTTAGTGCTCAGCAACAATCTGGATGAAAGGAAAAACAATCTACCAGTGACAGTATGATTCCAGCAAAAGACAAGATTTCACCCAACGGCCTGGCTGCAGTCCAAATGATGATGACGTCATGCATGTCAGTGTTTACATAAAAGAGTGTTAGAGCTGTGTATAGTTAAGTCAAACATAGTGCTGGGTGCGTTTGGGATCTCTGACAGCCTCAAATATCTGGGCAGGTATAATGGGACCATCGCTTCCCCCAGTCTGTTTGGGCCTCACAACAACTGTCTACTCACTGCTGCTCTCTGCGCTGACGTCCTGCTTCAGGGCCGCTATGTGTCTGTACCAGCGCAGAACGTGGACATGTTGTGGAGACGGGGGCCTGTGGAGGTGCTTAAAGGCTTGCAGGTCAGCCTGGGAAGGGCTGAACCCAGCCAGGTAGCTGCGTGAGGTAAGGTAGTCATTCAGGGCCCCTGTCAGCGCTGCCTCCTCATTTATCTGTAGCAAGAAGCCAAACTCAAAGGCTGCAGAAACAAGAGGGCAAATATTCGCAAGTAATTACCGACAAGACCGCAACAGCCAGAGGAACCACTAACATCAGCACAAGTTCACTTTGGACAACCAGTGAGAGCGAGCAATCGGGCCTAGTGTATCTCTCAGTCAGAGCAAAGATTTCTGTCAACACACTTCAAGCTCAAGTTATGGTTAATGATTTCTGACCTTGAATGAGCTTGGTTGGCCTCAACCTGACAGACAGACACACGGCTACTAGTTTAGTTTAGATATGGCAGGATAAGCACGTTTCTACCAGGTATGAGCCTGGTGTATTTTAACACAAACATCAACCTCCAGTAGCTCTTTGCACACAGACTACAGGCGGAATTCACAAAAAGGATGTCACACTTAAGAGGACAAATGGGAACCAAAGTCACCGCCACAGATGAGACATTGAAACACAGAATCCAGTCAAAAGATTCTTATCGGTGTAATTTATAAAATCTACCTCCATCAGCAGCTCTCTATCATTGTGCTGTATATGTCAAATGACTCACCACACTCACACACACTCACACACCACACAAGACCGCCAGAACACTAAGAGTGAAAGTCACACTCTCAAAAATGTTCCTACTGATGTGCCACTGAAACACTAGGAGTGAAAATGAAACAAAGTCAAAAAAGAAACTAGCAAGCAAAAGCAAAGAATGAAGAAACCTCTTCAATATCTCTGAATAAATGTAAAACTGGAAATATCAACTATCGCACGAATTTACCTTAGAATACATCTGATGAATGTCAAGACAGCTGTTAGAGTTGAGATTCAGTGATATAAGGTTTGCCATTATTTAATTTTAAGATTCAATCAAATGTCGAAAGTAATGAGCAATAACTCAATAATCATCACCAACTCATCACCAACTACTGAAAATGTGCCCAATGTTTTATTACTGATGTTTAGGAATAAAACTAACTAACTAAATACATGAATACCAAGGCACAGTCAAAACTCTTTTTTCCAGCAGCGCTACAATTTCAACAATTATTTTATGTTTCGTAGCCTTTTAGGATGACAAACCAACTTTAGCAGTAAAATAAAACAAGGTTAGGTTTAATAATAATAGGTGGCGTGTCGTTATTTACAATGCAGAGGAGGCTTTGATCAGAATGTGATGATCTGTGTGTCTTTGCAGAGACCTAACAATGCATCTATAATGAACAGATGCGTTTGTAAACCACATTCAATTCTTTTACAGGCTGGTTAACAGGGACACGACGCTGTTAGCCACTAAACAGCGACGACTGTTGAAATGAAACCATTTCAGAACTTTAAATGGCACTGACACAAACCCCTGCTTGGTGTTATTGTTACGTTAGCCGAATTGAACCGCGTTTCATTCACTGCTTAATACTTGAATCATATTTCTTAATTTATGTTCCTTGGCCGGACTGATGAACAAATACACAGATTTTATTAAAGGGGTTTGCCGTATGGTTCTCTGCTCCTTCAGGCTAAGCGGCTCGTCTGGAAGCTAACGTTTGATCAGCGGCCGTGACTGTTGGATTAAACATTGAAAATATTGCTGTCATAACCTTCGCATGGATATTCAGCTAATAAGTCCATAAGGTGACAAAATTAAAGCATTTAGCAGTACCTTGTTCTCCGGAGGTGGACATTGCTACGGTGCCAAATGGTTGATGCTGATGCAACAATAACGTGTCCGGAAGAAGTTGCGTTCACGTACTGCATGCTATCGTGTGTAACATTGGGTTTTACTTTTAATTTAATTTTAGATAATAGAAATTTGCGTTTTGAGTTCTAAAATGATGGAGGAAATACAGAAATATGCTCAACGGGTATAACACACAGTGCAATGTACCCTAAGACATCTATTGTACAAAGATTGAACACAGGCTCTGGAGGTTCTCCTGTAACGCTTGCACCCAAATGTTTTATTTCACGTTGCCGTTGTATTTTTTTTTGAAATAACATTATGTTAAAAAAAAGAGAGAAAGAAAATAACTAAAATGGAGCATCACTTCAAACTACTGTTTAAAAAGGTAAAAAAAAAGAAAGAAGAGAGAACAGGGTAGGAACCAGAGCGCTGCAGCCGTGCAGCGGGGGACACCAATGATCGTCGGTTCACTCATGCGGAAGTTTTGTTTTGGCAGTCGTCTGACGATCCGGATGTTTCGCAAACCATCAGATTATTTGAGTTTCTAACACAGTGGCTCAATGAATAGTGTGGTTTTCGCTCTACAGTTAATCTGAAATGTCACTCAGGTACTTTGACAAGCTGAGAGATTACTATGAGCGCTACACTGAGTATGTCAGGAAGAATCCAGCTACCACAGCACAGCTGGAGAGCACCGTGCGGACTCTATCCTACCTGATCGCAGGTCAGTGAACATGACAGCAGATTTTGGTGGGACTAAAGAAATGCTAAAATAAAGAACAATGTAACATACACACACGCACACTTAATATGTGGACATATTAAAGTTCAATAAAGTTAACATTTTTTTTTTTACTTCGACTCTTATTTTGCAGGGCGATTTGCAGATTCACATGAAATATCTGAGCTCGGTAAGTAACCATAATTAAACAGTTTCAGACTAACTTGCCGACACCAATGTAAACTGTGAGTAATACAGTAATACATTACAACACAATGCATTTTCTTTCGACACTGTTTTGAATGAATAATCTTCCTGGTGACTGTTTTTCAGTGTACTCTGCCTCCAACCTGCTGGTGCTCTTCAATGACAGCATTCTGCGCAAAGGGCTCAGATGTGCCCTTCCTGTGGTGAGTGAAGTGTTTGTCAATAAATCAATAATTTTGGTAGTGGGAGAGATGAATGCTCTCTATAGGTGCTCTGTGCAGAATGATCAGGTCACTGACTTAAAGTTTCACCACTTATACATACGAAACATAATTCAGTAAGAGGGTTAGAGGGGTTAACACCTCATGTTATGTCTGTGCTCATTGTTCCTCCTGTGTGTCTTGTTCAGTCTCTTTCCCAGCAGAGACTCCTGACGTGGCTCTCTGTGCTGGAATATGTGGAGGTTTTCCTGGAGATGGGATCGACCAAACTGTGGGGTGAAGCCGGACGCTGGCTGGTCATCGGACTCATCCAGATTTTGAAGTATGACCTCTTCCTTTTGGACATTTAAGGAGAAGAGAAGAGAGACAACCTGCACTGACATGTTTTGCAATGAAGTACAAAGTATGAGAGGTTATGATGTTGTGATGACCCAATTGATAAATATTAGATTTTTCTAAAATGTTTTGATAATGATATTTTTTTTCTCCCCAGTAATTCTGATAAGTGAAAGTGTGTATGTGTGTGTGTGTGTGTGTGTGTGTGTGTGTGTGTGTGTGTGTGTTTTATTTCAGGTTTTAGAAAGTAATGAGTTATTGCATTCCACACATTTGCCATATATTTACATTATAGTACAATAACCCTTGAATTTGTTTGAAATCTCTCTGTTGTTCATTTTCAGGGCAGTATTTCGTGTCCTTCTTCTTCTGTGGTACAAAGCTGGCATCCAGACTTCACCTCCCATAATCCCTCTCAACAGAGAGGCAGACTTTGGTAACGAAGGTCAGTCCTGTGTCTAGCTCCCCATCACATGACCTACATTAAAACCGTCTTTCTCCACTAGATGGATTTTGGAGGTTTAGTGCACAGTTTGCTTTATGAATGCGTTTTCTCATCCTTAAGAAGAGTTTGATCATGTTTGATCGTGTTTTCTTTCCTTCTTCTCCTCGGCACAGAAGAGAGTAACCAGGAGCAAAAAGAAGACAGCTGCTTTGTGGGTCAGAGGTCAGGACGAGTCATCAGGCCACTAGGCAGTGGTAAGACTTGCTATTAGAATATGACTTTGTTTTCTAATATATAATCCAATATAAAAGACAGTTTTGCTCACCAGATATGCTTTGTGATTGTAGGATTGTTGCTGTTTCTCATCCTGCCTTTGATTTTGCAGTGTCATATAGTTACATTTCAAACAATTCAATACAATAATTTGTGCAGTAATGTCATTGGCATGGGTTTTGTCAACTTGAAAAAATAAAATTTTCACCAGCATGTCTTAACAGAAAAGCTAGATCCTAAACCATACAGAGAGTTATGAAATAACCTTTAACCTTATTTCACCTCCTTTCTCACTGCTGATTAGAAACCATGGCTCATATTATTCAAACACATGCAATCAAGATAATTGTATCCTGAATTAGATTTATGGTTTCAGATCTATGCAGCCAAACAGGTTGAATGCATAGTTAGCAATCTGCAATCTGATATTATCTACCCGCCAATTAGCCTGTTTGACACCTGGCTGAACAAACTCGTTCAGAGAGACAACAAGAGTAAGTGCCAAGACGTGAATCTCTAGTCAAACAGAATAGAGATCTAGGGCCTTATTGTTGTTGTTGTTGTTGTTGTGGTCAAGACGAGCTGCACTTTGTGGAATATTTGTAATAGTTTGAATGCACATGCTGGTAGACCTGCCAGTAAGGCGTGAGAGGATAAGCATCTATACCAGTCACTGTGCCGCATACTCAGACAGGGAGGGTTAATGTTCTTGATATCGTACACAGCCAAATTGACAGTTGGTTGCTTATCAATCATGACACTATGAAAGTTCCTGGCAGACCTTTTGTGGACATGACTTGAAAGCAGTCAAAGGGAAAGCTGATCAAGCGGAATGCAGATTGGTGGTTGTATGCAGGTATTGGCAGTTGTATCCATCATTTTGGTGTGTGGTTTGTTCTTGCTCTGAAGTCTCACATGCAGCTGAGGAGGGCAGGCCATACCAAGGAAGATCTGATCAGCAGGTTCAACTAGTGTCTCTCATTGCTACAAACAGGAGAGATCACAGATCCTTCTAGAATCTAGATGTCCTCCAGCTGCTTTGTTGTTTTATATGTAAATGTAAAACAAAAACAAAGCAAACAAAGGTTGATCTGTTTTACATATTTTTCCAAAGACACTAATTAATCTTAAAGAAAGACGTCAGGTATTTTTGTTATCCCTCTCAAACTACATCATAAGCTACCACGCCACTTGGACTTGGTCTTGGACCCGGTCACCCAACCCGTCTCTGTTGTTTGGTTGCAGCTCCCTCCCTGCACGCTCGCCTGTGGGGAGCTCCGGCCCAGACCAAAAACAGGAGCAGCCTGAAGAAGGAGAAGCTACTCAGCAAACCCACAGAGCTGAGCCTGCAAGAGACCGTGGCCGAGTCTCTGTACATCGGACGCCCTCTCGTGCACCGTATCCTTCCCTCAGAGACACACGCATGAAGTCAAAGCTTCCTTTATGCTCATGTAACACACAGGTAGAGTATATTTGGTGGTATTTTCACCATTCAGGTCTCATAGTAATCAGTAAACAGAGATGACTGACATTAAAAACACAAGCCACTCCTCTAAATGCAACATGAGGGGAAGAAGAAGAGGTGTTGAAGTGAATCTCTGTTCCAGCAGTGAACAGGGATTCATCCTGTTAGAGAATCTTTTTGGGATTTTTGTCTTCTTCCTTAAAGCACATTGTCCCGCTTGCAGTCCTCTGCCTTGGATTCTGTGGGAAACAGTCCTGGAAGCCGTGGCTCGTCTCTGGAGCTCTGGAACTTTCCAGGTATAACAAACACTTTGCTTTGTCTCCTCATTCACACTGCAGGTGTTGATACTTGTTGTTTTCTTTGTGTATATATCTGAGAACAAACATCTTTGAACGGCCATACTGGCTTATTTACATTTGATGGTGGAGAAGATGGATTTGTTGCAACTTGGGTATTATTCAACAAATCAGAAGAGACATGCAAATCAGAATGGCAAGGAATTCTGATGTCAAGTAAAATCTATTTTTGTGTAAAATGACTTAAAATGCAGAGGTTGATGATTAGATGCAGCATGTAGCCCACGTCTCACTTTATTCATCTTTTGTTGTTGTAGTTTTGCTGTTCTCAGTGAAACCAAATTTAAGAATCAATGGGAGAGATCAGAGATGAGGAGGAGAGGCTTCCTTCTTCTCTACTACCTTCTCCGTTCACCTTTCTACGACAGATACTCAGCGTGAGTATCGGAAATCCTGCCCCTCAAATACAGAAATACTTTTTAATGTCACCATTTGGATATTGGTGTAATGTTTTCTATGTTTGTTCTTTTGTTTGCTGCAGGGCAAAGATTCTTTTCCTGCTCAGAATGCTGGCCGATCACGTTCCAGGCATCGGGCTCATCGCACGTAAGTCGTCCTGTCTGCTCCATGATGTTTAGAGTACCTTTGCACGTGTTTAGTTATGTAAAGGTACAGTATGCCTATGGAGTGATTATGCAATTTGACTTCGTATTGCTTTTGCTTTCATTTGCTGCTGTAAAATCCATGACAAGAGAGGACGCAAAGTGTTGGCTTGAAATTTTTAAGAATTCTGCCACTCCTGCCAATTTTCTTTTTTTTAAACAAACAAATCTCACTCTAAAATAATATCAAAATAAATGAAGGATTATGGAAAGTTCTTCATTTTGTAGTTGATTCCAAAAAGACACACACCAAACAATGAGGCAAAAAAACCCCACAGTGAACGTTTCTCCTTTCATCTCTTAAAATGTGATGATTTGCTGCATTTCTTCATCTATCACTAATCAGATCGTTTTTAGATTTTAGTTGGCAGTTGTTAAAAAAAAAAAGAAGAAGCAATGAATGCATTAGTTCAGGCTCTGGTAATTAATGAAGATGGTTGTTAATCGCTGGCCTGCCTGGAAGATGCTTAGAGTGATGAACAACACGGCGAGTGTATTGCTGTGTTTGATCCTAATTGATCACCCTTTCTACACAGGCCCTCTGATGGATTACCTCCCCGTCTGGCAGAAGATCTATTTTTACAACTGGGGCTAAAACCTTCTGGACGTCTTCAGAGCTTTTGACACCTGATAGTCAACAGAACGAGCAGCAAGGAGAGAGCCACCAGGACTTAACTGCAGAGGAAGGGACACACAGACCTGCAACATTTGTCTCAAACCTGTTTGGAGCGTTTTTTCAAATGTTGGCCCCTTCAGACAGTGAACACCTTAAAGTTGCACTCAACCTCTGATGGTTCATGATTTCTTCTCTGCCACGCAGCGGCCAAGAGCTTTCCTCAATGTAAGATTAAGATCAGATTCTCATGCCAATCAGGGAGATTTTTTATTTCCTTCACGGCAATTTTCTCTGTTTTTTCAAACTGACCAAAAGCATCTGCTCATGTACACTGAAACCTTAAAGGGGACATATTATACAGATTATCCTGTTCACCTTTTCATTTAGGGGTCTAGTTAAATCTTTCGCAGTGGATTAATGGATAAATCCCACACTGCCCTATAGCCATCCTCCTTTACTGCAGCACCACTGTGCACACTTAGTGCAGTTTTACTGTCTCTTCAGGGCACATTCCCAAAAAGCCTTCTATTTTTTTTAACCAGCCTGGATTCATCATGCCTGAGTTGGTAACACCCACAGATGATGACATTTAGATACTCGCTGTGTGTCACATGTTGACACGTTATGTTAAGGAAGTCAACAACTGAACAAAATGAAGATTTCAGGTTGTAAGGGTTTGTCTACATTATACATTATACCATTAAGGCAAAAAATGTGAGTAAGGCATGAATGAAATAGGATTCAGTCGTTTGCAGAATGTCCACTCATCGCTTAATCGTTGTATGAGTGGAAGCAAGGCAGATGAGGAAATGCATGTGGAGATGATTGAGTACATCCATGTGCAATCACTTAATAACATACATTTTCCCTACTGTATGTACACAATGAAGTGTGTATAGGAATGTTTAAAAAGCACAATATGTTCCCTTTAATGCTGATAGAAGCGGACAAACGCCTTTCATTACAGCCTTGAAACACCCGTCCATACAAACTTATTACATTGCAGTGTTTTCTGGTAATTTAGTGAATGTCTGAGTTTTATAATCGCTTATATTTTTCAGTAATTTACACATTGTAGTGGAGACATGTCGTTGTTGACTGTATGATAATGTGTTGCAGTAGCTGAGAGTGACATTGTTTCATATAATTCCTCTCTGGCCATATGGTTGTTTTACTTATGTTAATATCAGCAGAAAGATACATCCCATGGTTGTAGACGCACTGTGCTTGAGTGAAGTCAAAGAGTACAGGACGTCGGAGATTTTCAAACTTTATTAACATATGGAAGTTTCATTTTGTAGCCTACAAATAAATAGTCAAGTGATTCATCCTTTCAATCCATGTCTTAATTGCCTTTTGGAGAGTTTGTCTCATGGGAGGGACATTCAGTCATCGTCACTGGAAACATGACACACTGTGTGACATCCGGCAACAAAATGAGTTTACAAAATGTTTCAAGAATTTCATCAACAGGGTGGACAGTTGCAGTGACGGTGTCTGAAGGGAAAGGGAGTGAACGCAATGACTGAGCTGTATCACAAACAGAGGACGGATCGATTTGATCCATACAAGCTGTTAAAACATGCTGGGAAATTGATTCAGATATTAAATGGACACATCTGCACACTGCCTCCACAAAACCTCGGGTCAAACTATCTGCAAACAGTCGGTCTTCATTTGTATATCAGGGAAACTGCAGTAGGTAGCTTAATAGGTTCATAATAAACCCCTTTAATTTTTCGCAGACGCATGGTCACAAAGGTCAGGAGTCACCAATGAATATGTGGAATATTTAACAGGTTTAACAATCAAAATAAAAACACCAATCATTCCAAATTAAAGGTTAACTTGCAAAGAGAGAAAAAGTATTGAACCTCTTTTTTTTTACAGCGTAAACTGAGGCAGTTGGATTTGACGGACAGGGATTTGAGTAAAAATCTTTGAAGGTCTGAGAATGGAAATGCATAGTCAAAACTTTGTTTCCTGGGCTTGGAGATTCTATGTGACGTCTGCATCAGAACAGTTACCCACTTACTAGACATTTCTGGGGATTTAGTAGTTTGATAAAGACAATGCTGAGGCATCACACACTCCATGCTCAAGTGTCTCTGAAGCCACCATCACACAGACACAAACCCTAACTCCAAGCTCACAAATGGTGAAGGAGACGTAAAACACTGAATAGGAACTTATTGGATGTCAGTGCTTTATGTAAATGAACAGAAATGGAATCAGCAGCAGTGACCCGAACACTGAATGCAGTTTATGAAACACGGGTTTGATCTTCTTCTTCAAATTAACGCTGAAAGTTTAAAATATTTCCTGAACCTTTTTTTTTTTTTTTAATAACAAAACTAAAAAGAAAGACATTTGATAATATGAGTTAAAACATCTCGGTTCACGTTATGAGGAATAAAATATCGTGTAATTAACTCTTTGAAAATCTACGACTGACAAATGAGTAAATTACAACAAAACTCATGGTTTAGAAAAGACTGCAACCTCCGATAGTTTTCTTTATGAAAATAAACATGATGAGTGTGCCAATGAGAACCAGAGAAGAGAATACTGTCTCACTCCTGTTAATTGTCTGTAAAAATGGACAGATGAGTAGGTCTGCGTCTTTCCCCATGCAATCATTTCTTCTTGTCGTCTGTCAGGAGGCTGGTAGGTCTACACAGGCATTGGTTCTTCCCGCAGGTCAATGCCCGGCCTTCTGGGTTCTGTTCAGTAGGAGCCATAGCGATCCTAAGCGAACAACAAAACGACAGATTTGTTAATTTGTGTGGTGTTTTAATGTTTTTAAATCAGTTCCTAAAATGTAAGATGCCGAAGAATTCCTCACCTGGATCGTATTCATAACCCCATTAGCGAGAACGGCCATCTTTCCTGCCACAGTCTTCACCCCCTGTTTGAACTGTGCTATGTCTGGGCCGGAGGGGAGAACGCTGTCAAAACCTGCCGCCCTCCCTGGAACGACAACTGGAGTGTTACTTTCGTTTCATTACTGGATGTTCAATCTAATCCCATATGGTTACAGAGAACGTGGCGGCGCGTCTGCGGCCTTACCTTTATGGTCAGCGCCCTCACCAAACAGGTCAGCAGAACTGATGGCCGAGCTGCTGGACAGGCTTTCTAGCTTCGTCTTGGCTTCATACTGACAGATGAGGAAACAAAGTCAACACCTGTGTATCTGTAGTACTCTGCATCACTCTACAGGTTCTACAACTAACGTCTATCAAACTGCAGGAAGGTAACCAACCATAACACGCTCAGGTTGTTGATTAGATAGTGGGAGAGATTTTCTTGAGTTTAATCAGAGAATGCAGCTGTGCAGATCATATTTACCCAAGCATTTGGTTGTCAACTTCAGATCTTAATATTGTTAAATAAACCCATATTATTTCTATTAGTTAAAAGAAACACTGCAAATCCGTATTTTCACTTTTGCAGCCTATGTTTTGCACTAAACTGGAGATGAAAACTAAACTAAGACAAATTCTGTATCGACAGCTTTGACTGCACAGTTCAAGGTTCCTCACCTCCATGCTGTTCTCCCGACCAAAGAACATGTCGGAGGAGATCGCCTTTGCATTGGCAAACTTCTCCCTGGCTTCGCTCGATTCGGCCACTGGAGCTGAAACCTCAGCTTTTCTTCTACTGGGGAGTCTGAGTAATACAGAAGGAGGATGTGTGAGACAGCAGAACGACACCGCGACACTGCTTTTATCATGCATGCATGAGCTCGTTGTGCGTGTGTTATCATCAGTGTGTATACCTCTCTCCAATTGGCTGTATACTTGAGATGGTAACTTCCTCTTTTGGCTCGTCTTTCTCCAGAGCCCAGGATGTGGTAAAAGAGGCGGTTCCCCCTTCTGTATCCCACCGGGATCCAAAGCTGTCGCCGACGGTAAAAGGGTTGTCCTTGTACCTGAAAGCCAAACAAACAAAACGTGGATTTGCTTTAGTGAGTCATAACTTCCCATTTTGAGTTAGCTACGTAGAAATGTGATGTTCATGTCACTTACTTTGGCGGTCCAGAGGTGAATCCAGGCTCGTCAAAAATGTCCAGTTTGGAGCGAGTGGAGGTCTTTGCTCCCACAGGGCTCTCCTGCTCAATCACCTGCATCTCTGACATCACTGAGTGTGACACAGCACTGAAACAGGAGCCATACACATTTATGTAAGTGTAAAAAAACAAACCAGACCTCAACACTTCACTGCTAAGGCCCTCCAGCAATACACAAAATGATAACAAAACTGTAATAATGTAGACTGAGTCAGAGAAAACTAAAATATAACAGCTTCTGATTTGATCATTTGTTTTTATCATTGTTGTGATGCGTTACCTCCTGTTGCCAAAGCCCATGCCCAGCCTCTCAGCCTGCTCTCTCTTCTTGCCTTCCATGTTCTGGATCTTCTTTTCCTCCATCTTTCTGTCGATCTCAAGTTCCTTGTAGGCCAAACGCATGGACGCCACACTGCAACAGCCGCCACAACAGACATCAGAACGCAGGTGGCACGTGTTGGGATATTAGTTACCAATTAGAATGCGTTTGGTCTTCAGTGGGGAATATTGGAACTGGAAAAAGAAGGGATTGCTTACATAGACTCCTCTGCTTGTTTCTTCACCTCGGCAGCCTGCTCCTCTCTCATCTTCTCAGCCACTTGTGCCTGTTTCTCCACCTCAGAGAAACTCTTACTGCTCACCTTCTGGGCACCCAGACCTTTTTTAGCACCCAGCTGCAGCACAGGGAACAAGTAAGGTCCAGGTTAAGTTGTTAAAGTTAGTTATGTTTATAAGATTTTGTCCAGTTCGATGTTAGAGCAACTATTCTAAGCTGACTCCATCTTTGCACTTATTGGTGTAAACACTAAAGTAAAGAAAGGTTCATCTTTATGTCACTTAATCTGTGGCCTTCTTTAAAGAGGTGTGGCTCTGCTCTTCTATGGGAGTTCAGTGATCCTAGGACAGTTTGTGCTTTGGTGGATACATCACTTACCCCTTTTTTGGCAGCCACAGGCTTCTTCTTCCCAATAAGGGAGGATTTAATTTCTGTAACACAACCGTAAAAAATATAAAATAAATAAGTGAAACAATTAGCCGCCAGGCAAACAGGATAACTAATTTAAGAGATTTCTTTTTGAAATAGTTTTTAGCCAAGTAGGCAAAATGGAGAAACAGAACTGTGTCATCTGAGCTGCATTTGTTAATTCTCAAGCTACAACCCATCAAACAGTTGCAAGCAGAAAGCACAAACCCTGTTAACATGAAAGCCTTCACACCACAGAACATCTAGAGCCGGAACATTAGTTTGGTTCAGAATATCCAAATATGACAAACACTTTAAAGCACTTGTCGTAATTATGTTGGTCAGTTTGGTTTTCACAAGAACCTGAGGTGAGAAATTAAATACAAGAACTCAAACCACACACACACACACACACACACACACACACACACACACACACACACACACACACACACACACACACACACACACACACACACACACACACACACACACACACACACACACACACACACACACACACACACACACACACACACACACACACACACACACACACACACACACACACACACACACACACACACACACACACACACACACACACACACACACACACACACACACACACACGAGATCCTGGTGTTTCAGGATCTATGAATGTGCTGGAGTTAGTGAAATGTTTTGATCTCTCCTTTACAATACAACTGTACATCTGAAGCACATCCAGTCAGCGGGCAAAGAGCAGCTGTGCAGACTCTGATCACCTTTGGTTATCGGCACGTTGCGTGATGACAAACACATGGAGTCCTCTTCAGGACAGCATAAACCAGCAATCACCATCATATTCAACAATACAGAAGAAGCAGATTTGACATAAAGTGAAATTCTCTTTCCAATCAGACTAACAAATACACAAGAGTGTCTGAGCACCCTGTACAGCCAATGGAAGGTGTGATCGCAGGCACAGGGAAATGAATCTTGGAATTGGGCTGCAGCTCATCGATTTATCTACACATTTTAGTTTTCAATTTATCAACAAACTGTCCAGGCAAAGGTTTTTAATAAGAGACAGTGAGCAATGCCTGATACAAGTCTCAGAGTCCAAAGTGATGTTTTCAATTTAAGATTCCCTGACAGAGAAAAGCACAGCTCAGGAGGTTCAACTGACACCATTGAACTGATTGATCCATCTACACACTGACAGACTCACCGATGGCGCCTTTAGGTGATTTGCTCAGTCCATCGATGCTCGGCCCCTCCTCCGGCCCTGACAGGAACCACACACACACCAAGATGTCACAAATCACAAGACGCAAAACATTTGTCAAACTTTTTTGGGAATTTATGGAATGTGGAACAGCCATTTCCAGCTTATTATTCAATTATTCATTATAAGAACATCAGAATTGGACACCAGGGCATTAACAGAACTATGCCTCCTATTAGATTCAGCAGAAACCTGTTTATTGACCCATGGCAGTGAAAAACATAATGTAGAGGGATATCATCATTTTATAAAATAAATATTTGTATGATTTGACTTACTGTTATCATCCTGGCCTTTGGCTGTTGCGTCAGTGACAGTGGCTCCATTCTGCTCGGGCACAGAGGGCTGTGCCATGTTCCAATCACCAGCAAGCTGAAGACGTGACAACAATACCAAGATGGGGTTTTTAGTCCGCAGAATTCCTCAACATAGAATTTCCATTGCTAACAATTGCACCAATCAGACTATATTCCACTTAGATAAGAGACAATATGTTGGCTGGATGAAGAGACATTAATGCTTAATATGGTTACTGTTAGATCATAGCAAATGACTACAACAGACACCAACTGTCAAATGTTATTTAATCGGAAGTATCCCAGATAACAAAGTGATTTTTTAAAGGCAGCAGCTTTCTCAGTCGTGATGGCAACAAACCTGTGTGTGCTCTGCAAAAAAGTCCGTCTCTTTCTTCTCAGGAACTGCAGGTGTTCCTCCAACAGATGATTCAATCCAAAGCTGCAATGAAGAGATGAGGGGTGTTAAGACATTTAGATGTAATCGCACAATTCCCTCAATAATGTTGCGAAAAAAAAAGCTTTGAAGAAAAGAGCTTTACAGTTGAGACAGATAAGTGCTTCTAACGAGATCTTCATACTGACGTGTACACACCCAATGGACTGTGAACTCTCTTAACATGGCACAGACCATTGACCTGACGTAGCCTGCAGCAGGCTGGAAGCACAAACCTGCCGATTGCCTGTAAACCAATTGTTGAGGTGCCTCCAAATCTTCAAAACTTCCCTTCCCTGCTTATGTTCAGGACACCACTGAGAGGGAGTGTTTCTGAGATTTATCACTATCAACTAACTCCAACTGGTCTCAAACTCGAGCTGAGGTAAAGGACAAATGTGATAAGATGTTTGGAACTTCACTCCAATCTCAGCCACATGTTTTTCTGCTGCCCCAGGTTACACAAGTACTGCTCTGTTTATTTCAACACTATGTCCACCATATTGGGAGCGTAGCGTCAACCTTCCCCTCATATTGCCATCTGCGGGACTCCACTCAAACACACTCCCAATCTAAACACTGTGCAAAAACAAATGATCAGTTTCACATCCCTACTTGCCAGACGTCGTCTGCTCTTAAAGTGGAATGGAATTTTTTTGTTTCATTTCGTCTCCCCCTGTGTCTTCCAGCATCCAGTTGTCTTTGCTTATTTGAGCATCATAAAGAATAAGACTGCCATTGGAATTTAGTTAATGACGCTGAATAGGAACACTTGCTGCACTCGGCCTTCTCAAAGCAACAGGGGGATGTAAATTACATCTTACACTAGAAGGAATCTCAGACAATAAAAGATCACAAGATACTATCTAGGTTGATTTGTATGAATGGCTGAGGGTGCAAAACAATTATGGCTGTCTTTTCAAAAGTGATTCATACTTACATCCGTGCCATATTTGGACAATGCCGCATTGGCCTGCTGCCGAACCTTCTCCCTGTACATCTGGGCTGCACGACTGTTATACTTGGCATTGGTGGCATTTGTGGAACAGCCATGCTGGCGAAAGAAGGCGGTCTGCTCAGGAGGAGGACAGGAGTTTGTTATTCACATTAGAAACCTGAGATATACTGTACATCCTAGAATTCAAAACTTACACTATCTAACCCTTTGGAAAACTGTTCCAAAGTCAAACAGACATCTTTGATATCAAATCCACCAAATAGACTTACCGCATTGGTGTTGCCTCCAACCTGCATACATCTAAGTTGAAACCAGTTCCAGTTGGAGTCTAACTCAGTGGATCTAAAGGCAAAAGACAGAATATGGAGATTGGATAGTTGTTTGACTCAAACTGCAAGTAGAGCTGTTTTGATTCATTACTTATAGATATGGTCAATAATAATGGAGTACATTTTTGGCCCTAAATGTATTCGATTCAATTTAATTCGTCTACAATTATTTATGGGACAAGTCTATGCTAATCCACGCACCATAGTCAGAGAACAATGCATTGTTATGATGACTCATGATCAGCTGAAAGAAGCTGGCATGTACCTGATGAAGCTGAGGTGAACTCCCAGGGAACGGTGGATCCCCGAGCAGTCGATGCACAGGAACACACCATATGGAATACTGGCCCAGCTAGGGTTTTTAGCTGCACAGTCAAAGCAAGCCTGGGTAGAAACACCGTGGTTTCGGATTTAGACATTTACTGACACTGCAAAGCATGGATACATCCAACAATGACCACTAAATAACAAAGACCGGCTGGTATAACCTACTAAATTTGAAAGATAATAGGACATGTTAACTGTACAACATATGTGAGGATTTACTGCAGTTCTTTCTTCAATATCGCTGAAATTCATCCTTTCGGGTTATAAGTATCTATTCCTATCAAATATAAGACTTACAGGTGAAAAAATACACTCAAGCATAACAAGTTAAAGGATGGCAGCCAGAATTTGGCCCTGAAAAATAGAGCCCCTCATTTTGAATATTGTGTATACAACAAATGCATATGTACAGTATGTTCAAACTTTAACAGGTCAGGAATAACATTAAATGGCCAAAAAGGGCTTCCAATAATGGGCGAGATGTTAAATGGTACAGTGAACGTAAAGAGGAAAGGCAAATTTACATGGGACCATTTAAAAATGACAATACAACTGAACATATGCCAGATGCTAGCATGAGCATATCTCTCAATTAAAATGAGATGTTCACACGTATAACATCAATGTGGCCACAGGTGTTGGGAATTTTAGCTATATTATGTCCGTTGTATTGACAATGGGTCGTCATTCACGTTCAATTTCTCATTTTACGTTTCAAACGGTGTGTAAGTGGAACCGGTTAGCTTCAACAGCATTACAACCCGTATACGTGGCCTTCCTGTATGACGGCTAAACCAGTGTTAGCAGTTCAATGGTGGCCAAGTTAACTGGAGACCTTAACCTGTTAGCGCTGATGTTGAAAACGACAAGAGGATAGATAAGTATTCCCGCCTTGTTGCCCTGTCCAAAGATCAATACAAATTATTAGAAATATCCCGCTTTAAACATCTGCCACCACAGCAAGACGCTTAAGCCATCAGATAGCACGGACACTCATTTATACAAAACACAGGCAGCCCAAGCGCTTTAGCGCACCGTTTGACTGTGTAGCTTGGCCTATGAGCTAGGAAAACAGTTAGCCAGCTGACAGTTTCTGAGGCAAACCATCGAGTGGCAGTACAGATCATCATACATGACGACACATATAAACCTACTGTACCTTCTAAACTTACCTTGTTGGTAGGAACAGATCTTAATCGTTTGAAAATAGTAAGGATTTCAGTCTTATTTGGTTCCGTAGCCATTTTGCCACTCTGACACTTTCCATTAGTAGACGTCAGTACGGGTCCTTGTAGGACTTAAATCGCATGAGCTTTTTTCTTTTTTTCTTTTTTACACAATGCAACCGTGATCAACGTTTTAATAACCACATTATGTGTGTTTCATACCTACAAATTTAAACATTAAAAACATTTAAAAACTCAAACATTTAAAAAACTCAAACTTTTTCTATTTTTTTTATAGGATGTGATTCAGTCCTGCAAACCTAAGAGCCAATGCAACATGATACTGTACAATTATGACGCAATGTTCAAGATGACGCCGAAACAAAAACAAGGGAAAGAAAAGAAAAAATAACAATAAAGAGAACACGGATATGTGGTACAGTCTACTTGTATTCTACTTCAGGGTCTGCGTATAATGTTTAACAACAACAATATTATTATATGGTACAACCTTCCTTCTTCCTCTCTGTCTCTATCTCTCTCCTCTTCCCCCTCTTTCTGAATAAAAAATGATCTCCAAAATATCCTACAATTGTATGCACAAAAAGGAAACATGATAGAGACAATGCACAGCCAGCTGATGATAATGCAAAGCTACTTGATACTGTTACTTGCTGTTAAACATCTAATTTGTTCCAATGTTGACCTGTATTTCTTTGTCAAATATCGATATGAACCTGTACAAATGTAACCGGGTCTAATGTAACTCTGTTGTGTTGTGATTAACAAAGTAGATTTCACAATGACATAACTGCATTTGGATTTATTGTGCACTGAAAACACACTCCACATTTGCTGCTGCATTGTTTAGTGTGTGTCAAGATTTGTATGTGTGCTAGTACATGGTTCTCTTTCATGTCTGATGGGGCTGAGCTATAAGCTATATCAGAAGAGAACAACAGTATGCACTATAATGCGTTGGCTGGCTTTGGTTAATTAAAAGTACAAACCTTTGTTTGAACCAAACCCTGTACTGTGCGGTCTCCCCTTTCTGTTATGATCAAGACGAGCGGTCATAACACCATTATTGTTTCTCATGCAGTGTCTAAATCATCTAAAGTTGAAATTGTATTCAGTTTGTTTTCATTTTGTCAGACAACACTTTGTGGGCATTTGCCATTTTATAGGCTAAACAATTTATTTATATTTGAAGTGATGTTTGAAGTTTATAATGAAAGTAATTATTATACTCCTAATTTTGAGAGAGAGTAGATAAGCATAGAAAGCTAAAATCAAGTGCAGCTTTGCCATAGAACAGAGATTCAAGTGTTTTACAATTAATACTATTTCTTTAGTTTATATTCGGTAAAGGTTCATTTTATGTTTGGTTTTCAAAATTGTCTAATACAGTATGAGATGGTAACAAATGTATGACGGCAAATCTCCATGGCGTTTTGTGCTAAGTGTGAATTTAGTTTCCATTCTTTTAAAGGGAGTGCTGATCTTGTTGTTCCAGTTAGATGAACACAGATGGATCCGCCTCTCAGGGAGCTTAAACCTCACTGAACAGCTTTCATACCAACGGAGACACCACGATGACATGATGGAGGCCAGAGCCACGCTCCTGTTCTCTGCGTTATTAGCTGCTGTGTCAGCTCAGGTCAAGTTCAATGGAGAAAGCATCAGTTTTATGCCTCCATGGATCAGAACGGATGGGACAATTCAGGTATTTTTATAATTTTATAAACTGACATTTTTTAAACCAAGCAGCAAAGTAGTAGAAGCAAAGTAGTAGCAGTAAAACATAAATCAGTTTGTTAAATCTAAAAGCCAGGATTTTACTCTTGATAATTAAGACAAACTGATAAATCTAAAAACATACAATATGTTTTGTTTATCGAATATAATTTTGTGATTTACATACTTCGTCCTGCGTCATTGTTTGGAAATTTGCCAATGTTTCAACACATAGTACCTAAACAGGCACCACTACCAGTCCCTTTTTGTGACTTGAGTGTTCAAAATTTTGCAATTTGTTTTTGTATTAGTCACAACTTGTACACTTTTTATGTTCACAAAGCTTATATAGATCCAAGTGACAAACAAACACAAAGAATATGCATAGAAGGAAGTTATTTTTTGTGTCACATTTCATTTCCTGACTTGTTAACTGACTTTAAACTTTACCTAGTGTAGATGAACAAAAACCAGATCTATTGTTATGCATTGCAATGTTAACGAAAGCCAGTCGGATTTAAACACAACTTACCAGTACAGTACAATAATCAGCCAATACATCACAATTTCTTCACCTCTGTTTTAAACAACAAACAGCTTCTGATCCCCACTTAAGATTTTAATGCCGACAATTTGTGTGGGTGGCTTCGGGTGACGTCAGCAGAATATGTCAGTCTGCTCCATGACGAATTAGTTCTCTCTTCTCCCTCCCTCAAACACGATGATTGATCCTCTTTGCATTTTTTGTGAAAATGATTACATTTAATTAAATACTCTTCACGAGATTTCTCACTTATCCAGAATATTCCAAACATACAGCCTCCCCAGCCCTGTCCTGTGTCTGATCACTAGAAAAGGAATTTTAAATTGAACACATTTTGCACTAGTAACTCCAAAGACTGTGTGTTCATAAACTGCTTTAGCAAGAAAAGCATTGGTCCTAACACTGATAGGAGATTGGAATTCGTATTAAAACAGTTGACTAATAATAAATGCCATGTTGAAAGTGTTGCAGTAACCCCCCTTTCATGTCTATCAAGAATTTATTAAAGTTGAAACATGAGAAAGTGGAAGTTGTCTTAAAGTGTTCATACTGACACTGTTGTTCCTAAACCCTTTAGGTAAACTTCCATCGTAGGCAGAACGGCCAAGACAACTGCCAAAGTCAACTCTCAAACTCATCAGTTTTCGTACAAACTGACTCGGATAAGACAGGCGAAGACAGGTGGTGCCAAGCTGAAGGATTCACCACAGACACCGTATCGCATCGTAACCACAACTTTAGCCTGACGTAAGCCTGAATCAGAGAAACACACGTTTTGGTCTAATTTTGTTCTTGCTAGGCTTTAGGCCTGTCAAAAGAAATCACACAAGAAGTATAATGTGAAATAGAATGTGAAACATGATAATGTGTTTGCATTTTAACAATTCTTTTATTTGTATTCTTGTATGTAAGTCTCTTTACACTGCAGGTCAATGGCTAACAATACATTCCACCTTTTTCATTGTAGAGATTCAGGTTGCTGCTGGGTGTCGAACATCAATGGAAGAAGAAACTGGAATAGTTTTGCAGTAGTGGATTTAGGAATTCGATCTGACACACGCTCACTCAACAAATGTCCTGTGACGACAACAGTGGCTTCTTTAAGGTAAACTGAAACGCAACACAGGACAATAGAGGCACAACAGAGCAGCCAATACAGCCAATACATTTGCATATGTATGTGTATGTTCATACACACAGGAAACACTTCCATATAACACAGAAACAACTGTTCTGTAATGCCTGCATGTAAAATAATATTGGCAGCATTTTCAGTTGAGCTTAGTTGAACAATTCCTTATTGAAGCCAAACTTCACACTGCTTTGTGTTTGTGCAGGGCCAATCAGAACTGCTTCTCCCGTCTGCGTCTTCTGGCTTATGATCCTGATGGAGATAATGTGAGGTGTCGCTTTGTTACAGACGTCGGCGTGCCTCTAAACATTCAACTGGATGAGGTAATTTCAAGTGCTAAACAACAGGAAAAGCAAAAATATTTCACATGAGCTGATCACTCTACTCACTGTTGTAAAGAAAGTCAAACTATTTATCAATTGATCATTTTGATTTGCCATTTCTACAAATTTCAGTGTAAGGCCATAAAAACACACATTAATGATGACAACCTTCATGTGTCTCCTTATATCCACTCAGAATACATGCGAACTGAGAACTACCGGAGAGATGAGTCCCGGTGTCCACGTGTTTGAGTTGGTTATGGAGGATCATGCAAAAGAAAACATCACGCTGACCTACACAGACGGAACGTCCGTGGTCAGAGGGCCCATCAAATCATCTCCTCTCTGCCAACTTACACTGCAATTTGCTTTGGAGAGTGAGTACATGTACCTTTGGCATGAAATAAATGAGTCACGAAGTTCATAAATGTTATCTGTGAATACTGGAGTTAATGTGTGTGAGGATATCACAAAACGGCATTGACTGATTACAATGAAACGTGTAAGAAAGGTTGTACATGAACCCAGGAAGAACCTATGACACCTTAGTGCCGGTCTGTCTGACGGTTGCGCTGTAATAATCACTGTAAACTTCTAAACCACAAGTCATTGATTTGATCTGATTCGGCACATCTGCTTGTTATTTGTCAGTTATCGCATTAAAAGTCGAAGCCTTTTGTTGACTTGTTGTGTCTGGTGCGTTTCAGTTCTTCCTTCACTGGCAAACTGTGAAGCTGGTCAAGTGCAGCCCCAGTTCCTGTCTAAGACGCCCTCCCATGGTGACCTGCAACAAGCTGCAGTGGGTCACGCTTTCCAACTTTATATCCAAGCGCAGGCTCTCCACTCAAAGTACTTCTTTTGGTTATATATATAAAAAAAAAACATTATGTATTTCAATGTGCTGAAAATACAAACTCAGTTTCGATAGATGAATAAAATTTGATCTTCATTTCCATGAAGCATACATGAATTCCAGATCAGCGGCCCTGTGAACATGACCAAAGAGTTCAAAAATGATACATTGGGAAAAGCTGAAGTCACTTTGAGGTGGACACCGCAGCCTCAGGACCTACACAGACATGTCCCGCTGTGTTTCACTGCAGAGACGGCTGAATCGTGAGTGTGCTTGATTCTTTGTATGCTTACCAAAGGATCTGTGATATGTTGCTTACTCCAACAGGAAAAGAATAGCTTCATCCTTAATACAAATACCAACCTTTACAAAAAAATGGGTTTTCATCAAGGACTCTGATGTCACACACTCAAATATCATTCACTGGCTTACAGTTAATGAAAAATGTTCTCAAATCAACTATTCTAGTCTATTGTATTTTATCACTTTCTGGAAGTTCTTTCTGAATGGTTGGGTTGAACTTTTTTTTTTGTCATTCAGCCAATCAGAAATGCGGTGTGTCATTGTCCTGGTTACCAGAACACCTGTCAAGAAAGGTTTGTTTAATTATTAATCATCGTTGTAATGTTGTAACAGTGCAATATACAGCATTGATCATGCAAAACCAACAGTCTAATCTCAGATTACACGTATAACAATTCTCACTGAATATGAGACTCTGAGATATATATATTCTCTCAAATAAGAAAGAGTGGTGTTGTACTTTTGTAGCACAATATTTGCCACAGGAGCTGTAACCTTTAGGTAGCCCTTAGCAAAGGTTTGCTCCAGTGAGTTATAGATCTTTATGTTTCTATGATGTCAATTACAGTTAGCTGTGTTCAAGTTGGTGCTCTCTGTCTGAAAGATTGCAAAACTGTTGCGGCTTTGATGGATAAGAAGTTGATCTGCATTGTAATCTACAGGCATAGCCAATGTTGAATGCTCTGCCGACCGGATGACTGTATTCGTGGACAAAGCTTCTATGCCTGGTATTGACAAGAACTGGCTGAAGCTGAGAGACCCCAGCTGCTCTCTCACCTCCAATGACACACATATCATGGGCACCATGTCCTTCTCCACGTGCGGCACAAATGCTGAGGTTAGTAACAAAGATGGTTAGGGTAATGGAAGGAAAATTGTAGCAAGAGGGTCAGAGGTTGGAAGAGAAGAGAAGTGCATTTACCTCTTCTTGTTCTTCTTCTTAACTCAGTACCTTTTTATAACTTACATATCAGAGTACAATTTTCTCCACTTGTTTATCTGAGAGCTAGAGTAGCCAGTGATTGTGTATATACAGACACACATTCTGAGATATGTTCATTTATGCCCATTACAAACCTTGTATCTCAGTCTTGTATTGATGACATAATGCCCCTTTGGCATCCAGCAGGATTTAAATTGTTGATATATGCTGTCAAAGCTTCTAACTGCTTTTTAAATGCAGTGCTTTTACTGTATAACTCTCTATTAAAAGCAGAAAAAGAAAGAGTACATATGATTATATCATTTCTGCAAATTAGTTTAGGACTTAATGCATTTTCTTTTTCTTTTTCTATTAAATATAGGACAAAGGTGATTTTATCATTTTTGAGAATGAGATCCACTCCTTTGTGCTGCCCACCGAAATAATAACCAGAAGAAAGCAGGTCGTGATTGGCTTCTCCTGCCAGTTCACCAAAAGCATGAGCATCTCAAACTACTACAACCTTCCCAACGCAGACTATATTTTCACAGAGACCAGCTTTGGCAGCTTTGGCTACACATTTGATATATTCGTTGACAGCAACTTTACTACCAAAGTGGATCCCAATGCATATCCGGTGGAGGTCAAGCTGCTGGAAATGGTTTATATGGGCATTCAGGCTCAGTCTAAGCTGCCAAATGTGACTCTCTTTGTTGAATCATGCAGAGCCACTCCTGATGAAAACCCCCAAAACCCCCTCTTCTATGACCTCATCAGTAACGGGTGAGCACTGAGCATGCACATCTGTTGTTCTGTGGTGATATTTGTGCTTATATCTTCCCCAGCATCGGTTGGCTAGCTTGTTGGTTTTCTTGGTTGAGCGAGAGCAGGATTTGTTTTTCTTAAATTATTTTGACAAATCTTGTCTTGGCTTGCTTGGCCTTGGCAGAGGTATGCATTCAGATTAACAACCTACCAGTTTTAGCTATGTAGGTGTACTTAAATTCAGCAAGAATGTGTTATCTTAAGAATATTGTGCTTAATCTAGTTGTGTTTCTACTGATTTCTGCTTTAAAGGTGTTTGAAGGATGAAACAATCACAGTCCACCCGACTGATCCTGACTCATTCAACTTTGCAGTTCAAGCCTTCAGATTTACTGGAAACCACGAACAGGTACATCAGATCAAACCTATAGCATACTATTACTTACACAGGCCATAAAGACCTTTTTAAGAGTGTTCCTTAGTATATCCATTTTGTGGTCATGACTTCTTCTGCTCCAATTAAGTTAAGGTAGTGTATGTTTTTCCCTACTATATTTAATGTATGCTGTGTATGAATTCAATTTGATTTGATTCATTCCTTAGTGGCGATTAAATAAATGTAACATTGTGACATTCTCACATGTCAACATTATGTATAGTATATGTCCCATCATGTAATATTCACAAAACCCATGAAACCATATATATATATATATACAGTATATTGTCAATGCCAGATAGATGTCCTTTCCCTTTATATGCCACACTATGCATGCTGGCCAATTGTATACTGGATATGAAATCAATGTATATGTTTAACATATATGGAATATGCATATATTGACATGCTATTTAGGACCAATACATTTGAATGAATGCACAATTAGTTTAGTCACACCACATATCGTATATCCAGGGGGATAGTATACAGTATACTGTTTACGCTCAGAACACTATACTTTGACTTCACTAACATGTGTAACGCATCACTTATGCACTCACTCATGCAGTATATTGACACAGTGGTTCAAAGTTGAAAACTAAACTAAACACTACCCACCTGCAGCTGTACATCACCTGCTCGGTCATCCTGTGCGAGTCTGGGAATCCCGTCTCCAGATGCGCCCGTGGTTGTCTGAAGAATCCATCCCGCAGACGCAGACGCGACCTGGGCATGGAGACAAACAGCCACCCTGTTACCCAGGGGCCCCTGCAGTTTGTCAAACAGGACAGCACAGCTGTTGATGATGATGTTTTCATTGCTCAAGAGAGTGATACCAGCGCAGGTTAATAATATTAGCTTATATAGTTATGCAAATGTATAATATTGATTATACATTTACTATCTCCATATACAGTTTAATGCAATCTGTTAATTTTGTCTACAGTTTCTCCTGACACCAAAGCAAGAAACGGAGGTGAGGGAGGAGGTGAGGGAGTCAGCACAGAAAGTGAAGGCGGACGCACAATCCAGGAAATGCTCAGCAGCCACGTCCTCACTGGTGTCTTTGCCTGTTTGTTCATAGTAGCTGTGGTGCTCTTGGCTTTGATTCTTCGTCACTTTGTAAAGAAAACAAAATCAGATGACTTTAATGCTCTTCTGGGCTGAAAGCACGTAGCGGTGTTTTACTTAGAGTTTTCTTGCTCTTCAGGGCTGGTGGGATTTTTATTGATAGCAATTGAATTCTGCACAGCTTCGACATTTTACGTAAAAAAAAAATTGATTTGGGATTTGATCTGTGACGGTGTGCCTCATGGTATTTAAGCAACAAAATGTGGAAATACAGCCCACAGTTTGTTGAAAACAGCTTGACACCACACAGGCAAGTTCCAGTAGAGAACAACAAGCAGTTGTATGATGTCAGACTGGTTAGTTAGGATTTTTTAAAAAGGAGTGCAAGCATTGATCTCATAGGTTTAGCAAGAAAGAAACCAAATGTGAACTAGTATTCATTCTTACGATTAATTTTTCATGCATTTTACTGGAATTGTGATGATGATTATGATACTTGATTTGAAATCTTTATTGTGCAATAAACTTAATTCTGTGTCAGCTTTGTGTTTGTAGTGTGCCTGTGTGTTGAATCATTTTCACTGCTCATCAACCAATAACACCATATATGGATAATCAGACAGTCAGCAAAGGAATCTATGTGCTTTAGTTAGGACTCTGAATCTGAACAGATTATTCAACATACATATAAACATAGCCGTAAATTTCATAGTAAGATTACATATAACTAACAAGTTGTTTTTTTACTAAAGCACTTTACATGCACTTTTTTTAATGGATATTTTGATTGAGTAAAGCATTTGACATGACAATGAGCATACAGTTACGGGACATATTTGAGATTCGAGCCAACAGATTTATACAGACCGATTGTGCATAATAGCATTGTTGGTGCTGGTTCATTGTCTTCTGTACCAGAGTGATACTAGTGAATCCACAATGTCAAGGTTCTGTCCATGTGTGTATCACATTGCCATATACAGATTATTGTTTTTACATACGGGGGGAGAGAAGCAGAGGCAGAGAGAGAGAAGAGAACTAAAACCATAAAGGTAAACAGGCTCTGTAATGTTCATGTTAACTGAGACAATTGGATGACAAACAGAGCAACAGCAGATAGCCACAGCCAGCAAAGGTTATGTGGAAATGACACAAATGTAGTTTTATATGCACTTCATGCTCCAATGACTTGTCTGTGCTGTGATTAAGGCAAAATGCATTTAAGGTAAACTATACATTGACAGAATTAATAGGATTCTACCATTCTCCAAGTACACATGACATATGGAGGTGTACTAGATCTCCAACTTGTATTGCATGTTGAGGTCCTGGCTGAGGCTGAGTAGACCAAAACAACACATACTTACTCCAGTTCTCCCCTGCATACACATACGAGAAGCAACCATAACGAGCTGAGTCCACACATAAACACCACTGCTGGATTCAAACCCACTAAGCCTCCAGCTCTTCATCAACTGGTTGTTTTATTTCTATTGTCATTAACAGCGTATCTAAAGCGTTTTTTCCTTCTCAGTGCCAGGATCCGTCTGTGCAGTTGGCATCTTTCTCTCTTCAACATAATCGTTGTTACCAATTCAACAGCCGCTAAAAGAATCTTTTGAAAGTACCATAAAAAAATTAATTAGCTGTATCACTTGACCTCATTAAAGTGAGGTTGAAACCCCAGTAACAAAGCCGGCAAAGGACAGTGACAGAAATCTGCTTCTTTAATTACTCCTGGATGCCTCGCGGCGCATTATCACTTGCATGCATCAAAGTCGAATGTTTTCTTGGCCTGTGTACTTCCCACGCTGGTTCCCGTCAATCATCTGACTTAAAGGAACACCACCCAGCAGACAGTCAAATGTGAAATACTGCACGTCTAAGAGACAGGAGGAGCGTGACCGGCCTCATCAAGTCTGTTTAACTGGAACAACTCTATGACCCATGAACACATCATACACTTTTATGCTACATTGTTTTCTTCTGTATGTATACAGTATACATTTGAATTCCTTTTGTTCTTTGCTTTCTAAACCCCCTTGTGAATCCCTGAGAAAATGCAGGACAACTGCTTTTGCATATGATGATTCAGTCCATGAGTCCTGAATGCTTCCCTTATCTACTTCTCTTTGCAGCTTTACTCAACATTGTACTGGTTTTAAATTTCACTTTGACAACTCTTACTACTTTGTCAGGAGGAAAAACAATGTCTCTTTGTGTGGCAGTCTCAAACATTGATGATACAGTTTGTTCTTCCTGGTATAAATGTTGCGCTATTGCAAAAGATTTGAGTATGAACATATTTATTAGACTACTTAAAAAAAGAGAGTCCTTGTTCTCGATTGCAGACTAACTGCACACTAATCTTTTTTTTAATGGAAAATGATACATAAAGAGAAAATCATTTATTGCAACTTTACTTTCAGAACAAAATGGTGTGTTTTAAAATCTGGCACAAAATATCAATGTCTGTATTGTAAACAGACCTAATACATTTGTTGAAATTGTATAATTCAGTGTTCCCTCTTCATGAAATCTATATTTCAAACACATTTCAACACAGATTTCAAAGAGAAGTCACACCCAAGCAGTTTGCACAAAATAAAAACAGCTAACAAATGCTTTGCAACTGCAGGATATGAATTATATACAGCAGCCAATCATTTTGAACTTTAACTACATTTGGACAGTGTGTCCGTCTTATGTGTAGAGACAAGAGCTAGTTTCCACATATTTTACTTCTAAACAATGGGACAAGATGGAATGTCACCACTGTGAAGTAATCTCTCACTTACTGGAATATGAATGTAGACAAACAGCATCAGTCTACTTGCCCGTAAACACTGACAAAACTAGTTTTGACAGTGTTTATCTCTACACATCTATATATATGTATATAGATGATACTGTATATGATATAGTTATAGTTATCTATTCAGTTCTTTTTTTTTGCAATTTGTTTTTATTGAAGCAAACATTGTACATGACATTGTGCATACAGTTGTAGGACATTTTGGAGATCGTTTTTTATATAGAAAGAGGGGAAAGAGGAGAGAGAAAGATAGAGATAAGGAAGGAAGGTTGTATTATCACTACTATTGTTGTTAAACTTTATACATAAGATAAGATAAGATACTTTTATTACTAAGATACTTTCATTACTCGTCACACATGCATTACAGAGGGGGAGCAGGGACCCTGAAATGGAGTACAAGTAGATTGGAATTGTAATGATGTCATGTCGCACCATAGGTTGTGATAGAGAGAGAGAGAGAGGAAAGAAACAGAAAAAAAAAAAAAAAAAAGAGAGAGAGAGAGAGAGAGAGGACATCCCACCCAGAGACCTCACCCAACCCCACAGTCACACAACCCCGCATTCATACAACCACATCCTGGCCCGCCTGGGATGTAAAATAAAATGAAAAAATAAAATAAAATAAAGAGGAACTGTTCGGTGTTCTGGTATCAGTCACTGGTCTGGCATAGCCTGTTCTATCTATTTGTCTATCATCCATCTATCATTCATGACCTCCTCCTGTGAACTTGTCAACTGACATGCAATACTTTCACCGAAACCAACCATGTTATTTCCTTTTGGTATATAAGACATCTATAAGACGTACCGATTACTGAGCAGACAGCAACCCAAAGGACCATGGCCTCTTTGATACTGCTTGTACAGATGCTGGTTCTGGTCTCAATCGTTCCTACATGGGCCGGGTACTACGACTATACCTATTTTGGAGGATCATTGACCTTCACTCCAAAAGGCAAAACTCCAAATGGGACATATGTGGTAAGTAACTAAAAGACAGGGAATGTCATTGTAATAACAAGGAGGATGTCATGTAGGGGAAGAACAGGAGTTAAAGTAAAGGAGATAAAGTTAGGAGATAAAGTATACCAACATTCATATGCACCACCAAAATCAATTTCTGTTTACCAGGAGGTAAATGTAATGATGGAAATAAAAATGAAATTGCTATAAGTAATTGGCTAACTTATAATGAAATTAAATTGATTTATCACAAAATCATTTGCCGTAGAATCCCATTAATTCAGCATTTAATAATGATTTGACCCCAGAACCCCTGAATAGATTGAGTGAGATAAATGTTATAACTTTCTCCCTTTCTACTTAGGTAAAACTTTCAGGGGCAATTCCATAAAACTGCTTAATTAATACATTAACTAGTTATTATCCATTGATTCATCCATTCATTTGCCAGAAATGTTGGTTTAAACCCAAGCCACCATTGAGTTTGTACCTTTATTGCAAAATTAAGGTCTTTAAACGTACAACTTTGTCAAACTTTTTATTCATATTCCATTTGTTTTTATCCTGTTTGGGTTAATGTTATGTGGTCTTACACGATGAAGTAGCCAGTTCTGTAAAAAACTGTGCACCCCCTTTCAAATGACAGTAAAGGGGACACAGAGGATCCAAGATGGTTGAAAGGAGGATTATATCACTTTACGCTATCTAGCATTATTTGAATATTGTTAGTAAATAATAAACATTTTCAATAAGCATTAAATAATAAAGAAAAAAATCTAATTTTATTATATCATATTTTCATTGAAGGCAGAGAGAGAGATAAGACAAGAAAAGATAGAATAAGATAAGATAAGATAAGATGAGATAAGATAAGATAAGATAAGATTATCCTTTATTCGTCCCACGAAGGGGATATTCACAAGTTACAGCAGCAAAGCAATAAAAGGCATTAAGATAAAAATAAAATAAGAGCCTAACAAAAGTAAGAGCCTATCAAAAGTACAACGATCCCCCCCTCTCTGGTGGCGCCACTGACAATAAATGCATTAACCCAAAGTTTCCCAAACTTTTTCTGCAGGGCCACCCTTTTATAAATCAGAATATTTTTGGCCCGCCCCTTCTCTCTCTGTCTGTCGTGTGTCCATGTGGGTTTACAGGTGGAGATTCGCAGCAAGCAAACCAATTACCACTGCACACAGAATGACTTCAGATGTTACAGTGGGAATTGTGGGAAGGAGATATCCGGTGCAATTGCAACTATTTCTCAAAACTCCTACCTTTACACATGGTGCCACCGAGAGAATGTGATGAAGCAGATATTGCCTAGCTCATTTCCCTTTGAACTTAGGTAAGAAAAATTATAAATGAGTGTGAAACCGTCATACATCAAAGACAATGTATTAAGCACAATCAAATACAGAGGCCACTGGTTAAACATGTTTTAGCTTGTATTCACCAGCAGGTATTACCCCATTAACTCTGTCTATACCAATTCTAATGTTTAACACTGTGCTATTTTTCCAGATATCCCAACCGTTTGGCCAATTCCAATGGTAAAGGATACTGGTATCCAAACTCTAAAGGCAGACGAGAAAGTTGGAGAATGTCAGCATATGTGGACCTTGGGACTCGATCTGACACTGGTGAATTGAACAGACCTCCAATCACAACTAGTGTGCCTGCTTTAAGGTAATTATCTAACATAATAAATTCTTGTTTTGGGCTGTTGCATTGAAAACGACACCTCTAAGTATACAAGCTACCCTAGGACTACTCATGTATCATGTGCTTTGCATATTTTGGTAAAACCATTAACACTTAATACTTGGCAGCTTAGTAATGTTTATGGTTATGGTTATGGTTATGATTACTTCTTTACTTTCCATTCATTTTGGTTGATCCTTTCACCCAAAATGCAGACAGCTGTAATGTATCACTGCATTACTGAGAGTATATAATACTGAATGGATAACAGCAACAACAGCAACAACAGCAGCAGCAGCAACAACAACAACAACAACAACATTATTATTATTATTATTATTATTATTATTATTATTATTATTATTAATAATAATAATAATAATAATAATAATAATACATATTATTATAATTACATTAATAAACTTAATTAAACCGGTTTCTTCTTATCAGGATACCCAAGAACTGTGCAAGGACATACAAGTTGGTGGTTTTTGATCCTGATAATGACCAAGTGAGATGCAGGTTTGGAACACATACAGCAGCAGAGTGTGGTCTTTGCTATAGATCTGCAGGTTTCTCCTTAGATGAGGTAAGAAATACAGTGCATTAGACAGATCCTTACAAATATACAGACAAATTCAAATAAATGCAAATTTGAGGTGTAGCAACTGGACAAAAGTGTGCAGTAACACTAAGATCAGCTTAGCAGCCTTTGTTATTTGTGTGTAAAAAAAATATGATTTCCTGCAGCATTCCTGCACGCTGGCATATAAGGGCTCTGGCACTAGTAATCATCATGGGATTGAGTTGGTAGTGGAGGACTTTACCAGGAAATCCATCACTGTCTCCTACACTGATGGATCCTACACATCAAAATACCCCCTTGGAAGGTACAGACGGAATACCTTGGGTTTAGCATTCCCACCTGTAATACTAACCAGTACAAATGCAACAACAACCACATCTGCTCCAATGGCAACAACCACAACTGCAGCAACCACATCGGCAACAACCACAACTGCAGCAATCACAGCTGCAACAACCACCGCTGCAACAACCACAGCTGCAGCAACCACAGCTGCAGCAACCACATCTGCAACAACCACATCTGCAGCAACCACAGCTGCAGCAACCACTGCTGCAACAACAACTGCAGCAACCACAGCTGCAACAACCACAGCTAAAGCAACCACATCTGCAACAACCACAACTGCAGCAATCACAGCAACAACTATCACAGCTACAACACCTGCAACAACCACATCTGCAGCAACCACAGCTGCAGCAACCACTGCTGCAACAACTACAACTGCAGCAACCACAACTGCAGCAACCACAGCTAAAACAACCACGGCCGCAATAACTACAACTGCAGCAACTACAACTGCAGCAACCACCGCTGCAACAACCACTGCTGCAACAACCACGGCTGCAACAATTAAAAGTGCAGCAACCACTGCTGAAACAACCACTGTGGCAACAACTACAACTGCAGCAACCACAGCTGCAACAAATACAACTGCAGCAACCACAGCTGCAGCAATCGCAACTGCAGCAACCACAGCTGCAACAACCACTGCTGCAGCAACTACAACTGCAACAATCACAACTGCAACACCCCCAGCTATGCCAATCGCAACTACAACAACCCTAAATACAACAGCTACAGCTACACCAACTGTAACCTCAACAACTACAGCTAGAGCTCCAGCTATGACAACCTTAACTACAACAACTACAGCTACTGCTCCAGCTACACCAACCACAACTACAACAACCACAACTGTGACGAGTACAAATGCAGTAACATCCACCACTGCGACTGTAACAACCACAACTCCAACCACCGCCACCACAGTGCGGCTCCATCGTCCATCAATTGCACCATTAAGCAAAATTCCTCTGCAGTTCAGTATTTTAGGTGTGAAACCACTTGTCCTTTCTGATATCATTGTTTAATGATTATATTACTCATTTTGTTCATTTGTCATTCACAGTCTTTTTTTCTTACCTGCAGTTGACAACTTTCATGCGTCCTCTTGTCTTGATGGTGACTTTTTCCCTATTTTTCTATCTCCAACTCCACGCCATGGAGTAAATATTCCTGCATTTGTCAACCATACATTTGAAATCAGAGTCAGAGGCTCTGCAAAATACACAAAGTAAGGGAACATACATTGAAATCCTGAAATGATTTTACAGTAAAACTATTTGTGTTGTGTGTACTTCACATAGAATAATAATGTCACAATCTAAGTCACATTATACTGTTGCTCTCGTTGACCATGGCAGATGTGTTAAATTGTTTTCCTTGTTGTAGGATCACTAACCTGATAATCAGTGGACCAAAAGGCATTGCAAGGTACAAGAGCTCCATAGATGAATATACCATCACATGGACACCAATGGAAAACGAAGCAGATGACCATTTCCCTTTGTGCTTTTATTTTGAAGCACTTGAAAGGTCAGATTCAAGATCCATATTCAAATTCTGATCACATCCCAGTGGCTTTGGTATTTGGTACGTCGTTTCTCAGGCAGAAAGTGTGGATCAGATTACAGGATTATAGGTTTTTTTTTTTTTTTTTTCTACACATGATGCAGGAGGAATGATTATTATCTTTTTTAGTTTTTTTAAGCACTCAATATAATTTATGTCCACATTGGTGTTGTTTAAGGGTAACACAACTTTCCTGATTTATGGTCTGTTTCAGATACTATCATCACGGATACCGTAACAGAGTCTACCATTCACAGTTGCGGTGTATAGTTGTTGATGTTGCACGCCACGGTTAGTTGAGTATTCTCCTAAATTACATTTTATTCATATCTAAAATCTTTTATAAACATATTTCCTACATATTGATTACATTTTTCAGATTATTTATTTATAACATGTAAAGCTGTTTTCAAATCGTTTTATCTGTTAAGTGATTATTACTGATTGAAGTTAAAGTGAAAAAAATCTCTACATATTCACATAGCACAGTCCAGCCTTCATATATTTCTTCAGATCATAGATATATATAGATATAGACAGATTACAAACTATTTGTCAGCAGCATTCACTTTTAACAATACAATGATTGATTCTCAAAAATGATCATTGCTGTAAAATAAATGTTGCATGTTTTCTCTCACACTTTAGACACGGTTGTTCACTGCACTGAAAAAACAATCAAGGTGGAAGTGGAGAAGACTTACCTCATCAGACGCAATGAGGCCAGTTTACATCTGAAAGGCAGCGGTGATTCTTCCTGCAAACTGAAATCACTCTCCAACAGCACCCACCTCATCGCTTTCCTGTCCCTGAACGGCTGTGGGACAACCCTAGAGGTCAAGCATGCACGTTTATGTATCTATTTACAGGAGGGTTATTGTTTAAAAGAGCAGTGGGATCATCCTCACTATACTGTGAACATAAAGCACATCGGAGGACAGAGCACAGGTTATATGCTGTAGCTTGTGTGTTTCAATTTTAATATGTAAACTGTGTTTTCCTTTATGCCATAGTCAGTACATGAATCAACTTCCATCAACATAATTTACCAACAAAACTGGTTGATTTACTTCATCACAAAAGGACTCCAAACTGTCCAACTGCACTCTCAACATTCTGCTCTATTTGATTCTTTTTCACTTTCAGGAGGATGGAGATAACCTAATCTTCAAGAATGAGATCACATCTGCTAATCCAAAAAACATCATCTCCAGGCAACATGACATTGAGATTGTCTTTGCATGCGTCTTTCCAAAGAGGACCAATCTGACCCTGGGATTCAGACACAAAAACCCCTACGTCTTCACAGAGAAAGGCTTCGGCGCGTTCACCTTTCAGTTTGAATTCTTTGAGTCTGAGAGATTCAGAAAGCAAAAGAAGGCCAGCACCTACCCTCTGAATGTTTACCTCAAACAGACGATGTTCATGCAGATTGAGGCAGCCGTATCTATCCCCCATACAGAGCTGTTTGTGGAGTCCTGCAGGGCAACTCCCTACGACAACCCAAACTCTCGCATCATCTACTCCATCATTGAAAATGGGTAAATGTCTACTGTGATTCCTATCCTTTGCACTTTATCATTATCTGTGTTAACTAACATTAATAGTGCGTTCACTATTTTTGTATCTGTGTTGATTTAAATCATTTGAAAGTCTTCTATTTCTTTTCAATTAACATTATTTCTGCTTTGGCAGGTGTGTGAAGGACAACACAGTACAAATTTACCCTAGTTCCAAGCATCAGTTCAGATTTGGAATGGAGGCCTTTGAATTCATTGGTGCTTATTCAGAGGTGAGTTGATTTATTTTTTACCCAATTTTTATAAAAAATCTAAAGATAAATATAGAGTACATATACTATTTAAGATCAAATAAAATGCATCATCATCATTAATAAACCACAAATTCTACATTTCATTATCATTGAAAAATTATTATACACTTTCAAAGTTATTCATCCAGGCTCTAGAGCATGAAGCGTTGTTGCCTTTTTCTGTATTGTTTCAAGATCCTAATAAATAAGTCCATTTGTGCCTTTTTTCCTTGTGAATTGACTAATTATCACTTTCAGGACTCTCTTTCATTATGACCTTAAAATCTCACAATCCAGGATGCAGTGACTGAAGCTCAGTGTGTGTGCAGGTTTACATCAATTGCATAGTTGTCCTGTGTGAGAGGGGGGCTCCTGGATCTCGGTGCTCCAAGGGATGCCTCAAATCCAATTCACGTGGGAAAAGAGAAGCTGCTGTTCAGACTGCCAGCCACTCCATTTCCCAGGGACCTTTGCATTTAATGGAACGTCCTAGCCAGGGTAAGAGGGGGCACACACACACACACACACATACACACACACACACACACACACACACACACACACACACACACACACACACACACATACACACACACACACACACACACGCACACACACACAGTAAGTAAAACGCTTTCTGAATGACTTTGGGTGCATAACATCCCATAAGAGTTGGTAACAGCTCTCACTGACCTGTGCGATAAGTGACTGCTTGGTTTTAACACATGGCTATTTGTGCTTCCATGTCAGTATCTGGCCCAGGCCTGAATGTGGGTATGAACCTGATCATCATTTTTGGCTGCCTCCTGGTATGTGGAGCAGTGGTCTACAGATCCAGGAGGAACAAAGCTACATACACACTCCTGCCGTCCTCTGATCCAAACTAAGGACAAGGAAGCCATGATCCAGTCTAATGTTTTTGATACCTTTTCACATAATCAAATCCAATGACACAATGTGCCTGTGGAAAGCTTGAAGGGTTCTTTTGGGTGTGTTTGAAAACAAAAAGATTTCTTTAAAGTTTAAACTTTGGTTGCTCTGCAGTTTGAGATTTGGTCCATGAACAATTAGCCCTGTCATTCATATGTTACACAACCTTCTAATCAGGTTAGCCTTTATATGAAGAACCCCCTGATTTTTTACTTTTACATTATGATATATGATCAGTAGTCACGTGTGAATCAGCACTGAACAGTCCAAAGTTGTGTTTAACCTACAGTTTTGACAGCTGTTACTCTTTGTCTGTGAGCAAATCCAGTACCGTTTTATGACACTCTTCAACTAGAGGGGCACTCATTAGTTCATACCTCAACCATGGCCCAACAGTCCTCCAATTATGGCTCATCATTAACTAATGTTGGAATAGCACATCGAGTCGATTTATATTTCAAAAAGTGATTGTACATATCCACAAAGTCTGCTTACATTAGATTAATTCCTTCAGGCGATGAGTCATTCTGAAGCAACTGACTCAATCTTGGCAGCCAGCTATCACAAAATGGTATATAAAAAAAAATGATACAGGTGAAAACATAACTGCTTGGCGGAAGTACTGTTAATCATTTTCAAGTTTCATGTGTGATTTGATGATTTATTCCAGATAATCTCTAAGCTTTGTTTTGAGTGTGATGTATAGAAATAATCAACAAAATGGAAATTTCTCATATATCTGAAATCCTGAAGAATTATATGTGATTTTAAGCATTTCTTACATCTTGTGTATAAATCATCATGTTGTGTTGTTTGATATGGACGATTATGTGGCATGTTTGGACAAGAGGGTGTTAGAATGTGGAGATGACCATTAAGAAAATAAGCCAACCAATAAATTTAAACAATAATGATCTGTAGAAATAAAAATGGATATAAACTTAGAAATAGCTATGGATCTTAGGAGGGAGTGACCTTTCCTGCTCTGATCTGGGAGGGGGGTTTCGTGTGGACTCTGCACAAAGATCATAAATAGACAAAGTAATAAGGGCTTATGTTAGTAAAGAGAAAAGTGAAGTTAGCTATCTGATGTATGTTTGTTAGCATGGTAATGATACTTCACAAAGGTCTTCTCATACACATACACATGCAATACACAATCACAGTAAACAACTCCATTTCATACTGCATTGGCTGAAAACCATGACCATATTCACTGGACAGATTTCAAAACTTGAGGGGTCGAAGAAACGGGCACAACATGTGGGTTAAAATACCTTCTGTCGCATAAAGGGGTAAAAGTGGGAGCTCAAAACATCCAAGAACTCACTGTGATAGAGCCTAATTTTTGTCCTTTGTCTTGAATGTACAGTCACACCAAACCTTCAACTATACACATACACACTTAACACAGGGTCATTCAGTGTAACATTAGTCACCCCTGAAGACATTACATTACATTACGATCATTTGGCAGACGCTTTTATCCAAAGTGACTTACATTACATTACCACCCTTCGCAGAGGGGGGAGCAATTGAGGGTTCGGTGCCTTGCTCAGGGGCACCTCGGCAGGGACTCGAACTGGCAACCCTCCGGTTACCAAGCGGAAGCTCCACCCACTCGACTACTGCCTCCCCTAGACTTCACTTTACTTGAAGTACAGAATGTGTGTATTGGTACACAGTCCAAATGAACTGGCAAAACTACCTCTGCTTCATGCTTGACCCTTTTAAGAGGGGTGGATTTTCAATAATTCATGCTCTTCCTGTTGCTTGGGGTTATACTGTATAGTCAGACCAACTTGTGCTGAGGTCTCAGGCTGACAGAGCACCCAGGTGACCATGGATTCTCTCACACTGCTGGTCCAGCTGTTGGTTGTGCTCTCATATGTGTGGTCCAGCATGCAGTTCAGGCTCGGGTACTATGGCGGATCACATTACATTACATTACATTACAATCATTTGGCAGACGCTTTTATCCAAAGCGACTTACATTACATTTACCACCCTTCGCAGAGGGGGGAGCAATTGAGCAATTGGTTCGGTGCCTTGCCCCTGAGCAAGGCACCGAACCCCAAAAGGGCGGAATTCAGATGGAACATATGAGCTATTGCAATGTTCAGTTCATGAGTGTGACTTTTGAATTGGATTTGTAACTGCCATTTAATAATCATTTATCCAATATCTAAAGTACGGCATAATGACTAAATTCCCTTTGAGTTTGTTGTCTTTGGGTAAATTATAAGCAACAAATCACATGCAAATAGACAGAATTAGTTGGAATATTGGTTATAATCAGAGCATTTAGAAGTAATTCAAGTCTAGTTTGTGTTGGCCTACATTTTGGACTGTAGTTTCTGTATAACATACATGTCAATTGGTTGATCAAGGCTTCTTATAGTTCCTAATCTTGACTGCCTATATGCGGTCTTTCCTGGGAGTCATTTTTCACTGATTGAGCCACAGGGATATGTTTGGTCTAATGTGAGTCCTGTTAGAGTGATGCATTGTTCTCTAATCTCACTGATTTCATTGCAGGTGGAACCTCGCTAACTGTGGCCCCAACTAGAATGATTGCTAGGAATTTCTAAATTCCCAAATCACAAATGATGAAATAAAGTAAATCAAACCAGGTAGTGGTGGTCAAAAAAGAAGAGAAGAATGAATAAGGAAGTAGAGAGAAAGTAATAGCAAGAGAAGAAAACGGTCTGGTAGAAAGAAGAGAGCCAGGGAGAAAAGAGAAAATATAACAATTAAATAAAACTGTTTCGTTATTTTATTCAAATACATTTCCTCCATTGCAGCCTTTCCGTGTAAAGAAACTATAGCCCAGTGAATTCTTGACAATTGATAAGAAATGAAAACAGTCACACACTTGCCAACATACACACTCTCTGTAACCCAAAATAGGGAAGTGTTTCTCTGGTTGTCATTTCAGTTTGACACACAAGTAAACCACAGGACATAACTGAGATCTAAACGAATCAAACTATTCTTTTGATATTTCATCCAAAATATTCGAAATTCTGAGGCCTAGTTTTAATCATGCTGAATTGGATTCAGGCACAGTTTTCTCTCTTGGCAAGATCTTTGCAATCAGCCTGAGAAATGAACTCTTGAGCATTGGTGCCTGAAAGGCGCACATGCTTTCCAACTGCACTTTGATTAAATGCAGGAAACTAAACACCTACTGTGAGGAGGTAGAAACATCTTCAAATGAACAAGGGTGATTGAAGGTTTAGGTGTTTGGTATGTGCTTTATATGCTCTCCTGTTCATCCTTGGGAAAGGATTGAAACGTCCGCTTCAAATAATGTCAATCAACATAAGAAGAATGTCAAACCCATTCTGCTGCTGGCAAATTCTTAACATTAGAAAGGGTGAATGTCCTGTAAGTATAAATAAGTGTCTGAAGTAAATCAAGTAAGTCAAACCTGCTTAGCTCTACCTGTGACAGATACATTCATCTCTTTCATCTGTTCACGTGTGTTATTTTCTTGTTTTTTGTCTAATTGCAAATGAAATAGAACTTGCAATTCACAAAAAGTGAAACTGAAAGCATGATCACTTACTGTAAACCTAAGGAATGAGAGACCGTAACTTTAGACATTCCCATCATACTTTTAACCCACATCAAGCCTGCAGCCTGAGCTTACTGTGTCCATTCCTTTGTATGTCATTGTGTTTGAATATTGTAATGGCAGAAGTTTACAGTCTTCTGTTGCCCTACATACTGAGGTGATTGCTCAACCCAACATCAGTCATTTTCAGGGGAGTGTCATTGTCCTTGTCTCAACTTTGGGTTTTGTACAGGAATCATACCCAATGAATGTTCATTGTTTGCTTACTTCCTTGTTGATTGTTTCACGCTACTCCAATTGCACGGTAATTTTCCACGGGACAATAAACTTATCTTGTCTTATGTGATGCCATAAAATGATTGTCTTGTCTACCTTGTTGTGAAATGTTTTTAAGAGGCACTGTAAGGTGAAAAAATATACATTAATAATAAATACAATTAGAATTATAGGGTCAACATAAGGTTTAAGTTTATAATCAGGATACTGACTCTGACAGTCTGTGCCCTTCACCATGGGTACAGGTAGAGCAGAGCTACCTGATTTCCAATACAAGAGACTGTTAACACTCCACCATTTGAGAGCTGGACTGGAGGTGGGGGAGTGCCAATTGGTGCTGCGCTGTCTGGGGTCTCCTCCTTAGATCACTGATTACTACATAGGTGCAAATTGTACTGTATTGTTGTTGTGTAATATGCTATAACATATGCTATCTGGCCACCAGGGGAAAAATCTCAGATACACTGAGGTGGAAAGGAGTCAGGTCACACACAGCAGGAGACCAGGGTCAGGGCAAGATTAACAATAACTTCACTAAACGCATAATCATTTGATGACATTATACCCGCTTTGAATTTAAGTCAATCCAACTAACAATTCTAGGAGATTTTCCCAGTAGGCAGGGGCTCTCACGTACATTGTGTGTTTACCTGTTATAGACAGAAGGTATGTTTTGATTCTGGTATGCCTTGTGTTGGGAATTCAAATGTTATTCTAGGTTTGTTGTTTGTGATATTTGTTCAACTATTAGACATTCAAACGTTCAAATGTCAATTAAATTGTTAATCGTTATCCTTTGTGCGAATATTTTAGTAGTTTCCAGAGGACTTGTATGTCCACGTTTACCTTGTGAAGGGATTAGTCCTTAATTATTATGAATTGCAGTAAGCGTGATGCACCGCAATCTCTGAATTAATACGAACCTAATCATCGAGATAATCACAATTGAGCAGGACTCATATAGAGCAGGGGTCTCCAACCTTTTTGCCTCGGAGAGCTACTTTGACAAAATAAAAGTGTCGGAGATCTACTCATGTTTTATATTATTCGTAACATTGAGCCACATGGCTGATTCTCCACCCAAACCAGCTGAATAAGCGTCTTTTGTGTAAACATTTACAAAATGTTGATATCCAACACTCAACACTCACATTTTGTATCAAAATGCACTTCAATTCAGCAACATGAGCTTGTTTTTTTCTGTATACATTTTCAGTGTCAAGCTCACACCAATAAATTCACATCATATTAATCCTGTTTTCCTGTTTTACACTGGATTGAGAGCCTGGGTGGAGCTTTTTTTTTCTTCCAAGTTCCAACTGAACTGTTGGATGCACAGTTCTCATGTCTGTGAAGGTTTTCTGTGGACCCTGCTCGACATGACAGCTTAATTCTGCAAATTTTGCCTTTATGTTGTCACAATTGTTAAAATGCATCCAATTGCTGCTTTCCCCCCCAGCTGTCACTCCTCTTTTCGCGCACTGCAGACCGAGACCATCCTATCATTCTGTCTTGTATTAAGTTGCAGAAAAAATGAAAACAACCCTCGGACGGTAGCCGGCTCCCATCGTTCACCGAAAAGAGCTAAAAGAGATGATATGGGAACTACGGGGAACTCTTCGAGCCGGTGCGTTCGCTAACGACACATGACGCCCTGCTGGCAGCCGGAAAGTCACGTGAAAAGTTGCCGTGGACTTTGGTGAAGTGGCGCTCCACAGACGCGTTAGCACCGCCAATGAGACACGCACACACTTGCCATTCACATTCGCAATTTGTTGCCTCTTATCGGGGCTGTTTTCGCGGCAGTCATCAGCGAATTCGGCGCGCGCTTGCTGGCCGGATGTTACGGTGTCAAGTCACCAAACCTTACAGCAGCGTCATTTGTTGAACTGACAGCTGATTGGCTAATAATCGTTTTGTGACCAAGGAGGCGGGATTTGAATTTGATTGGATATGAATTTAAAAAGCTATACCAAGTGACGATGTGTTGTATAATGTACGTATTCTTTGAACCTTTAAGCGAGCGACTCGGAAAGGCTTTGCGAGCGACCGGTAGCTCCCGAGCTCCCGAGCGACCCCTGCTATAGAGGAAAGAATTAGAATGAATCTTATATTTGTGTGTTTAATTTATCAAACACACTTGTTGTTGTTAAGTAGATGAATAATCTAGCCTTAGTGTAATTAAGAACGTATACTCAATGCCAAATTAATCCTGAAGTCCTGCACTAATATAATGATTTGAAACTTAAAACTTCTTATTCTAAGTAGAGAATTGGCGATCTTTTTTCAAAATCAACCGATTAGAGATTAAACTATCACTACCAATGAATTCCTTTATTTTATGGAGTCAGAATATTTAAACAATAATAATAATTTCACAGTGCCGATAAGAGATTTAACCAAGCCTTCCCCGCATCAAACTGGAGGAGTAGAGAGTTCTCAGGCAGTGGAACGCATCTGGTTACAGAACAATCAAGCAGATAACCTGATAGTAATCAGGAAATAAAGAATAATTCCCTTTTGCTTTTACGCTATGACATTTGTTGCATGTGTCTGCACCTGTCTTGTCATTTCCGTGAAGAAGTGAAGGGAAAGATTAGGGAAATGTTTCCCCATGTGGTTTGTAGTAAGGATTACGTGTATTTGGGTTTCCTCCTTTGTAATCAAGAATACCTTTCCTCAAAGGAAGGTGTCGTTGAATTAAAGTTAAGCTCTTCCTGCTTTATTGTGGACAAAGTGTACTACTTACTGGAGGCAAAAAGAAGGATTGGGGCCTTACCTGGTGTCAGATTACTAACAACATGGACAGAACTGAAATCCAGTAAACACTGGGATTATCACTACTGGCTCAGGTCTGTGATTGCTTCCTTGTAGGTTTTCAATGATGTATTTAGCATGAACTTTATAACCCTTACTTATGTATGTGTAATGTGGTGCTAACATCATGAAGTAAAGACAGTAAATACTACTTGTTGGGGATAGAGCTTTGACTCTTCCTCCTAACTTTATTCCGATATGTTTTATTCAATTAAGACTGTTCTCAGTGTATTATACCGTGCCTGATACAGAATGTACCTTTTTGTGACCAGTTGCAAGTAATATATGACTGGATGACAATAAATGTGACACAAACTATAAATGCGTATGAGTATTGATTTGATGTTGAACATTTGCCTAAAAAGATAAATCTGTCCTAACAGCCTCAATCGGGAAATGAGCCGTCGATTGATTGCCACCTTGTTGCAGCATGTGTTTACAGTGTTCTGTGGCAAGAGCTCTTATTTGAATTAATTTGAGACCTCCAATAGATTTGTGCAAAGCATTTCTAAATTTGAAACTACTGCACATGAACAACCTCACACTAAGATTACTGGACCTGTGTGATTATCCAGATAATCACATATTTCAGGTTTCTCAGTGCCAGTGAAGCTTCCAGTAATCACTTAGTATGTTTTTACTGGGTACTTCCTTGTACACACGCACACACACACAAACACACACACACACACACACACACACACACACACACACACACGCACACACACACACACACACACACACACACACACACACACACACACACATACACACACCGGACACACAGACACACACACACACCCCCCCCCCCCCCCCCCCCCCCACACACACACACACAGGCATGCACCTGTACACACAGCCATGCAGACACACAAACACACACACACATACTTTGTGACCTGAAACCTTTCATTTATAACAATAAGAAATGAGTGAAAGTAGTGCTGCAATTAGTGCGTATCAAAAGACAAATTATGAATGCAGAGTTCTCTAAAGACTTCTATAAGACATTGATTCATTTGATCTCGACGATTGTAGTCTGGCTCTTGGACTTGAATAGAACCAGTTTTGTTATGGACTCATATGTCTCATATGTACTTCGTTTTTGTTATGAGCGTCTACCAAATGATTAAATGCAAATGTGAGTTTAGAGGTCTTGGTAACTGCTAACTGTCCTGGTAACTTCCTTGATAGAATATTGTTACCGAGCCCTCGACCTAGATTATTCTGAATGTTCACGTGCAAGTAAACAATAGAATTAGTAATTTAATTATTTGTTTTCAATTGTTAGTGCATGATATGAGGGTCCAGCAAGGAAACAGTTTCTTATCAGGAAAGCTTTGTCTTTTCAAAGCAATGGTTTGAATTTAACTAATGCTGCTGTTCATGTTACAAACCAAAGGAGAAACAGACCTAACAATTAATTTGCCAATACAGAAATCGTTTCATTTTTTTTCATTTTGAAAAATCTGTCAAAAATAATCACTGCAAATGAACTCTTCAAACACTGAAAACCTACTGCTGTGACTAGAGGGCAGCCTTTAGGCGGTGAAAAAAGAATGTAGATCAGATAAGAGAGAGGAAAAGCAAATTCAAAAACTAGTAAACTACATAACATAAACTAGTAATTAAGAGGTACATCCCAGTGGTATAAATTCAGCATTTTTATTGATATGAGAGCAATTTGACTTGTACAAGCCTTTTCAACAACAACAATAAAAATCTTTTCAGAAATGTACACCAGGAACTGTGGACAATTTAGAATGAAGAATAAATTATAGCTACATTTATTGTGCATTTATTGTATAAATACTAAAAAAACTGTTAAACAACATTTTTTGATCAGGAACCAGTTTTACAGCTGCATGGGCTGAAACGCATAGTGATCATACCGATGAACTTTGTGTTGAGTCATCACCAGTTTCTCCGGTCAACCAGTACCTATATAAAGATTGTCAAGAGATTGTCGCAGAACATCCTGGGACAGATCAGAGTTTGGGGCACCATGGCTTCCACACTTGTCCTCCTGCTGCAGCTGCTCCTGATCTCACTGGCATCAGCATCTCACTATATGGCGGGCACTTCATCCATCACTGCCAAAGGACGAAACCCTGATGGAACATTTAAGGTGAGATTTTGTAACTTTTCTATCAACTAAATCCTATTATTAGTCTTATCATTCTTATTATTCATTCCTCACTTAATCAGAATTCCTGATTTATGCAAATGCATTATGCACATTTTCCCCTTTTTCTCCCCATTTTTTTTTGACATTTCTAACATTTATCTGAAACAATTATGAAACATACAGTGTTTACTTAATGGTAATTTTACAATGGTTTCGATGCAAATGACCTTTGATATTTAAAATGTACTGAGGTCAATCTTTGACTTTGTTCCACAGGTGGAAATTCGCTACAGGGCAGCCTTTAGACACCCACATTGTTCATACCATTCCTGTTCTTATCAATAATCCTTCGGTTTATGAATTTGTTTGCTCAGAACTGTTCCCTCAAATCATAATTCCTGATTTATGCACATGAATTATGTACATTTTCCCCTGAAGAACTACCAGGCAGGTTGAAACACTTTTTTTACATTTATCTGAAACAATTATGAAACACATACAGTGTATATATACTGACTATTTCACAATATTTTTGATGCGAATGTTATGCAAAAAACACATTTTTAAAATAAACTTCCAGAAATTAGTAAGTCTTTCTACTTAAATTCTCAGTATGGATGAAAGGTCACTGTCTAATTGCAGCATATAGTGGAAAATGTTGGACATTTTCTGAGCAATTAATTTAAAAAACAACATCAGATTGTCTTATGCATCTGTGACTTCAAACTGCCATTGCCATGGTCAGTAACATTTAAGAGCGATAAACATTTCTTTGTTGATATTTGAAATGTACTGAGGTCAGTCTTTGACTTTGTTCTACAGGTGGAAATTCGCTATAGGGCAGCCTTTAGACACCCACATTGTTCATCCCATTCCTGGAACTGTTTCCGCGGTAACTGTGGCTCCCAGACCACACTTCAAAGAGGCCGAATTGACAGCAGTACCAATCCATCGCCTAACCTTCCATGGTGTGAATCAGAGTCAGTGACAACCAGAAACATACCAACTAACAAACCTTTTGTACTGAGGTGAGTAAATGTACTTACAGAAAATCATAAACTTTTCAAGCTAATTTTTTAATGTAAGATTTGATTGGGAAACACTGGCTGACATGATAATGTGGACAACCTTCATTCTAGCCAACTTATTGATCAATTGACAAATATTAATAATTAGAGAAAATGCTTTACTGCTTTGTTTGAAAGTCAGAAGCTATAATCCTTGTTTGTGTCACAGTGAAACATTTGCACAGTGACAAGTTTAGAGATACATATGTACAAACCAAAACACGGTTGCATACATCATAGTAATTTTCCTTGAAATATATAATCATGCACAGAATATCAGTGACTTCCATTATTGTCTATTATACATAACTATTATACATAAATACTGTATATCTATAGATCTATATAGTATAATATATATTTGTGCACATCCATAGAGTAGTTTTGTGATCTTGCGTTATATTGACAGCAAAACGTCAAATCCTCATCATTAACATCACACGTCTTAAGTTCATGAGGAAGTCATATCCTATTGGGTCTGAGCACAGATAAGAAAGAGAAGAAAATATCATAAAACATCACAAAAAAAGTTGCACACTCTTTTTTTAAGAAGGGTTTTCTTTAATTAAAAAGGTGTTGATTTAATTTTTATAATAAGTAAGTATTGTAGTAATGATGTAAATGTTGTTGTATTCACATAGGGCAAGTAGCTGTTGCTGGATTAGTACAAATCACTACATTGGCCCTTGGAAGCTTCTGACCTCTGTGGATTTGGGAACAAGGTCTGACACTAAAGGACCAAACAAATCCCCAGATGTTGCCATTCTACCTTTGCTACGGTAGGTATCCTTCAGTTGTGTGTAGCATACAGCTCACCTCAAATTAACACTGTATAATGTTGCACACTGTGCAAAACTTTATTTCAATAAGCAGTGTGTTTAAAACGAGCTTTGTACACTTGTCCTAAAATAACAAAGCAGGAAATTAGCAATACGTATATTAAGGCATCACATTTGGATACATCATGCTCTGGATATGGTGTATATATTGTAAATAATAACTAAGTGCATTAGGTGGTTAGATCATGTAGTAATGCTCCATTGATCAGTATTAAGCAAATAACATGTCAGATTGCAATAACCCCTCTTAACTGGTGTATATTCTCCAGCTTCACCCTGTACTGTTTTGCTTTCACCCATTAGTGCCCACCAATGGGAAGAAAAAACAAAACTAACTCACTCTTTGAACTTACTCTTTGCAATTCAAAAAATGCTGCAGACTAGTAGAAGTACATTTTATTCATTTTTGACTAACTAAGTGTGTGTAATTGAACAGTTGATGCATAGTACATAGGAGTGATGTCCAGCCAAAATGCTTTTTCACAACGTCGTAACCCAAAGTTGTTCTCACAAATGGCATACCAATGATAAAGCGATTCCTTACAGCTTATACACCATCTCTGAAGGTTCACCTCAGTCCTCCATGTAGTCTCTTTGTCTAAGATGAATTGTGTATGCAAATCAGCTCAGTGAGGAATGTACAGAGGCAGGGCACAGTAAAGGAGGACCTCTACAGGCCAAGAAACACAGCTGTATGGGCCAAAATGTCCTGGGCCCTGTGATAGTGCAAAAGAGGTTGAGAAGAAGGAGTCCTTGTAAGGAGCCATGGCATATTACGATTAAAGCATTTGTGGTTTATGTTATGTTCTTCATGGCACTTGCAAGCATGATACTAACTTATCTTAATCTACACACTCAGACTTCCCGGGAATTGCCAACGATCATACAGACTGATGTCCAGTGATCCTGATGGTGATCAAGTTCGGTGTAGATATGGCTTTGCCTCAAAACAAGAGTGTGTGAGTTGCCGGCAACATGGAGGCTTCACCTTAGACCAGGTTTGCTGAAAAATCAGTTTTTTAATATCTCTTATAACTGCTAGTTTAGCGTTCTGGGTCACCTAACTGCAATACTTTTACATTGTTAGAGTTCTTGCACATTGAGCTATCAGAATCCTAATGCCCAAGAAGGCTATTATGGACATGAGATGGTCGTGGAGGACTTCCCTAGACAGCCCATCACACTGACCTACACGGATGGATCCATATCCAGCAGAGCTTCACTGTCTGTGAGAAGGAAGCGCCAAGCTACCGCCACCACCACCACAGCCCCAACTACCACCACCACAGCCGCAACCACCACCACCGCAGCCCCAACTACCACCACCGCAGCCGCAGCCGCAACCACCACCACCGCAGCCCCGACCACCACCACCACCGCAGCCCCAACTACCACCACCGCAGCCGCAGCCGCAACCACCACCACCGCAGCCCCGACCACCACCACCACCGCAGCCCCATGGACCACGAGCACCACCACCCCACGTCCAACCACCACCACCCACCCATACTCAACCACCACCACCACCCCACGTCCAACCACCACCACCCACCCATACTCAACCACCACCACCACCCCACGTCCAACCACCACCATCACCCACACATACCCAACCACCCGCACATACTCAACCACCACCACCCACACATACTCAACCACCACCCCACGTCAGACCAACACCACGACCAGACCTCCTTATTCAGTCATTCCACTCAGTAAATTACCTTTGCAGTTTACTTTTCGTGGTAAGTTATATCATGTGTTTGCTCTGTACAATATGATTGCTTATGTAAATCATTAACTGTTTACAGGGTTGCATTGCTACAGTTTCTGTCACAGTACCTAGAAATACAAATTGTGCTTGGGCACTAATTTCAATCTTTATTTGTACTCCAGTGGATCTACCTGTTTCATCTTGTTTGGACGGAGACTTCATGCCAAAGTTACTAAGTCCAACACCCACACATGGACAAGTCTTCCAAGCTCAGGTCAACAGAGAGGTGCAGGTCAGAGTCAAGGCACGAGCACAATATGCAACGTAAGGACAACTGCATTAACAGACAAGCCTTTTGAAAGCAAAGCATTATCATCATAGCAAGATCTATTATTAATGACAATTAATTTTGTAGTATATTTGTTATGTTTCACCCAGGCTATCTGGAATTATCATGAGTGGGCCACTGAATATCAGCAAGCACAGGACCACGCAGGATGAGTTTGTCATTAAATGGACACCTGCTCAGGATGATGCTGGAAATGACTACCCAATATGCTTTGCTGTTGAATCACAAAATGGGTGAGCATTCACTTCCTTTCTTTATAACTTACAACTAAAACTTGCTTTATTGTATGTGTGCAAAAAACATTATTTGAATCTTTCCACATGTGCAGGACCACTTCACCTTAGACAAGCCAACTTATTCTTGCCTGTACTGTTCCACAGTATCCCCACTATAAATTACTTTTTATATTTGCACATTTCTAAGCAGAGTTGGAATAAGTTGGAAAATTCTAATGCTAATGTAAAGTAGTAAAATCAAATCACAAACTAATCAAACTTACAGTTCGTCTTGATTACATGGATCTTAAGGCTAAAATTAAGGCTAGAATTTAATGTAGGTTATCTAAAAAAAGAATTTTGTTGCTGGACCTTTACTCAAATGTTATAAATTGGTCCAATTATTGCATTTCAGGGTCCGTTTCTATCAGTCTGAGATGCGCTGTGTTTTGGTGAAGGTTGGGCCATGCGCAGGTGAGTCTCACTGGTATTTTAGTGTGGATGGCAACATATTTCACTGTATTGTTATGAATGAAATAAGTATATCACATGCCAAATGTTATGCTACAGATATTAAATGAGCATCAGACATTGTTATGGGTCAGGAATCAGGATCAGGTGTGTGCAGCTGGGGAGAGGCATCTGACTGATAAGTAGAAGAGTGGCATGTGACTGGCACAAGAGGGAAACAGGGAACAATGGGAAAACACGCCCACTCACAGACAAACAAGGAGGAAGGAGCAATCTGAAAGAACAAGGATGATCATAAACACAGAGACAGGAATCAAATAAATGCAAAAGTTCTGTTTCTGTTGGTTCCCAAAAAGACTCAGATCAGAGCCCCCAATATATCCACCATTTACAGTCATGTGGAGTACCACTGAAATGCATTATGGGATAGAACATTTTCTATTTTCTTTCATGCTAAAATCAATTGATATCAACTGAGGTATCACAGCAGACCCTGACACTTACCTGACATGCAGTGTGGCTACAAAAAACAAAATGGCACATTCCCAACTCTTCTTCATTCTCTGCCTCAGTGAAAACCAATGTGATCTGCCATGAGTCCTCAATGACAGTGGAGATTGACAAATCAACATTTATTGGACTCCGCGAGGAACATCTGCGCCTCAATGACCCCAGCAACACAATCTGCAGCATCCAGACGCATTCCAACAGCACTCATGTCGTAGCTGTCGTCCCCCTTAATGCATGTGGCACTGAAATTGAGGTAAAGTAGAGGAATTGGTTTCATTATCCTCATGAAATAAGGCAGTTGATTAATAAGTTCTGAGATGAGCACAGCAAGGTTTTGCAATGAAATTCAGTGAAATGACACTATCATCAAAGTCAACATGGGTTACCTTAAAATCATTTTCATGTTTTGGAAGAGGTCTGAATCTGAAAAAAGAGAAGAGCAGTTGACCAGGATGAATAAGTCCAAAGCAACATCCATGGTCATAACTGCTGTGCATCGTTTGTCCATTTAGTGCAACCTACAGAGGTCGGGCACCTCTAGAACGTGTAACTTATGATCAGTCAGTTCAAATGAGACAAAATCATACTTCAGCTAAATATATTCGTCATTGCTTTCATTATCATGTGTAGAGTTCATGGGTTATCACTCTATCCATGCAAATGTTCCTGTCAGTAATAGGATGAGTTGCTGGTATTGGTTTGTTTTCTGTAGGGTTTCAATGAGACATTTCAGGACTGAATATTTCACTTTTCCACTGCAGGAAGATGAAGAAAACCTGATTTTCAAGAATGAAATCACCACCTTTGATGTTTTGAGAGATGTCATCACCAGGAAACACCTGCTGGAAGTGGAGTTCTACTGCCAGTACCCCAAACGGGAAAATATGACACTGGGCTTCACAGCACACAGGGAAAATTGCACAGTGTGGGACAAGGGCTTCGGCACATTCACCTACGAGTTTGAGTTTTACCCCAACCGTCAATTTAATACGAGGGTTGATCCAAACTCGTACCCTCTTGTATATGACCTAGGGACTGACATTTTCATGCAGATACAGGCCACATCTTCACTCAACAACACAGAGCTGTTTGTGGAGTCCTGCAGGGCTTCACCATATGACAACCCAAACTACTGGCAAACCTACTCCATCATTGAAAATGGGTATGTCTAAGTACACCTCCAAGCGCAGACTTTTAACTGACACCCTTATTCAAGGATATGAAATGGTCATGAACTTATTTCAAATGAAATGCTTCAGTTATTTTATGTCTTCAGCACACATCCTGTGATGCATGTTATTCATATGAGACAGTAAACTTCAAATAATTAATGTTCTGTTTCTTGTCTCTCCCCACCGCCACACCCTTTGTCTAGGTGTACAGTTGACCCATCTGTAAATATCTATGCCCCTGCACACCAGAAACAATTCCGATTCAGCATGGAGGCCTTCAAGTTCATCGGACTGCATGACCAGGTGAAGACTGGACAAATTTAGACCAGGACAGGTTACTTTAAACTAAAGGGCCTGTGTCAGACAGCTCTTATTACATGCTTAATTGAAAACATGCATATGGAGTTTTAGTATTAACATTTTAATTAAGTATTAAAATGAGTAGGCTTGACTTGTTAGAACAACCTGATGTAGAGAATGAAAAGAAAGATTAGGTGGAAGGTTTTGTAGAAAAGCATATGACAACATGCAGATGAAAATGGAGGAACTTTGTTTGCTGATGACAGGTTGTTGTGTTATTTTAAGGTGTACATCAGCTGTTCAGTCCTGGTGTGTGAAGCAGGGAACCCCCAGAGTCGGTGCTCCAGGGGATGCATCAACTCCACAACGCAGCATAGTGTTGGGAAGAGAGAGGCTGTCATTCAGTCTACCACGCACTTTATTTCCCAGGGTCCTCTGCGTCTGAGAAGATCAATAGACAGTACAGAACGCATGGGAAGTGCAGGTAATACTGGAGTTGAAAGTTTTATCCTGTGTATTTTGAAATGAAAACAAAAACTACATTTTAAAGTGTAATTGCTTTGCTTTGACTCTGATTGGACTCTCAGAACCCTGATGAAACCATTTTAATTTGTCTTTGTCTCTTCTCTAGCAACCAACCTGAATCTGAACCTGGTGTTCATCGCTGGATGCCTTCTGGCAACTGTTGGCATGGTCTGTGCTGTGGCCATGTACAAAGTCAAAATGTCAAAGGTCAAATATCAACCATTGCCAACCTCTGAAAGTTAAGGCATTTGTGTGTGTGCAGAATATCACCTTTGATCCCTAATACTGTTTTTCCAAGGATCTTAAGTGGACTATTTATGGTTAGGGTTAGGGATGACTATTTAGCAATGTGACTGTATAACATCCAGAGAAATTGTGGAATATCTGAGCGAGGAAATATGTAGTGAGGAACCTGTATTCGAGTTCCACTGAAACATATTTTAAGCTGCACTGGACGGATGATCAAAGACGTCTGCAATTGCTGACAGCTTATTTGTTTGCTGTGTTTATCTTCTTGCTTCAGAGACTTTCCTAATGTGCATGGGATTCTGGTTCTTACTCATTCTATGATTAGGTCTATTCAAATACAATATGGAAACAAGCATTTGTTTGTCTTATCTTACCTGATCAATCTTATTCACATATCAAGCAATCATCAATACTTTGTCATAATCAACAATAATAATAATTGAATAAAGCACTCGAAAAAAAAACATGATTGTATTCTCCCTTTGTTCACCTTAACCCTTCACACACAGAGAAAACAAGAAAGTGAGGAAAGGAGAGAGAGAAAAAAATGAATGAAAATTTGCAGGCACACACATGAAAAGTTCCCAACCCAGCCCATATATCTGTAAGAACACAAGGAGAAACACTCTCATAAACTTAATATGTAAGGAAAAGATGGCGGGAACCTCAAGAGAGGGAAGAGAGACATCTCCTCAAATAGCCAGATGTAAAATAAAGAGCTACTGCAGGGGGGGGGCGGCGCTGGATCGGAAGAGGAGCAATATGAATAAGTACTGCCTCAGGTAAATGAATGAGGCGATACTTCTCGCTGCAGGAGAATAAGTGTCCAGAGCACGACAAGCATGGATGTTTGGATGTCTGCATTGGAGATAATAACAAAAAAAACAAACATCATAACAAAATGGGTCTGCATGGTCTTTTTTATTAGCAGGCGGCTCCATTATCTTTTAGTTTTTATCAGAAATGTTCCGACAAACAAACCCTATACAGGATGCTTTGCTTTACTAATCCCCCCCCCCCTCATAGTGCCTTTACCTTCTGCTATATTGCTGAATCGGCTTCTTTTTTGTTGTTTAAATGTTGGCATGGCAACTGTATGCCGTATAATCGCCACCAACCGGGCTGCAGTGTGAGGTCACATTGCTGAATTATCAAACATCATTTTGTTAGGATTTTAAGTCTCAGATTCCTGTTTCCAGAATAAAAGCCGCTATACTACTACCAGCCAGTATTTACATTTGTTTGATTGACATTCCCTTGTATGTCATTGTGTTTGAATATTAAAATGGCAGTAGGACACAGTCTTCTGTTGCCCTACATACTGAGGTGATTGCTCAACCCAACATCAGTCATTTTCAGGGGAGTGTCATTGTCGTTTGTACAGGGACCAAACCCAATGAAAATTGTATTGTATGCTTAGTCCCTTGTTGATTATGTCTTGCACGCCAATTGCATGTGATGCCAAAAAAATGATTGTCTTGTCATCTCCTCGTTGTGAAATGTTTTTAAGAAGCACAGTGTTACAAGTTGAACAAGGCATTCAAAGGCATTCAGAGAACCTTGGGTTCTTTCAAATTTCTGCTCAATGTGACGGTTCCTGTCTCAGCTGCATCTGCATGGTTCACCTGTATGTACAATATCTATCAGTACTTTGCAGGATCAGTGAATGCCTCTCCAAAAGTAAGACAGAATTCAGATGGGACACATGAAGTATATTTAAATGTTAATGTCAGCTAAATCTATCCCTGCTGACACTTTCTCTCATCATCTCATTTGTGTCTCATTGTTCTTCTCAAATAACGTGTAATACATATATCCACAGCCAATAGCAAGATCAAGTGTTATCAGAAAAATATGGTTGTGAAGGAGAAGGCATCCAGACACTACAGATAGGGCCATGGCCAGATATGAGGTCACAGAGGTCAGCACTAGTTGGGTGATTTCTGTTTTCTGATTTCTGGGTCTTGTTTTTTCATGCTGTACTGTAACTGTTTACTGTGTAATTTCCCTTGGGATAATACAAGAGCAGCAGCTGATGGCTCTGTAGATCAAACAAGCTTCATACAAATAACGGTTATATTAAAATAGTAATTATAGTAATAAAAGGAAATTCCACCTGTGATGATGCCCGGTAATAAAGTAAGAATTACTTACTTTATTCTTTATACATCCAGTGTCTGTGCCAGGAGGGTCAGTCTGGCCTAAACCACCACAGATTACCAATACCTCAATGATCGTAAAATATGGGAATAGGTTTCAGTGGTTCCCAAACTTTTTCTTTCGTGCCCCACTTTTATTTTTTTGGAGTAGCTCTGCGCACCCCCTAGGGGTAGCGCCCCCCACTTTTGGAACCACTGCGTTATATAGTAATGTATGTGTTTTGGTGGGACTCTTCAAACCCAGCAAACCAGGACCGATCCTGCTGAACTGGAAACCTCATTCAAAAGCAAACCTGAAAGTCGCACATGACTGGAACATCAAACTGGAAGAGCAGAGAGTTCTCAGGCGGTGTGAAGCATTTGACATTTTTCCAGTTTTTGGCATGTGTTTGAAGTGTTCTCTGGCAAGTAAGCTTGCCACAGTGAAACTTCCCGTAATCACATCGCATGCTATGAATTCAATGTTTTTACTGGGTTAACTTCCTTGTACAGACACAAACACGCACACACACACAGGCATGTACCCAGGCACGTACACACGTTTTGAAACATTTAATTTACAGCAGTAAGAAATCATCACTATACTGTAAATTACTGCAATTAGTGTGTTTTAAAAGACAAATTATGAATGCACAGTAAACTCTCTATAGACTTCTATAAGACATTGATTCATTTGATCTTGACGATTGCAGTCTGGCTCTTGGACTTGAACAGAACCAGTTTTGTTATGGACTTGAGTTCATATGTCTCATATGTACTTTGCTTTTGATAAAAGCGTCTGCCAAATGATTAAATGCAAATTTGAGTTTAGAGGTCTTGACTGTCTTGTTAACTTCCTTGATAGAATATTGTTACCGAGCCCTGGACCAAGATTATTCTGAATGTTCACGTTGTAAGTTAACTATAGAATTAGTTATTTCATCATTTGTTTTCAATTGTTGGTGCATTCAACATACTATGCGTGTACAGATCTAGGGTCTTCTTTAGAAATACTGTTAGGAAACTCTAAAGGGAGGAAGGTTGGAGGGAAATCAATCAGACAAGCGACAAAACAGGTGTGTTTATTGTGCTTATTTATTGGCAATTATTTTTCAAATACTTAATCTGTCTTTAAATAACGTTCTATCGTATATTATTTTTATCAAATTTGATTTGATCTGAAACCAGTTTTACAGCTGCATGGGCTGAAACGCATAGTGATCATACCGATGAGATTTGCTTTGAGTCATCACCAGTTTCTCCGGTCAACCAGTACCTATATAAAGATTGTCAAGAGGATGTTAGGCGCAGAACATCCTGGGACAGATCAGAGTTTGGGGCACCATGGCTTCCACACTTGTCCTCCTGCTGCAGCTGCTCCTGATCTCACTGGCATCAGCATCTCACTATATGGCGGGCACTTCATCCATCACTGCCAAAGGACGAAACCCTGATGGAACATTTAAGGTGAGATTTTGTAACTTTTGTATCAGCTAAAAATCCTATTATTATTCTTATCATTCTTATTATTAATCCCTCAGTTTATGAGTTTGTTTGCTCAGAACTGTTCCCTTTAATCATAATTCCTGATTTATGCACACGAATTATGTACATTTTCTCCTTAAGAACTACCAGGCAGGTTTGAAACACTTTTTTGACATTTTCCTGACACAATTATGAAACATTCAGTGTTGATTTCCTGGCAATTTTACAATATTTTTGATGCAAATGTTTTATGATATTAAAATGTACTGAGGTCAGTCTTTGACTTTGTTCCACAGGTGGAAATTCGCTACAGGGCAACCTTTAGACACCCACATTGTTCATACCATTCTTGGAACTGTTTCCACGGTAACTGTGGCTCCCAGACCACACTTCAAAGAGGCCAAATTGACAGCAGTACCAATCCAACGCCTAACCTTCAATGGTGTGAATCAGAGTCAGTGACAACCAGGAACATACCAACTAACAAACCTTTTGCACTGAAGTGAGTAAATCATAAACTTTTTACGTAATTTCCTAATGTAAGATGGATATGTGTCTGTCTGTCTGTCTGTAAGTCTGCCGTCCGTCTGTCTATGTAGCAATGTATAGCTTACATGATAATGTGGACAACCTTCATTCTAGCCAACTTATTGATCAACCCAAACATGGTTGTATACATCATATTAATTTTCCTTGAAATAAATAAATCCTGCACAGTATATCAGTGACTTCCATTATTGTCCATAAATATTATACAGATATATCCATAAATACACTTGGTATTATATATATTTGTGCATATCCATAGAGTATTTACTTTGGGATCTTGCATTATGTTGACTGCAAAACGTCAAATCCTTTGGAAATCACGTCCTAAGTTCATGAAGGAAGTCATTATTATGAGCTTGTGTTGGTATACAAATGTGTCAACAGGTCACTGAGTGCCAGTTTGATGCAAGTTACAAAAAAAAAAAAATGCAGCTGCCCGCAACAACAATAGTGTAATGTCAGTCACTTGAAGTCGCTTCCACAATGGCCGTTCAAAGCAATTACAGTTACAGAATGGGTTATTTAGCGCCATCTAGTGGAGGCGGAGTGGTAGTGATTTCAGCAGTAGTGTCAAATGTGTTTGTTTGCCATAACTGATGCCACTCTCAGTGTAAGTGTATTGATGCCATTTCACTGTTCTGTGCATCTGGCTGATATGACAGCTGCCTAGCTGTCATACAGGAATTAAGAGTGTATATATAGAAAGATATAAATATATGTGAAGTGGCAAAACTTGACCTAGAATCTTCGTTTGCCACTCTTGCAAGACGTAAAGTTTCTGACTCGTGTTATCTGTAGCTGATATCTGAATTGCCAAAATAATGAGGCAGATTTAGAATCAAAAAGGCAATTTATTCCACAAGATGGTCAAAAAAAATAAAAAACCTCAACATGGGGTCCTATCAGCTATCTGTAACTTGCTTAAACTAAATTATAATGCATGAATATAGAGATAAGGAAACTTCTACAGGAAAACGGTCAGAAAACTGTTGCTCAACTGCTCCACTGAATCTGAACCAGAACCTTTTCCCTATAGACGCACATGCGCACAAACGAAAACTCCTCTAATTACTCCTATAGCAGGACAGCTAGTGGAGCACAGATAAACAATCTTAGATGAATCAACACTGCAAATACGATTGATAACTTAATAATAACATTCTACAATGACATATTCATTTTAACCGAAAAAAAAGATTGAACTGTTTTCAATTCAACATATTGCTGATAAGGCACAATATACAACGTAAGCTTTGTGTTTGTGTACTTTTGGTATTAACAATATGTATGTGGAAAGAGTGGCAGCCGTGAAATGCTCAGCCAGTGTAATGTTTTGTGGTCTTAATTCAAAAGTAAGTATTGGAGTAATGATGTAAATGTTGTTGTATTCACATAGGGCAAGTAGCTGTTGCTGGATTAGAACAAATCACTACATTGGCTCTTGGAAGCTTCTGACCTCTGTGGATTTGGGAACCAGGTCTGACACTAAAGGACCAAACAAATCCCCAGATGTTGCCATTCTACCTTTGCTACGGTAGGTCTCCTTCAGTTGTGTGTAGCATACAGCTCACCTCAAATTAACACTGTATAATGTTGCACACTGTGCAGAACTTAATTTAACGAGCAGTGTGTTTAAAACGAACTTTGTACACTTAAATAAAATAGATACAATAAAATAGCAAAGCAGAAAATTAGCAATATATTACTGGGGCAAAGTAGAAGTACATTTTATTCATTTTTGACTATCTAGCTAACTAACATCTGAACTTAAACAGTTGATGCATAGTACAACCGAGCATTTTAACCGCTAAGTGAGTCCTCATTTACAAAATGTACATTTACAATATAGACACGGGGGTTAAAATATTTCTGATATGCTCGGTTATGTACAGAAGTACATTTTATTCATTTTTGACTAACTAGCTAACTAACATCTGAACTTAAACAGTTGATGCATAGTGCAGTCTCTGACGGGAGAGGCAGTGGCTCAGTGGTAGAGCTTCCGCTTCGGAACCGGAGGGTTGCCGGTCCGAGTCCCTGCCGAGGTGCTCCTGAGCAAGGCACCGAACCCTCAATTGCTCCCCCCTCTTTAATGGGTGGTAATGTAATGTAAGTCGCTTTGTAAAAAAGCGTCTGCCAAATGCTCGTAATGATATATGTAATGTACAGTGAAGATGAGCAATTCATTACAGCTTAAGCACCAAGGTTCACCTCAGTCCTCCATGTAGTCTCTTTGTCTAAGATGAATTGTGTATGCAAATCCGTGCAGTGAGGAATTTACAGATGCATGGCACAGTATAGGAGGACCTCTACAGGCCAAGAAACACAGCTGTATAGACCAAAATGTCCTTATTTCAGACAAGGTATGGTTTTAGAGAAGTGAAAGAGGAAGTTGGAAAGGATCAGAGGGTAAGACAACATGTGTGTGCTGTTTACAATGCTGCATCATCCCAAACCATTTGCCCAAACGACCCTGCACTACACACTTAGGCCCTGTGATAGTGCAAAGAGGTTGAGAGGAAGGAAGGAAGGAAAGAAGGGAGGAAGGAAAGAAGGAAGGAATCCTTTTAAGGAGCCATGGCAAATTATGATAAAAGCATGTGTGGTTTATGTTGTGTTCTCCATCATGGCACTTCACGTTTCCATTTGTTGGTTTTTATGTGAAGCACAAGCATGACACTAACTTATCTCATTCTACACACTCAGACTCCCCCAGAACTGCCATCGATCATACAGGCTGATGTCCCATGATCCGGATGGTGATCAAGTTCGGTGTAGATATGGTTCTGCCTCACAGCATGAGTGTGTGCGTTGCAGCCAACATGGAGGCTTCACCTTAGATCAGGTTTGCTGAAAAATCAGTTTCTTAATATCTTGTATAACTGCTAGTTTGGCTTTTGGGTCACCTAACTGACATATCTTTACATTGTTAGAGTTCTTGCACATTGAGCTATCAGAATGCACCACAAGGCTATTATGCACATGAGATGGTTGTGGAGGACTTCCCTCAAGAGCCCATCACACTGACCTACACGGATGGATCCATATCCCGCAGAGCTCCACTGACCACCACCACCACCACAGCTACAGCCCCGATCACCACCACCACAGCTCAGACCACCACCACCACAGCTCCCACCACCACCACCACCACAGCTCCCACCACCACCACCACCACAGCTCCCACCACCACCACCACCACAGCTCCCACCACCACCACCACCACAGCTCCCACCACCACCACCACCACAGCTCCGACCACCACTACCCCAAACCCTTGGTGGTGGACCACCACCACCACAGCTCCGACCACCACCACCACCACAGCTCCCACCACCACCACCACCACAGCTCCAACCACCACCACCACCACAGCTCCCACCACCACCACCACCACAGCTCCGACCACCACCACCACCACAGCTCCCACCACCACCACCACCACCACAGCTCCCACCACCACCACCAGAGCTTCTCCATCTTGGCGGAGGAAGCGCCAAGCCACCACCACAGCTCCGACCACCACCACCACCACCACCACAGCTCCCACCACCACCACCACAGCTCCGCCCACCACCACCACAGCTCCCACCACCACCACCACAGCTCCCACCACCACCACCACAGCTCCCACCACCACCACCACCACAGCTCCGACCACCACCACCACCCAAGCCTGGACCACCACCACCACCACAGCTCCCACCACCACCACCATAGCTCCCACCACCACAGCTCCCACCACCACCACCACCACAGCTCCCACCACCACCACCACAGCTCCGACCACCACCACCACCACCACAGCTCCCACCACCACCACCATAGCTCCCACCACCACAGCTCCCACCACCACCACCACCACAGCTCCCACCACCACCAGCACCACCCCGACCAGACCTCCTTATTCAGTCATTCCACTCAGTAAATTACCTTTGCAGTTTACTTTTCTTGGTAAGTTATATCATGTGTTTGCTCTGTACAATATGATTGCTTATGTAAATCATTAACTGTTTACAGGGTTGCATTGCTACAGTTTCTGTCACAGTACCTAGAAATACAAATTGTGCTTGGGCACTAATTTCAATCTTTATTTGTACTCCAGTGGATCTACCTGTTTCATCTTGTTTGGACGGAGACTTCATGCCAAAGTTACTAAGTCCAACACCCACACATGGACAAGTCTTCCAAGCTCAGGTCAACAGAGAGGTGCAGATCAGAGTCAAGGCACGAGCACAATATGCAACGTAAGGACAACTGCATTAACAGACAAGCCTTTTGAAAGCAAAGCATTATCATCATAGCAAGATCTATTATTAATGACAATTAATTTTGTAGTATATTTGTTATGTTTCACCCAGGCTATCTGGAATTATCATGAGTGGGCCACTGAATATCAGCAAGCACAGGACCACGCATGATGAGTTTGTCATTAAATGGACACCTGCTCAGGATGATGCTGGAAATGACTACCCAATATGCTTTGCTGTTGAATCACAAAATGGGTGAGCATTCACTTCCTTTCTTTATAACTTACAACTAAAACTTGCTTTATTGTATGTGTGCAAAAAACATTATTTGAATCTTTCCACATGTGCAGGACCACTTCACCTTAGACAAGCCAACTTATTCTTGCCTGTACTGTTCCACAGTATCCGCACTATAAATTACTTTTTATATTTGCACATTTCTAAGCAGAGTTGGAATAAGTTGGAAAATTCTAATGCTAATGTAAAGTAGTAAAATCAAATCACAAACTAATCAAACTTACAGTTCGTCTTGATTACATGGATCTTAAGGCTAGAATTTAATGTAGGTTATCCTAAAAAAAAGATTTTTGTTGATGGACTTAAACTCAAATGTTATAAATTTGTCCTATTATTGCATTTCAGGAATCGTTTCTATCACTCTGAGATGCGCTGTGTTTTGGTGAAGGTTGGGCCATGCGCAGGTGAGTCTCACTGGTATTTTAGTGTGGATGGCAACATATTTCACTGTATTGTTATGAATAAAATAAGTATATCACATGCCAAATGTTATGCTACAGATATTAAATGAGCATCAGACATTGTTATGGGTCAGGAATCAGGATCAGGTGTGTGCAGCTGGGGAGAGGCATCTGACTGATAAGTAGAAGAGTGGCATGTGACTGGCACAAGAGGGGACAATGGGAAAACACGCCCACTCACAGACAAACAAGGAGGAAGGAGCAAACTGAAAAAACAAGGATGATCATAAACACAGAGACAGGAATCAAATAAAAGTTCTGTTTCTGTAGGTTCCCAAAAAGACTCAGATCAGATCCCCCAACAATTCACCATTTACAGTCATGTGGAATAGTCCTGAAATGCATTATGAGATAGAACATTTTCTATTTCCTTTTATGCTAAAATCAATTGATATCAACTGAGGTATCACAGCAGACCCTGACACTTACCTGACATGCAGTGTGGCTACAAATAACAACATGGCACATTCCCAACTCTTCTTCATTCTCTGCCTCAGTGAAAACCAATGTGATCTGCCATGAGTCCTCAATGACAGTGGAGATTGACAAATCAACATTTATTGGACTCCACGAGGATCAACTGCGCCTCAATGACCCCAGCAACACAATCTGCAGCATCCAGAGACATTCCAACAGCACTCATGTCGTAGCTGTCGTCCCCCTTAATGCATGTGGCACTGAAATTGAGGTAAAGTAGAGGAATTGGTTTCGTTATCCTCATGAAATAAGGCAGTTGATTAATAAGTTCTGAGATGAGCACAGCAAGGTTTTGCAATGAAATGAAGTGAAATGACACTATCATCAAAGTCAACATGGGTTACCTTAAAATCATTTTCATGTTTTGGAAGAGGTGTCAAATAAGACAAAATAATACTTTAGCTAAATATATTACAGCCATTGCTTTCATTATCATGTGTAGAGTTCATGGGTTATCACTCTATCCGTGCAAATGTTCCTGTCAGTAATAGGATGAGTTGCTGGTATTGGTTTGTTTTCTGTAGGGTTTCAATGAGACATTTCAGGACTGAATATTTCACTTTTCCACTGCAGGAAGATGAAGAAAACCTGATTTTCAAGAATGAAATCACCACCTTTGATGTTTTGAGTGATGTCATCACCAGGAAACACCTGCTGGAAGTGGAGTTCTACTGCCAGTACCCCAAACGGGAAAATGTGACACTGGGCTTCACAGCACACAGGGAAAATTGCACAGTGTGGGACAAGGGCTTCGGCACATTCACCTACGAGTTTGAGTTTTACCCCAACCGTCAATTTAATACGAGGGTTGATCCAAACTCGTACCCTCTTGTATATGACCTAGGGACTGACATTTTCATGCAGATACAGGCCACATCTTCACTCAACAACACAGAGCTGTTTGTGGAGTCCTGCAGGGCTTCACCATATGACAACCCAAACTACTGGCAAACCTACTCCATCATTGAAAATGGGTATGTCTAAGTACACCTCCAAGCGCAGACTTTTAAATGACACCCTTATTCAAGGATATGAAATGGTCATGAACTTATTTCAAATGAAATGCTTCAGTTATTTTATGTCTTCAGCACACATCCTGTGATGCATGTTATTCATATGAGACAGTAAACTTCAAATAATTAATGTTCTGTTTCTTGTCTCTCCCCACCGCCACACCCTTTGTCTAGGTGTACAGTTGACCCATCTGTAAATATCTATGCCCCTGCACACCAGAAACAATTCCGATTCAGCATGGAGGCCTTCAAGTTCATCGGACTGCATGACCAGGTGAAGACTGGACACATTTAGACCAGGACAGGTTACTTTAAACTAAAGGGCCTGTGTCAGACAGCTCTTATTACATGCTTAATTGAAAACATGCATATGGAGTTTTAGTATTAACATTTTAATTAAGCATTAAAATGAGTAGGCTTGACTTGTTAGAACAACCTGATGTAGAGAATGAAAAGAAAGATTAGGTGGAAGGTTTTGTAGAAAAGCATATGAGAACATGCAGATGAAAATGGAGGAACTTTGTTTGCTGATGACAGGTTGTTGTGTTATTTTAAGGTGTACATCAGCTGTTCAGTCCTGGTGTGTGAAGCAGGGAACCCCCAGAGTCGGTGCTCCAGGGGATGCATGAACTCCACAACGCAGCATAGTGTTGGGAAGAGAGAGGCTGTCATTCAGTCTACCACGCACTTTATTTCCCAGGGTCCTCTGCGTCTGAGAAGATCAATAGACAGTACAGAACGCATGGGAAGTGCAGGTAATACTGGAGTTGAAAGATTTATCCTGTGTATTTTGAAATGAAAACAAAAACTACATTTTAAAGTGTAATTGCTTTGCTTTGACTCTGATTGGACTCTCAGACCCCTGATGAAACCATTTTAATTTGTCTTTGTCTCTTCTCTAGCAACCAACCTGAATCTGAACCTGGTGTTCATCGCTGGATGCCTTCTGGCAACTGTTGGCATGGTCTGTGCTGTGGCCATGTACAAAGTCAAAATGTCAAAGGTCAAATATCAACCACTGCCAACCTCTGAAAGTTAAGACATTTGTGTGTGTGCAGAATATCACCTTTGATCCCTAATACTGTTTTTCCAAGGATCTTAAATGGACTATTTCTGGTTAGGGTTAGGGTTAACTATTGACGTGTGACTGTATAACATCCTGAGAAATTGTTTAATATCTGAAATATGTAGTGAGGAACCTGTATTCGAGTTCCACTGAAACATATTTTAAGCTGCACTGGACGGATGATCAAAGACGTCTGCAATTGCTGACAGCTTATTTGTTTGCTGTGTTTATCGTCTTGCTTCAGAGACTTTCCTAAAGTGCATGGGATTCTGGTTCTTACTCATTCTATGATTAGGTCTATTCAAATGCAATATGGAAACAAGCATTTGTTTGTCTTATCTTACCTGATCAATCTTATTCACATATCAAGCAATCATCAATACTTTGTCATAATCAACAATAATAATAATTGAATAAAGCACTCGAAAAAAAAACATGATTGTATTCTCCCTTTGTTCACCTTAACCCTTCACACACAGAGAAAACAAGAAAGTGAGGAAAGGAGAGAGAGAAAAAAATGAATGAAAATTTGCAGGCACACACATGAAAAGTTCCCAACCCAGCCCATATATCTGTAAGAACACAAGGAGAAACACTCTCATAAACTTAATATGTAAGGAAAAGATGGCGGGAACCTCAAGAGAGGGAAGAGAGACATCTCCTCAAATAGCCAGATGTAAAATAAAGAGCTACTGCAGGGGGGGACGGCGCTGGATCGGAAGAGGAGCAATATGAATAAGTACTGCCTCAGGTAAATGAATGAGGCGATACTTCTCGCTGCAGGAGAATAAGTGTCCAGAGCACGACAAGCATGGATGTTTGGATGACTGTCTGCATTGGAGATAATAACAAAAATAACAATCATCATAACAAAATGTGTCTGCATGGTCTTTTATATAAGCAGGCAGCTCCATTATCTTTTATTTTTTATCAGAAATGTGCCAACAAACAAACCCTATACAGGATGCTTTGCTATACAATTCTCACCCTCTTTGATTGACATTCCTTTGTATGTCATTGTGTTTGAATATTGTAATGGAAGTAGGTCACAGTCTTCTGTTGCCCTACATAATGAGGTGATTGCTCAACCCAACATCAGTCATTTTCAGGGGAGTGTCATTGTTGTTGTCTTAATGTTGTCTTTGTACAGGGATCAAACCCAATGAAAATTGTATTGTATGCTTAGTCCCTTGTTGATTGTGTTTTGCACTCCAACTGTATGTGATGCCAAAACATGATTGTCTTGTCATCTCCTTGTTGTGAAATGTTTTTAAGAAGTTGGACAAGGCACTCAGAGAACCATGGGGTCTTTCAAATTTCTGCTCCATGTGACGGTTCTACAGCTGCATCTGCATGGTTCACCTGTATGTACAATATCTATCAGTACTTTGCAGGATCAGTGAATGCCTCTCCAAAAGTAAAACAGAATTCAGATGGGATACATGAAGTATATGTAAATGTCAATGTCAGCTAAATCTATCCCTGCTGACACTTTCTCTCATCATTTCATCTGTGTCTCATTGTTCTTATCAAATCACTGACCTCCAGATAGCTTCACTCATGTACAGATAAATGGGAATATCAGTAGTGTTCACTTTCACACACAGTTATATTGATGCGGCCTCCTGTGTAATGCACATATCCACAGCCCCTAGCAGGATTGGAAGCACTGAAACTTTGGACACTTTTAGATTTTTGTCAAAACAACTGTAATAACAAAAAAATGAGTTGTGAAGGAGAAGGCATCCAGACACTACAGACAGGGCTATGGCCAGCGTGAGGTCACCGATGTCTGGACCTCGTCAATTATTTCATATGAGAAATAATAATCAGCTTCATAACTGTATAAATCAGGGAGTTAAAACTTGAAGTCTGTCTGGTAGCTGTGTGTGTGTGTGTGTGTGTGTGTGTGTGTGTGTGTGTGTGTGTGTGCTGACGGCTCTGTTAAACAAACAAGCTTCATTCAAATACCGGTTAGATTAAAACAGAAATGAAAGTAACTAGAGGAAATTCCACCTGTAATGGCACCCTGTAACAAAGCAATAATTACGACATACCTCCATTGTCTGGCTAACCTGAGAACGTCACCCTCCAATTTTGGCCTTGTTTCAGCATGTGTTTAACGTGTTCTCTAGCAGGTTGGTTTGCCACAGTGAAACTTCCCGTAATGAAGTCACATGGCGGTAATTATGTTTTCACTGGGTTTACTTCCTTGTACACACACACGCACACGCACACGCACACGCACACACACACACACACACACACAGGCATGCACATGTACACACAGGCATGCACACACACACACACACACACACACATTTTGTGACCCGAAACATTTCATTTATAACAGAAAGAAATCATCACTACACTGTGATGAATGCAGAGTTCTCTAAAGACTTCTATAAGACATTGATTCATTTGATCTTGACCATTGTAGTCTGGCTCTTGGACTTGAACAGAACCAGTTTTGTTATGGACTCATACGTATGTCTCATATGTACTTCGCTTTTGATATGAGCGTCTGCCAAATGACTAAATGCAAATATGAGTTTACAGGTCTTGACCATCCTGGCAGCTTCCTTCATAGAATATTGTTACCGAGCCCTGGACCAAGATTATTCTGAATGTTCACGTTGTAAGTTAACTATAGAATTAATAATTTCATTATTTGTTTTCAATTGTTAGTGCATTCAACACACCATGCGTGTACAGATATAGTGTTTTCTTTAAAAATAATTTCAGAAAGGGCTAAGGGGGGCTGTTGGAGGGAAATCAACCAGACAAGCGATAAAAGAGGTGCGCCAGGGTGGACAATGTTGCACAGAAAGTACCACCAGTAGTTGATTAGATTTAACAAAGGTTTGATTCATTGAGTTTCAAATTCACCTAAAATGCATGTCTATGGATTGATGGAGAAGACTGAGCAATATGAGGCTTCAGCAAGGAAACAGTTTGTAATCAGAAAAGCTTTGTCTTTTCAAAGCAAGGGTTTGAATCAATTTGCAAAAACAGAGATTTATTTTTATTTTTATTTTTTCATTTTGAAAAATCCTTCAAAAATAATCACTGCAAATGAAATTATTAATCCTGCACACCAAAAACAAGAACTAAATGACTTATACAAGCATTTTCACAACAACAATAAAAAACGTTCTATGCAGGAACTGTGGACAATATACAATGGAAAGTTAAATTAGAGCTACATTTTTGTGCTTATTTATTGTGCAATTATTGTTCAAATACTTAATCTGTTTTTAAATAACTTTTGACTGTATAATATTTTTTCAAATTTGATTTGATCTGAAACCAGTTGTACAGCTGCATGGGCTGTACACATATTTATCATACCGATGGGCTTTGCTTTGAGTCATCACCAGTTTCTCCGCTCAACCAGTACCTATATAAAGATTCTAAAGTGGATGTGAGAGGCAGAACATCCTGGGACAGATCAGAGTTTGGGGCACCATGGCTTCCACACTTGTCCTCCTGCTGCAGCTGCTCCTGATCTCACTGGCATCAGCATCTCACTATATGGCGGGCACTTCATCCATCACTGCCAAAGGACGAAACCCTGATGGAACATTTAAGGTGGGATTTTGTAACTTTTAACTAAAAATAAATCCTATTATAAGTCTTATCATTCTTATTATTAATCCCTCAGCTTATGAATTTCTTTGCTCAGAACTGTTCCCTTAAATCAGAATTCCAGATTTATGCACATGAATTATGTAAATGTTTTCCCTTAAGGACTACCAGGCAGGTTTGAAACACTTTTTTTGACATTTCTAAGATTTATTTGAAACAATTATGAAACATTCAGTGTTGATTTCCTGGCAATTTTACAATATTTTGATGCAAATGTTTTATGATATTAAAATGTACTGAGGTCAATCTTTGACTTTGTTCCACAGGTGGAAATTCGCTACAGGGCAACCTTTAGACACCCACATTGTTCATACCATTCCTGGAACTGTTACCTCGGTAACTGTGGCTTTCAGACCACACTTCAAAGAGGCCAAATTGACAGCAGTACCAATCCAACGCCTAACCTTCCATGGTGTGAATCAGAGTCAGTGACAACCAGAAACATACCAACTAACAAACCTTTTGTACTGAAGTGAGTAAATCATAAACTTTTTACGTAATTTCCTAATGTAAGATGGATATATGTCTATCTGTCTGTCTGTCTGTATGTCTGCCGTCCGTCTGTCTATGTAGCAATGTATAGCTTACATGATAATGTGGACAACCGTCATTCTAGCCAACTTATTGATCAACCCAAACATGGTTGTATACATCATATTAATTTTCCTTGAAATAAATAAATCCTGCACAGTATATCAGTGACTTCCATTATTGTCCATAAATATTATACAGATATATCCATAAATACACTTGGTATTATATATATTTGTGCATATCCATAGAGTATTTACTTTGGGATCTTGCATTATGTTGACTGCAAAACGTCAAATCCTTTGGAAATCACGTCCTAAGTTCATGAAGGAAGTCATTATTATGAGCTTGTGTTGGTATACACTGAGTGCCAGTTTGATGCAAGTTACAAAAAAAAAAAATGCAGCTGCCCGCAACAACAATAGTGTAATGTCAGTCACTTGAAGTCGCTTCCACAATGGCCGTTCAAAGCAATTACAGTTACAGAATGGGTTATTTAGCGTCATCTAGTGGAGGCTGAGTGGTAGTGTTTTCAGCAGCAGTGTCAAATGTGTTTGTTTGCCATAACTGATGCCACTCTCAGTGTAAGTGTATTGATGCCATTTCACTGTTCTGTGCATCTGGCTGATATGACAGCTGCCTAGCTGTCATAGAGGAATTAAGAGTGTATATATAGAAAGATATAAATATATGTGAAGTGGCAAAACTTAACCGAGAATCTTCGTTTGCCACTCTTGCAAGACGTTAAGTTTCTGACTCGTGTTATCTGTAGCTGATATCTGAATTGCCAAAATAATGAGACGGATTCATAATAATGTAGATTTAGAATCAAAAAGGCAATTTATTCCACAAGATGGTCAAAAACAATAAAAAAAAGACGTCTCCACATGGGGTCCTATCAGCTATCTGTAACTTGCTTAAACTAAATTATAATGCATGAATATAGAGATAAGGGTACTTCTACAGAAAATGGTCAGAAAACTGTTGCTCAACTGCTCCACTGAATCTGAACCAGAACCTTTTCCTTATAGACGCACATGCGCACAAACAAAAACTCCTCTAATTACTCCTATAGCAGGACAGCTAGTGGAGCACAGATAAACAATCTTAGATGAATCAACACTGGAAATACCATTGATAACTTAATAACAACATTCTACAATGACATAACCGAAAAAAAAGATTGAACTGTTTTCAATTAAACATATTGCTGATGAGGCACAATATACAACATAAACTTTGTGTTTGTGTACTTTTGGCTTCAACAATATGTATGTGGAAAGAGTGGCAGCCGTGAAATGCTCAGCCAGTGTAATGTTTTGTTGTCCTAATTCAAAAGTAAGTATTGTAGTAATGATGTAAATGTTGTTGTATTCACATAGGGCAAGTAACTGTTGCTGGATTAGTACAAATCACTACATTGGCTCTTGGAAGCTTCTGACCTCTGTGGATTTGGGAACAAGGTCTGACACTAAAGGACCAAACAAATCCCCAGATGTTGCCATTCTACCTTTGCTACGGTAGGTATCCTTCAGTTGTGTGTAGCATACAGCTCACCTCAAATTAACACTGTATAATGTTGCACACTGTGCAGAACTTAATTTAACGAGCAGTGTGTTTAAAACGAACTTTGTACACTTGTAGTAAAATAACAAAGCAGAAAATGACATTTTATTAATTTTTGACTGCTGTATAGACCAAAATGTCTCAGACAAGGTATGGTTTTAGAGAAGTGAAAGAGGAAGTTGGAAAGGATGAGAGGGAAAGACACAAGTGTGTGCTGTTTACAATGCTGCATCATCCCAAACCATTTGCCCAAACGACCCTGCACTACACACTTAGGCCCTGTGATAGTGCAAAGAGGTTGAGAGGAAGGAAGGAAGGAAAGAAGGGAGGAAGGAAAGAAGGAAGGAATCCTTTTAAGGAGCCATGGCAAATTATGATAAAAGCATGTGTGGTTTATGTTGTGTTCTCCATCATGGCACTTCACGTTTCCATTTGTTGGTTTTTAAGTGAAGCACAAGCATGACACTAACTTATCTCATTCTACACACTCAGACTCCCCCAGAACTGCCATCGATCATACAGGCTGATGTCCCATGATCCGGATGGTGATCAAGTTCGGTGTAGATATGGTTCTGCCTCACAGCATGAGTGTGTGCGTTGCAGCCAACATGGAGGCTTCACCTTAGATCAGGTTTGCTGAAAAATCAGTTTCTTAATATCTTGTATAACTGCTAGTTTGGCTTTTTGGGTCACCTAACTGACATATCTTTACATTGTTAGAGTTCTTGCACATTGAGCTATCAGAATGCACCACAAGGCTATTATGGACATGAGATGGTTGTGGAGGACTTCCCTCAAGAGCCCATCACACTGACCTACACGGATGGATCCATATCCCGCAGAGCTCCACTGACCACCACCACCACCACAACTACAGCCCCGATCACCACCACCACAGCTCCGACCACCACCACCACAGCTCAGACCACCACCACCACAGCTCCCACCACCACCACCACCACAGCTCCCACCACCACCACCACCACAGCTCAGACCACCACCACCACAGCTCCCACCACCACCACAGCTCCCACCACCACCACCACAGCTTCTCCATCTTGGCGGAGGAAGCGCCAAGCCACCACCACAAACCCTTGGTGGTGGACCACCACCACCACAGTTCCGACCACCACCACCACAGCTCCCACCACCACCACAGCTCCCACCACCACCACCACCACAGCTCCCACCACCACCACCACAGCTCCGACCACCACCACCACCACAGCTCCCACCACCACCACCACAGCTCCCACCACCACCACCACCACAGCTCCCACCACCACCACCACCACCACAGCTCCGACCACCACCACCACCACAGCTCCCACCACCACCACCACAGCTCCCACCACCACCACCACAGCTCCGACCACCACCACCACAGCTCCGACCACCACCACCACCACCACAGCTCCAACCACCACCACCACCCAAGCCTGGACCACCACCACCACAGCTCCGACCACCACCACCACCACAGCCTCGACCACCACCACCACCACAGCTCCGACCACCACCACCACCACAGCTCCCACCACCACCACCACAGCTCCCACCACCACCACCACAGCTCCGACCACCACCACCACCACCACACCACCGACCACCACCACCACCACAGCTCCGACCACCACCACCACCACCACCACCACCACAGCTCCCACCACCACCACCACCACCCCGACCAGACCTCCTTATTCAGTCATTCCACTCAGTAAATTACCTTTGCAGTTTACTTTTCTTGGTAAGTTATATCATGTGTTTGCTCTGTACAATATGATTGCTTATGTAAATCATTAACCGTTTACAGTGTTGCATTGCTACAGTTTCTGTCACAGTACCTAGAAATACAAATTGTGCTTGGGCACTAATTTCAATCTTTATTTGTACTCCAGTGGATCTACCTGTTTCATCATGTTTGGACGGAGACTTCATACCAAAGTTACTAAGTCCAACACCCACACATGGACAAGTCTTCCAAGCTCAGGTCAACAGAGAGGTGCAGATCAGAGTCAAGGCACGAGCACAATATGCAACGTAAGGACAACTGCATTAACAGACAAGCCTTTTGAAAGCAAAGCATTATCATCATAGCAAGATCTATTATTAATGACAATTAATTTTGTAGTATATTTGTTATGTTTCACCCAGGCTATCTGGAATTATCATGAGTGGGCCACTGAATATCAGCAAGCACAGGACCACGCATGATGAGTTTGTCATTAAATGGACACCTGCTCAGGATGATGGTGGAAATGACTACCCAATATGCTTTGCTGTTGAATCACAAAATGGGTGAGCCTTCACTTCCTTTCTTTATAACTTACAACTAAAACTTGCTTTATTGTATGTGTGCAAAAAACATTATTTGAATCTTTCCACATGTGCAGGACCACTTCACCTTAGACAAGCCAACTTATTCTTGCCTGTACTGTTCCACAGTATCCCCACTATAAATTACTTTTTATATTTGCACATTTCTAAGCAGAGTTGGAATAAGTTGGAAAATTCTAATGCTAATGTAAAGTAGTAAAATCAAATCACAAACTAATCAAACTTACAGTTCGTCTTGATTACATGGATCTTAAGGCTAGAATTTAATGTAGGTTATCCTAAAAAAAAGATTTTTGTTGATGGACTTAAACTCAAATGTTATAAATTTGTCCTATTATTGCATTTCAGGTCTCGTGTCTATCAGTCTGAGATGCGCTGTGTTTTGGTGAAGGTTGGGCCATGCGCAGGTGAGTCTCACTGGTATTTTAGTGTGGATGGCAACATATTTCACTGTATTGTTATGAATAAAATAAGTATATCACATGCCAAATGTTATGCTACAGATATTAAATGAGCATCAGACATTGTTATGGGTCAGGAATCAGGATCAGGTGTGTGCAGCTGGGGAGAGGCATCTGACTGATAAGTAGAAGAGTGGCATGTGACTGGCACAAGAGGGAAACAGGGAACAATGGGAAAACACGCCCACTCACAGACAAACAAGGAGGAAGGAGCAAACTGAAAAAACAAGGATGATCATAAACATAGAGACAGGAATCAAATAAATGTTCTGTTTCTGTAGGTTCCCAAAAAGACTCAGATCAGATCCCCCAACAATTCACCATTTACAGTCATGTGGAATAGTCCTGAAATGCATTATGAGATAGAACATTTTCTATTTCCTTTTATGCTAAAATCAATTGATATCAACTGAGGTATCACAGCAGACCCTGACACTTACCTGACATGCAGTGTGGCTACAAATAACAATTCTTCATTCTCTGCCTCAGTGAAAACCAATGTGATCTGCCATGAGTCCTCAATGACAGTGGAGATTGACAAATCAACATTTATTGGACTCCACGAGGATCAACTGCGCCTCAATGACCCCAGCAACACAATCTGCAGCATCCAGACGCATTCCAACAGCACTCATGTTGTAGCTGTCGTCCCCCTTAATGCATGTGGCACTGAAATTGAGGTAAAGTAGAGGAATTGGTTTCATTATCCTCATGAAATAAGGCAGTTGATTAATAAGTTCTGAGATGAGAAGGTCTTGCAATGAAATTCAGTGAAATGACACTATCATCAAAGTCAACATGGGTTACTGTAAAATCATTCTCATGTTTTGGAAGAGGTCTGAATCTGAAAAAAGAGAAGAGCAGTTGAACAGGATGAATAAGTCCAAAGCAACATCCATGGTCATAACTGCTGTGCATCGTTTGTCCATTTAGTGCAACCTACAGAGGTCGGGCACCTCTAGAACGTATAACTTATGATCAGCCAGTTCAAATAAGACAAATTAATACTTCAGCTAAATATATTACAGCCAATGCTTTCATTATTATGTGTAGAGTTCATGACTTCTCTATCCGTACAAATGTTCCTGTCAGTAATAGGATGAGTTGATGGTATTGGTTTGTTTTCTGTAGGGTTTCAATGAGACATTTCAGGACTGAATATTTCACTTTTCCACTGCAGGAAGATGAAGAAAACCTGATTTTCAAGAATGAAATCACCACCTTTGATGTTTTGAGTGATGTCATCACCAAGAAACACCTGCTGGAAGTGGAGTTCTACTGCCAGTACCCCAAACGGGAAAATGTGACACTGGGCTTCACAGCACACAGGGAAAATTGCACAGTGTGGGACAAGGGCTTCGGCACATTCACCTACGAGTTTGAGTTTTACCCCAACCCTCAATTTAATACGAGGGTTGATCCAAACTCGTACCCTCTTGTATATGACCTAGGGACTGACATTTTCATGCAGATACAGGCCACATCTTCACTCAACAACACAGAGCTGTTTGTGGAGTCCTGCAGGGCTTCACCATATGACAACCCAAACTACTGGCAAACCTACTCCATCATTGAAAATGGGTATGTCTAAGTACACCTCCAAGCGCAGACTTTTAACTGACACCCTTATTCAAGGATATGAAATGGTCATGAACTTATTTCAAATGAAATGCTTCAGTTATTTTATGTCTTCAGCACACATCCTGTGATGCATGTTATTCATATGAGACAGTAAACTTCAAATAATTAATGTTCTGTTTCTTGTCTCTCCCCACCGCCACACCCTTTGTCTAGGTGTACAGTTGACCCATCTGTAAATATCTATGCCCCTGCACACCAGAAACAATTCCGATTCAGCATGGAGGCCTTCAAGTTCATCGGACTGCATGACCAGGTGAAGACTGGACACATTTAGACCAGGACAGGTTACTTTAAACTAAAGGGCCTGTGTCAGACAGCTCTTATTACATGCTTAGTTGAATACATGCATATGGAGTTTTAGTATTAACATTTTAATTAAGTATTAAAATGAGTAGGCCTGACTTGTTAGAACAACCTGATGTAGAGAATGAAAAGAAAGATTAGGTGCAAGGTTTTGTAGAAAAGCATATGACAACATACAGAAGAAAAGGGAGGAACTTTGTTTGCTGATGACAGGGTGTTGTGTTATTTTAAGGTGTACATCAGCTGTTCAGTCCTGGTGTGTGAAGCAGGGAACCCCCAGAGTCGGTGCTCCAGGGGATGCATGAACTCCACAACGCAGCATAGTGTTGGGAAGAGAGAGGCTGTCATTCAGTCTACCACGCACTTTATTTCCCAGGGTCCTCTGCGTCTGAGAAGATCAATAGACAGTACAGAACGCATGGGAAGTGCAGGTAATACTGGAGTTGAAAGATTTATCCTGTGTATTTTGAAATGAAAACAAAAACTACATTTTAAAGTGTAATTGCTTTGCTTTGACTCTGATTGGACTCTCAGACCCCTGATGAAACCATTTTAATTTGTCTTTGTCTCTTCTCTAGCAACCAACCTGAATCTGAACCTGGTGTTCATCGCTGGATGCCTTCTGGCAACTGTTGGCATGGTCTGTGCTGTGGCCATGTACAAAGTCAAAATGTCAAAGGTCAAATATCAACCATTGCCAACCTCTGAAAGTTAAGGCATTTGTGTGTGTGCAGAATATCACCTTTGATCCCTAATACAGTTTTTCCAAGGATCTTAAGTGGACTATTTATGGTTAGGGTTAGGGTTGACTATTTAGCAATGTGACTGTATAACATCCTGAGAAATTGTTGAATATCTTAGAGCCGAAATATGTAGTGAGGAACCTGTATTCGAGTTCCACTGAAACATATTTTAAGCTGCACTGGACGGATGATCAAAGACGTCTGCAATTGCTGACAGCTTATTTGTTTGCTGTGTTTATCTTCTTGCTTCAGAGACTTTCCTAAAGTGCATGGGATTCTGGTTCTTACTCATTCTATGATTAGGTCTATTCATATACAATATGGAAACAAGCATTTGTTTGTCTTATCTTACCTGATCAAACTTATTCACACATCAAGCAATCATCAATACTTTGTCAAAATCAACAATAATGATAATAATTGAATGACAAAGCATTCACAAAATGGATCAATAAAAAAAACACAAACAAGCTCTTACATGAATGTTTTCTCCCTTTGTCCACCTTAACCCTTTACACACAGCGAAAACAAGAAAGTGAGGAAAGAAGAGAGAAAAAAATTACATTTCAGAAAATCTCCCTTTCATAACCTTGAAGGTAGTGGTGTATCAAACTGTATAGAGTCAAGTTCGAGCCAAATTGAGCTACTGTAGGGGGACGCGGCGCATGATCGGAAGAGGAGCGGTATGATTAAGTACCGCCTCAGGTAAATGAATGAGCTGATACTTCTTCGTCTCACTGCAGGAGAATGAGCGTCCAGACAGACAGCAGTGAAACTTTGCACCCTTTGGGATTGTCAAAAAAAGTGTTATCACAAAAAATGGTTGTGAAGGAGAAGGAGAAGGTACCAGACGCTACAGACAGGGCCATGGGCAGATATGAGGTCACAGAGGTCAGGACCTGGTCAATTGTTTCCCCTCACCACCCAAACAGCGAAGCGGGGAGATCCCCAGTGATCACACGATGAGCGAGCTGGTCGCGGGCTTTGAAATTAGCGATCTTCCGGTCTGTCTGTGGGCTGGATCACCGGATCGGCTCGCGGACTAATTAAGTGAAGTTGGATCATTTCCCACGGCACACCTGACGATCTCTCACGGCCCACTAGTGTGCAGCCGCACACCAGTTGAAAAACACTGTGGTAGACAATGTGTTAAAGTAACCGGACCAGTAGTTGTTGCAGCTTGGGGCAGAGAAAAAACATGTGGCTTCGGTTACAGTGAGGCTTCGAACATCTATTACATTTGTCCTCTACGTCTGTGAATATTTTGGCCAATCTGGATTTAGGAAATGGACCCTGTGGACAACCTTAAACTGGATGAGAGTGAGACGAGCACAGGACGAGACCGTATGTATATTGCGTATGACTTCGTCCAACCAATCTATGTCTAGGTGGAGTTCAAGCTCAGTCTCCCAGGAAGCCACTGTTTTAGAATTAGATAGGTCCCGGAGGTTCAGAATACGTCGATAAATACCAGAGATGGTCCCACTTAGTGGTCTCTTGAACGTTATCAGGTTAGTTGAGGGGGAGGGGAAGGGGAGTTTTGGGAATTGCTGCAGGCAAAGTGTCTGATTTGGAAGTACTTAAATAACTGGTTATCAGGTAGTGTCTATTGAGTTGACAGATTGGAGAATCTGTTAAAAGTGCCATCGGAGTACAGGGCAAGGGAACAATGTAGGCCTTTGTGGTGCCATGTTGAGAAGGAAGTGAAATTTCCTGTAACCACATCCCATGCTATGAATGCTATGTTTTTTCCTGGGTTATCTTCCTTGTGCAGACACAAACGCACACACACACACACACACACACACACACACACAGTCATGCACATGACCACACAAGCATGCACACACGCACACACATTTTGAAACATTTAATTTCTAACTTGCTGCAATTAGTGTGTTTTAAAAGCCAAATAATGAATGCACAGTAAATTCTCTAAAGACATTTGATCTTGACTATTGTAGTCTGGCTCTTTGACTTGAACAGAACCATTTTTTAGGGAGTTCATATGTCTCATATGTAATCTGCTTTTGATAAAAGCGTCTGCCAAATGTGAGTTTAGAGGTCTTGACTGTCCTGGTAACTGGTAAAATTGTTCTCGAGCCCTGGACCGTGATTATTCTGAATGTTCACGTTATAAGTAAACAGAATTAAAATGAAATCATACAGATATAGTGTCTTCTTTAAAAATAATGTCAGAAAGTGCTAAAGGGAGGACTGTTCGAGGGAATCAACCAGACAAGTGACAACACAACAGTGCTTATTGTGCTTATTTATTGTGCAATTATTGTTCAAATACTTAATCTGTTTTTAAATAACTTTTCACCGTGGATCATTTTTTCAAATTGTATTTGATCTGAAACCAGTTTTACAGCTGCATGGTCTGAAACACATAGTGATCATACCGATAAACTTTGTTTTGAGTCATCACCAGTTTCTCCGCTCAACCATTACCTACATAAAGATTTGAAAGTGGATGTGAGAGGCAGAACATCCTGGGACAGATCAGAGTTTGGTGCACCATGGCTTCCACAATTGTCCTCCTGCTGCAGCTGCTCCTGATCTCACTGCCATCAGCAGCACACTATATTGGGGGCACTTCATCCATCACTGCCAAAGGACGAAACACTGATGGAACATTTAAAGTGAGATTTTGTAATTTTTATATCAACTAAATCCTATTATTATTCTTATCATTCTTATTATTAATCCCTCAGTTTATGAGTTTGTTTGCTCAGAACTGTTCCCTTAAATCAGAATTCTTGATTTATGCACATGAATTATGTAAATGTTTTCCCTTTAAAACTACCAGGCAGGTTCAAACCACGTTTTTTGACATTTAAGATTTATATGAAACAATTATGAAACATTCAGTGTTGATTTCCTGGCAATTTTACAATATTTTGTCGAAATGTTTTATGATATTAAAATGTACTGAGCTCCGACCACCACCACCACCACACCACCGACCACCACCACCCCGACCAGACCTCCTTATTCAGTCATTCCACTCAGTAAATCACTTTACAGTTTACTTTTCTTGGTAAGTTATATCATGTGTTTGCTCTGTACAATATGATTGCTTATGTAAATCATTAACTGTTTACAGTGTTGCATTGCTACAGATTCTGTCACAGTACCCAGAAATACAAATTGTGCTTGGGCACTAATTTCAATCTTTATTTGTACTCCAGTGGATCTACCTGTTTCATCTTGTTTGGACGGAGACTTCATGCCAAAGTTACTAAGTCCAACACCCACACATGGACAAGTCTTCCAAGCTCAGGTCAACAGAGAGGTGCAGATCAGAGTCAAGGCACGAGCACAATATGCAACGTAAGGACAACTGCATTAACAGACAAGCCTTTTGAAAGCAAAGCATTATCATCATAGCAAGATCTATTATTAATGACAATTAATTTTGTAGTATATTTGTTATGTTTCACCCAGGCTATCTGGAATTATCATGAGTGGGCCACTGAATATCAGCAAGCACAGGACCACGCAGGATGAGTTTGTCATTAAATGGACACCTGCTCAGGATGATGCTGGAAATGACTACCCAATATGCTTTGCTGTTGAATCACAAAATGGGTGAGCATTCACTTCCTTTCTTTATAACTTACAACTAAAACTTGCTTTATTGTATGTGCGCAAAAAACATTATTTGAATCTTTCCACATGTGCAGGACCACTTCACCTTAGACAACCCAACTTATTCTTGCCTGTACTGTTCCACAGTATCCCCACTATAAATTACTTTTTATATTTGCACATTTCTAAGCAGAGTTGGAATAAGTTGGAAAATTCTAATGCTAATGTAAAGTAGTAAAATCAAATCACAAACTAATCAAACTTACAGTTCGTCTTGATTACATGGATCTTAAGGCTAGAATTTAATGTAGGTTATCCTAAAAAAAAGATTTTTGTTGATGGACTTAAACTCAAATGTTATAAATTTGTCCTATTATTGCATTTCAGGAATCGTTTCTATCACTCTGAGATGCGCTGTGTTTTGGTGAAGGTTGGGCCATGCGCAGGTGAGTCTCACTGGTATTTTAGTGTGGATGGCAACATATTTCACTGTATTGTTATGAATAAAATAAGTATATCACATGCCAAATGTTATGCTACAGTTACAGATATTAAATGAGCATCAGACATTGTTATGGGTCAGGAATCAGGATCAGATGTGTGCAGCTGGGGAGAGGCATCTGACTGATAAGTAGAAGAGTGGCATGTGACTGGCACAAGAGGGAAACAGGGAACAATGGGAAAACATGCCCACTCACAGACAAACAAGGAGGAAGGAGCAAACTGAAAAAACAAGGATGATCATAAACACAGAGACAGGAATCAAATAAAAGTTCTGTTTCTGTAGGTTCCCAAAAAGACTCAGATCAGATCCCCCAACAATTCACCATTTACAGTCATGTGGAATAGTCCTGAAATGCATTATGCGATAGAACATTTTCTATTTCCTTTTATGCTAAAATCAATTGATATCAACTGAGGTATCATAGCAGACCCTGACACGCACCTGACATGCAGTGTGGCTACAGATAACAAAATGGCACATTCCCAATTATTCTTCATTCTCTGCCTCAGTGAAAACCAATGTAATCTGCCATGAGTCCTCAATGACAGTGGAGATTGACAAATCAACATTTTTTGGACTCCACGAGGATCAACTGCGCCTCAATGACCCCAGCAACACAATCTGCAGCATCCAGAGACATTCCAACAGCACTCATGTAATAGCAGTCATCCCCCTTAATGCATGTGGCACTGAAATTGAGGTAAAGTAGAGGAATTGGTTTCATTATCCTCATGAAATAAGGCAGTTGATTAATAAGTTCTGAGATGAGCACAGCAAGGTTTTGCAATGAAATTCAGTGAAATGACACTATCATCAAAGTCAACATGGGTTACTGTAAAATCATTTTCATGTTTTGGAAGAGGTCTGAATCTGAAAAAAGAGAAGAGCAGTTGAACAGGATGAATAAGTCCAAAGCAACATCCATGGTCATAACTGCTGTGCATCGTTTGTCCATTTAGTGCAACCTACAGAGGTCGGGCACCTCTAGAACGTGTAACTTATGATCAGTCAGTTCAAATGAGACAAAATCATACTTCAACTAAATATATTACAGCCAATGCTTTCATTATTATGTGTAGAGTTCATGACTTCTCTATCCGTACAAATGTTCCTGTCAGTAATAGGATGAGTTGCTGGTATTGGTTTGTTTTCTGTAGGGTTTCAATGAGACATTTCAGGACTGAATATTTCACTTTTCCACTGCAGGAAGATGAAGAAAACCTGATTTTCAAGAATGAAATCACCACCTTTGATGTTTTGAGAGATGTCATCACCAGGAAACACCTGCTGGAAGTGGAGTTCTACTGCCAGTACCCCAAACGAGAAAATGTGACACTGGGCTTCACAGCACACAGGGAAAATTGCACAGTGTGGGACAAGGGCTTCGGCACATTCACCTACGAGTTTGAGTTTTACCCCAACCCTCAATTTAATACGAGGGTTGATCCAAACTCGTACCCTCTTGTATATGACCTAGGGACTGACATTTTCATGCAGATACAGGCCACATCTTCACTCAACAACACAGAGCTGTTTGTGGAGTCCTGCAGGGCTTCACCATATGACAACCCAAACTACTGGCAAACCTACTCCATCATTGAAAATGGGTATGTCTAAGTACACCTCCAAGCGCAGACTTTTAACTGACACCCTTATTCAAGGATATGAAATGGTCATGAACTTATTTCAAATGAAATGCTTCAGTTATTTTATGTCTTCAGCACACATCCTGTGATGCATGTTATTCATATGAGACAGTAAACTTCAAATAATTAATGTTCTGTTTCTTGTCTCTCCCCACCGCCACACCCTTTGTCTAGGTGTACAGTTGGCCCATCTGTAAATATCTATGCCCCTGCACACCAGAAACAATTCCGATTCAGCATGGAGGCCTTCAAGTTCATCGGACTGCATGACCAGGTGAAGACTGGACAAATTTAGACCAGGACAGGTTACTTTAAACTAAAGGGCCTGTGTCAGACAGCTCTTATTACATGCTTAATTGAATACATGCATATGGAGTTTTAGTATTAACATTTTAATTAAGTATTAAAATGAGTAGGCTTGACTTGTTAGAACAACCTGATGTAGAGAATGAAAAGAAAGATTAGGTGGAAGGTTTTGTAGAAAAGCATATGAGAACATGCAGATGAAAATGGAGGAACTTTGTTTGCTGATGACAGGTTGTTGTGTTATTTTAAGGTGTACATCAGCTGTTCAGTCCTGGTGTGTGAAGCAGGGAACCCCCAGAGTCGGTGCTCCAGGGGATGCATGAACTCCACAACGCAGCATAGTGTTGGGAAGAGAGAGGCTGTCATTCAGTCTACCACGCACTTTATTTCCCAGGGTCCTCTGCGTCTGAGAAGATCAATAGACAGTACAGAACGCATGGGAAGTGCAGGTAATACTGGAGTTGAAAGTTTTATCCTGTGTATTTTGAAATGAAAACAAAAACTACATTTTAAAGTGTAATTGCTTTGCTTTGACTCTGATTGGACTCTCAGACCCCTGATGAAACCATTCTAATTTGTCTTTGTCTCTTCTCTAGCAACCAACCTGAATCTGAACCTGGTGTTCATCGCTGGATGCCTTCTGGCAACTGTTGGCATGGTCTGTGCTGTGGCCATGTACAAAGTCAAAATGTCAAAGGTCAAATATCAACAATTGCCAACCTCTGAAAGTTAAGAGCTTCGTGTGTGTGCAGAATATCACCTTTGATCCCTAATACAGTTTTTCCAAGGATCTTAAGTGGACTATTTATGGTTAGGGTTAGGGATGACTATTTAGCAATGTGACTGTATAACATCCTGAGAAATTGTTGAATATCTTAGAGCCGAAATATGTAGTGAGGAACCTGTATTCGAGTTCCACTGAAACATATTTTAAGCTGCACTGGACGGATGATCAAAGACGTCTGCAATTGCTGACAGCTTATTTGTTTGCTGTGTTTATCTTCTTGCTTCAGAGACTTTCCTAAAGTGCATGGGATTCTGGTTCTTACTCATTCTATGATTAGGTCTATTCAAATACAATATGGAAACAAGCATTTGTTTGTCTTATCTTACCTGATCAAACTTATTCACACATCAAGCAATCATCAACACTTTGTCAAAATCAACAATAATGATAATAATTGAATGACAAAGCATTCACAAAATGGATCAATAAAAAAAACACAAACAAGCTCTTACATGAATGTTTTCTCCCTTTGTCCACCTTAACCCTTTACACACAGCGAAAACAAGAAAGTGAGGAAAGAAGAGAGAAAAAAATTACATTTCAGAAAATCTCCCTTTCATAACCTTGAAGGTAGTGGTGTATCAAACTGTATAGAGTCAAGTTCGAGCCAAATTGAGCTACTGTAGGGGGACGCGGCGCATGATCGGAAGAGGAGCGGTATGATTAAGTACCGCCTCAGGTAAATGAATGAGCTGATACTTCTTCGTCTCACTGCAGGAGAATGAGCGTCCAGACAGACAGCAGTGAAACTTTGCACCCTTTGGGATTGTCAAAAAAAGTGTTATCACAAAAAATGGTTGTGAAGGAGAAGGAGAAGGTACCAGACGCTACAGACAGGGCCATGGGCAGATATGAGGTCACAGAGGTCAGGACCTGGTCAATTGTTTCCCCTCACCACCCAAACAGCGAAGCGGGGAGATCCCCAGTGATCACACGATGAGCGAGCTGGTCGCGGGCTTTGAAATTAGCGATCTTCCGGTCTGTCTGTGGGCTGGATCACCGGATCGGCTCGCGGACTAATTAAGTGAAGTTGGATCATTTCCCACGGCACACCTGACGATCTCTCACGGCCCACTAGTGTGCAGCCGCACACCAGTTGAAAAACACTGTGGTAGACAATGTGTTAAAGTAACCGGACCAGTAGTTGTTGCAGCTTGGGGCAGAAAAACATGTTGCTTCGGTTACAGTGAGGCTTCGAAAATCTATTACATTTGTCCTCTACGTCTGTGAATATTTTGGCCAATCTGGATTTAGGAAATGGACCCTGTGGACAACCTTAAACTGGATGAGAGTGAGACGAGCACAGGACGAGACCGTATGTATATTGCGTATGACTTCGTCCAACCAATCTATGTCTAGGTGGAGTTCAAGCTCAGTCTCCCAGGAAGCCACTGTTTTAGAATTAGATAGGTCCCGGAGGTTCAGAATACGTCGATAAATATCAGAGATGGTCCCACTTAGTGGTCTCTTGAACGTTATCAGGTTAGTTGAGGGGGAGGGGAAGGGGAGTTTTGGGAATTGCTGCAGGCAAAGTGTCTGATTTGGAAGTACTTAAATAACTGGTTATCAGGTAGTGTCTATTGAGTTGACAGATTGGAGAATCTGTTAAAAGTGCCATCGGAGTACAGGGCAAGGGAACAATGTAGGCCTTTGTGGTGCCATGTTGAGAAGGAAGTGAAATTTCCTGTAACCACATCCCATGCTATGAATGCTATCTTTTTACTGGGTTATCTTCCTTGTGCAGACACAAACGCACACACACACACACACACACACACACACACACAGTCATGCACATGACCACACAAGCATGCACACACGCACACACATTTTGAAACATTTAATTTCTAACTTGCTGCAATTAGTGTGTTTTAAAAGCCAAATAATGAATGCACAGTAAATTCTCTAAAGACATTTGATCTTGACTATTGTAGTCTGGCTCTTTGACTTGAACAGAACCATTTTTTAGGGAGTTCATATGTCTCATATGTACTCTGCTTTTGATAAAAGCGTCTGCCAAATGTGAGTTTAGAGGTCTTGACTGTCCTGGTAACTGGTAAAATTGTTCTCGAGCCCTGGACCGTGATTATTCTGAATGTTCACGTTATAAGTAAACAGAATTAAAATGAAATCATACAGATATAGTGTCTTCTTTAAAAATAATGTCAGAAAGTGCTAAAGGGAGGACTGTTCGAGGGAATCAACCAGACAAGTGACAACACAACAGTGCTTATTGTGCTTATTTATTGTGCAATTATTGTTCAAATACTTAATCTGTTTTTAAATAACTTTTCACCGTGGATCATTTTTTCAAATTGTATTTGATCTGAAACCAGTTTTACAGCTGCATGGTCTGAAACACATAGTGATCATACCGATAAACTTTGTTTTGAGTCATCACCAGTTTCTCCGCTCAACCATTACCTACATAAAGATTCGAAAGTGGATGTGAGAGGCAGAACATCCTGGGACAGATCAGAGTTTGGGGCACCATGGCTTCCACACTTGTCCTCCTGCTGCAGCTGCTCCTGATCTCACTGCCATCAGCAGCACACTATATTGGGGGCACTTCATCCATCACTGCCAAAGGACGAAACACTGATGGAACATTTAAAGTGAGATTTTGTAATTTTTATATCAACTAAATCCTATTATTATTCTTATCATTCTTATTATTAATCCCTCAGTTTATGAGTTTGTTTGCTCAGAACTGTTCCCTTAAATCAGAATTCTTGATTTATGCACATGAATTATGTAAATGCTTTCCCTTTAAAACTACCAGGCAGGTTCAAACCACGTTTTTTGACATTTAAGATTTATATGAAACAATTATGAAACATTCAGTGTTGATTTCCTGGCAATTTTACAATATTTTGTCGAAATGTTTTATGATATTAAAATGTACTGAGGTCAATCTTTGACTTTGTTCCACAGGTGGAAATTCGCTACAGGGCAACCTTTAGACAGCCACATTGTTCATACCATTCCTGGAACTGTTACCTCGGTAACTGTGGCTCTCAGACCACACTTCAAAGAGGCCTAATTGACAGCAGTACCAATCCAACGCCTAACCTTCCATGGTGTGAAACAGAGTCAGTGACAACCAGAAACATACCAACTAACAAACCTTTTGTACTGAGGTGAGTAAATGTACTTTCAGCAAATCATAAACTTTTTACGTAATTTCTTGTATGTATGATGTAAGATTTGATGAGTATGCACATACTGATTAGAGAAGAATGCATTAAATTCTTGCCTAAACAATCATGTTTGAATTGTACAGCCATGGGCTGTCACACCCCTATTACTGTATTGTATTTATCATCTATTGTGAGGTTTGTCCTTTGTGAGCTACGGGATGCCTGAGTCTGTCTGTCTGTCTGTCTGTCTGTCTGTCTGTCTGTCTATGTAGCAATGTATAGCTTACATCAGGGCTCTCCAACCTTTTTGCCTCGGAGAGCTACTTTGACAAAATAAAAGTGTCCGAGAGCTACTCGTGTTTTACATTATTCGTAACATTTATCCACATGGCCGATTCTCCACCCAAACCAGCTGAATAAGTGTCTTTTGTGTAAACATTTACAAAATGTTGATATCCAATACTCAACACTCACATTTTGTATCAAAATGCACTTCAATTCAGCAACATGAGCTTGTTTTTTTCTGTATACATTTTCAGTTTCAAGCTCACACCAATAAATTCCCATCACATTGATCTCAATGATTAATATGATGTGTTAATGTTAATAAAAACAATGTTATTACTTATTTTACTTTATTTTACTAATACTATACCTTTCATATTTCTCATCTTATCTCTGTCCACATATCACTGTCACAATTTCCCTTCACATTCCCTGTAATTCAGGGAATAGCATGTAGTTCCCATATCATCTGTACTTCACATGCATTCAGTCTGTTCTGATGTTAGTTAGATGACAGAGAGTGTGGTACTATTTTCATGAGGAATTAAAATAGTTTTGGAATGTCCTTGCAGTGAAGCACGTTCTTTGTCCTTTTTTTTTTTTGCATTTGTTTTTATTGACGCAGATATTGTACATGACATTGTGCATACAGGTGAAGGGAATTTTGGAGATCATTTTTTATATAGAAAGAGGGGAAAGAGGAGAGAGAGAGATAGAGATACAGTTTTCCTGTTTGAAAGAACACACACTGGATTGAGAGCCTGGGTGGAGCTTCTATTTTCTTCCAACTGAACTGTTGGATTCACAGTTCTCACGTCTGTGAAGGTTTTTTGTGGACCCTGCTCGACATGACAGCTTACTTCTGCAAATTCTGCGTTCTGCCTTTGTGTTGTCACAATTGTTAAAATGCATCCAAATGCTGCTTTTCCCCCCAGCTGTCACTCGTCTTTTCGCGCACTGCAGACCGAGACCATTCTGTCTTGTAGTATTAAGTTGCAGAAAAAATTACACGGCTCTCGGACGGTAGCCGGCTCCCCTCGTTCACCTAAAAGAGCTAAAAGAGATGATGAGGGAACTACGGGGAAATTTTCGAGCCGGTGCGTTCGCTAACGACACATGACGCCCTGCTGGCAGCCGGAAAGTCCCATGAAAAGTCGCCGTGGACTTTAGTGAAGTTGCGCTCTACAGACGCGTTCACACAGCAACTGAGACAGGCACACACTTGCCATTCACATTCGTAATATGTTTCCCTTTTATCGGGGCTGTTTGCGGGGCGGTCATCCTCAAATCCGGCGTGCGCTTTCGGCCAGATGTTACGGTGTCACGTAACCAAACATGACAGCAGCGTCATTTGTTGGACTGGCAGCTGTTTGGCTTATAATCGTTTTGTGACAAAAGGAGGCGGGATGTTTGTGAATTTGATTGGATAGAAATGTAAATAGCTTTACCAAGTGACGACGTGTTGTCAAATGTACGTATTCTTTGAACCTTTCGGGAGCGACTCGGAAACGCTTGGGGAGCGACTAGTCGCTCGTGAGCAACGTGTTGGTGACCCCTGGCTTACATGATAATGAGGACAACCTTCATTCTAGCCAACTTATTGATCAACCAAAACATGGTTGTATACATCATATTAATTTTCCTTGAAACAAATAAGTCCTGCACAGAATATCAGTGACTTCAATAATTGTCCATAAATATTATACATATATATCCACAAATCCATTTGGTATCATATATATTTGTGCATATCCATAGAGTATTTACTTTGGGATCTTGCATTATGTTGAAGGCAAAACGTCCAATCCTTTGGAAATCTTATTTAAAAAACATCACACGTCTTAAGTTCATGAAGGAAGTCATTATTATGAGCTTGTTTTCGTATACAAATGTGTCGAAAGGTCTCTGAGTGCCAGTTTGTTGCAAGTTACAAATCTAAAATAAAGGCAGCTGCCAGCAACAACAATCGTGTCATGTCAGTCACTTCAGGTCGCTTCCACAATGGCCAATCAAAGCAATTACAGTTTCAGAATAGGTTATTTAGCGCCATCTACTGGAGGCTGAGTGATAGTGTTTTCAGTATTAGTGTTAAATGTGTTTGTTGGCCATAACTGATGCCACTCTCAGTGTAAGTTAATTGATGCCATTCCACTGTTCTGTGCATGGTACCAATATTTCTGGCTGATGTGACAGCTGCCTCCCTGTCACAGAGGAATTAGGAGTGTATATATAGAAAGATATAAATATATGTGAAGTGGCAAAACTTAACCTAGAATCTTTGTTTGCCACTCTTACACAACAGAAAGTTTCTGACTCTTGTTATCTGTAGCTGATATCTGTATTGCCAAAATAACGAGGCAGATTTATAATGATGCAGATTTAGATTAAAAAAGGCAATTTATTCCACAAGATGGTCAAAAACCATAAAAATAAATAAAAAAAAACATCTCAACATGGGGTCCTATCAGCTATCTTTAACTTGCTTATACTAAATTATAATGTATGAATATAGAGATAAGGATACTTATACAGAAAAACGGTCAGAAACTGTTGCTCAACTGCTCCACTGAATCTGAACCAGAACCTTTTCCCTATAGACGCACATGCGCACAAACAAAAACTCCTCTAATTACTCCTATAGCAGGACAGCTAGTGGAGCACAGATAAACAATCTAAGATGAATCAAACTTGAAATTCGATTGATAACTTAATAATAACATTCTACAATGACATATTCATTTGCCAGTGTAATGTTTTGTGGTCTTTATTCAAAAGTAAGTATTGGAGTAATGATGTAAATGTTGTTGTATCCACATAGGGCAAATAGCTGTTGCTGGATTCAGACAAGTTACTTCATTGGCTCTTGGAAGCTACTGACCTCTGTGGATTTGGGAACAAGGTCTGACACTAAAGGACCAAACAAATCCCCAGATGTTGCCATTCTACCTTTGCTACGGTAGGTATCCTTCAGTTGTGTGTAGCATACAGCTCACCTCAAATTAACACTGTATAATGTTGCACACTGTGCAAAACTTTATTTCAATAAGCAGTGTGTTTAAAACGAGCTTTGTACACTTATAACAAAGCAGAAAATTAGCAATATATTATATGTGGATTAGTAAAAGTACATTTTATTCATTTTTTACTAGCTAACTAACATCTGACTAACTTGAACAGTTGATGCATAGTGCAGTGAGGATGATAGCCAGCCAAATATTTTTCACAACGTGGTAACCCAAAGTTGTTCTGTGTTCTGGCATACCAATGATAAAGCCATTTATTACAGCTTATACACCATCTCTGAAGGTTGACCTCAGTCATCCATGTAGTCTCTTTGTCTAAGATGAATTGTGTATGCAAATCAGTGCAGTGAGGAATGTACAGATGCATGGCACAGTATAGGAGGACCTCTACAGGCCAAGAAACACAGCTGTATAGACCAAAATGTCCTAATCTCAGACAAGGTATGGTTTTAGAGAAGTGAGAGGAAGAGGAAGTTTGAAAGAATGAGGGGGTAAGACAACACGTTTGTGCTGTTTACAATGCTGCATCATCCCCAACCATTTGCCCAAATGACCCTCCACTTCACACTTAGGCCCTGTGATAGTGCAAAGAGGTTAAGAAGAAGAAGGAAGGAAGGAAGGATTCCCTGTAAGGAGCCATGGCAAATTATGATAAAAGCATGTGTGGTTTATGTTGTGTTCTCCACCATGGTACTTCATGTTCCATTTGTTGGTTTTTAAGTGAAGCACAAGCATGACACTAACTTATCTCATTCTACACACTCAGACTTCCCCAGAACTGCCATCGATCATACAGGCTGATGTCCCATGATCCGGATGGTGATCAAGTTCGGTGTAGATATGGTTCTGCCTCACAGCATGAGTGTGTGCGTTGCCGCCAACATGGAGGCTTCACCTTAGATCAGGTTTGCTGAAAAATCAGTTTCTGAATATCTTGTATAACTGCTAGTTTGGCTTTTTGGGTCACCTAACTGACATATCTTTACATTGTTAGAGTTCTTGCACATTGAGCTATCAGAATGCACCACAAGGCTATTATGGACATGAGATGGTTGTGGAGGACTTCCTTCGACAGCCCATCACACTGACCTACACGGATGGATCCATATCCCGCAGAGCTTCACTGACCACCACTACAGCCCCAATCACCACCACTACCACAACCCCGACCACCACCACCACCACCACCACCACCACCACCACCACCAACACCGCCGCAGCCCCAACCACCAATACCACCACCGCAGCCTGGACCACCTACGCCACCACCTCAGCCCCGACCACCACCACCGCAGCCTGGACCACCTACGCCACCACCTCAGCCTGGACCACCACCGCAGCCCCAACCACCACCACGACCAGACCACCCTATTCAATCATTCCACTGAGTAAATTACCTTTGCAGTTTTCTTTTCTTGGTAAGTTATATCATGTGATTCCTCTGTAGATTATGATTGCTTAAACATATGTACAAATAATATTATTGACTGTTTACAGTGTTGCATTGCTACAGTTTCTGGTCGAAAAATCACAGAAGGCCTAGTTGTGAAATGCATGGACCGCCACTGCTCAGTTGTATGCACATTGTTGTTGTACACAGACACCCCCGTGCAAGGTCTGTATACAGCAAATTGTGGAGGGATGCCAATTGAGGAGGGCTGGCCCTTGCAGGCGTCCGTGAGCAATTTGGGGGTTAGGTGCCTTGCTCAATTGCACCTCGGCAGTGCCCAGGAGATGCGCCAGCATCCCTCCAGCCACCAGCCCATCATACGTTTTATCTTGGTCCTCCTGAGACTCGAACCGACGACCATTCGGCTACAAGCCAAAAAAAAATTAGAATGCTTCACGATTGTGTCATCCATGCTAATCTTCTCTGTATCATTCCAATTTTAGTATATGTGTGTCCTGAGAAACACAACACTGAGTACCTCAATAATGTGGTGTGTTGTCATGCTTCTTTTGGAGTCTAGAATACAAGTTGCGCTTGGTAAGTTATATCATGTGTTTGCTCTGTACAATATGATTGCTTATGTAAATCATTGACTGTTTACAGTGTTGCATTGCTACAGTTTCTGTCACAGTACTTCAATAATGTGGTGTGTTGTCATGCAGCTTTTGGAGTCTCATGACCCTGAAATACAAATTGCGCTTTGGCACTTAGTTAAATCTTTATTTGTACTCCAGTGGATCTACCTGTTTCATCTTGTTTGGATGGAGACTTCATGCCACAGTTACTAAGTCCAACACCCACGCATGGACAAGTCTTCCAAGCTCAGGTCAACAGAGAGGTGCAGATCAGAGTCAAGGCACAAGCACAATATGCAACGTAAGGACAACTGCATTAATAGACAAGTCTTGTGAAGCAAAGCATTATCATCATAGCAAGATATATTATTAATAACAGTTCATTTTGTAGTATATTTGTTATGTTTCACCCAGGCTAGCTGGAATTATCATGAGTGGGCCACTGAATATCAGCAAGCACAGGACCCCGCATGATGAGTTTGTCATTAAATGGACACCTGTTCCAGATGACGCTGGAAATGACTACCCGATATGCTTTGCTGTTGAATCACAAAATGGGTGAGCCTTCACTTCCTTTCTTTATAACTTGCTTTATTGTATGTGCGCAAAAAAACACTATTTGAATCTTTCCACATGTGCAGGACCACTTCACCTTAGACAACCCAACTTATTCTTGCCTGTACTGTTCCACAGTATCGCCACATTAATTTACTTTTCATATTTGCAAATCTCTAAGCAGAGTTGGAATAAGTTGCAATGTAGTGCTGTTCTGAATGAGCCAAAATAAGAAATAATTTCTAAAATACTGTAGCTGATGTTCTAAAATTAAATCACAAACTAATAAACTTAACGTTCTTCTTGATGACATGGATCTAAAGGCTAAAATAAAGTTAGAATTTAATGTAGGTTATCCTAAAACAGATTTTTGTTGATGGACCTTTACTCAAATGTTATAAATTTGTCCTATTATTGCATTTCAGGTCTCGTGTCTATCAGTCTGAGATGCGCTGTGTTTTGGTGAAGGTTGGGCCATGCGCAGGTGAGTCTCACTGGTATTTTAGTGTGGATGGCAACATATTTCACTGTATTGTTATGAATAAAATAAGTATATCACATGCCAAATGTTATGCTACAGTTACAGATATTAAATGAGCATCAGACATTGTTATGGGTCAGGAATCAGGATCAGATGTGTGCAGCTGGGGAGAGGCATCTGACTGATAAGTAGAAGAGTGTCATGTGACTGGCACAAGAGGGAAACAGGGAACAATGGGAAAACACGCCCACTCACAGACAAACAAGGAGGAAGGAGCAATCTGAAAGAACAAGGATGATCATAAACATAGAGACAGGAATCAAATAAATGCTAAAGTTTTGTTTCTGTTGGTTCACAAAAAGACTCAGATCAGAGCCCCCAATATATCCACCATTTACAGTCATGTGGAGTACCACTGAAATGCATTATGGGATAGAACTATTTTCTTTCTTGCTAAAATCAATTGATATCAACTGAGGCCTCACAGCAGAAAACCTGACATGCAGTGTGGCTACAGATAACAAAATGGCACATTCCCAATTATTCTTCATTCTCTGCCTCAGTGAAAACCAATGTAATCTGCCATGAGTCCTCAATGACAGTGGAGATTGACAAATCAACATTTTTTGGACTCCACGAGGATCAACTGCGCCTCAATGACCCCAGCAACACAATCTGCAGCATCCAGAGACATTCCAACAGCACTCATGTAATAGCAGTCATCCCCCTTAATGCATGTGGCACTGAAATTGAGGTAAAGTAGAGGAATTGGTTTCATTATCCTCATGAAATAAGGCAGTTGATTAATAAGTTCTGAGATGAGCACAGCAAGGTTTTGCAATGAAATTCAGTGAAATGACACTATCATCAAAGTCAACATGGGTTACTGTAAAATCATTTTCATGTTTTGGAAGAGGTCTGAATCTGAAAAAAGAGAAGAGCAGTTGAACAGGATGAATAAGTCCAAAGCAACATCCATGGTCATAACTGCTGTGCATCGTTTGTCCATTTAGTGCAACCTACAGAGGTCGGGCACCTCTAGAACGTGTAACTTATGATCAGTCAGTTCAAATGAGACAAAATCATACTTCAACTAAATATATTACAGCCAATGCTTTCATTATTATGTGTAGAGTTCATGACTTCTCTATCCGTACAAATGTTCCTGTCAGTAATAGGATGAGTTGCTGGTATTGGTTTGTTTTCTGTGGGGTTTCAATGAGACATTTCAGGACTGAATATTTCACTTTTCCACTGCAGGAAGATGAAGAAAACCTGATTTTCAAGAATGAAATCACCACCTTTGATGTTTTGAGAGATGTCATCACCAGGAAACACCTGCTGGAAGTGGAGTTCTACTGCCAGTACCCCAAACGAGAAAATGTGACACTGGGCTTCACAGCACACAGGGAAAATTGCACAGTGTGGGACAAGGGCTTCGGCACATTCACCTACGAGTTTGAGTTTTACCCCAACCCTCAATTTAATACGAGGGTTGATCCAAACTCGTACCCTCTTGTATATGACCTAGGGACTGACATTTTCATGCAGATACAGGCCACATCTTCACTCAACAACACAGAGCTGTTTGTGGAGTCCTGCAGGGCTTCACCATATGACAACCCAAACTACTGGCAAACCTACTCCATCATTGAAAATGGGTATGTCTAAGTACACCTCCAAGCGCAGACTTTTAAATGACACCCTTATTCAAGGATATGAAATGGTCATGAACTTATTTCAAATGAAATGCTTCAGTTATTTTATGTCTTCAGCACACATCCTGTGATGCATGTTATTCATATGAGACAGTAAACTTCAAATAATTAATGTTCTGTTTCTTGTCTCTCCCCACCGCCACACCCTTTGTCTAGGTGTACAGTTGACCCATCTGTAAATATCTATGCCCCTGCACACCAGAAACAATTCCGATTCAGCATGGAGGCCTTCAAGTTCATCGGACTGCATGACCAGGTGAAGACTGGACAAATTTAGACCAGGACAGGTTACTTTAAACTAAAGGGCCTGTGTCAGACAGCTCTTATTACATGCTTAATTGAATACATGCATATGGAGTTTTAGTATTAACATTTTAATTAAGTATTAAAATGAGTAGGCTTGACTTGTTAGAACAACCTGATGTAGAGAATGAAAAGAAAGATTAGGTGGAAGGTTTTGTAGAAAAGCATATGAGAACATGCAGATGAAAATGGAGGAACTTTGTTTGCTGATGACAGGTTGTTGTGTTATTTTAAGGTGTACATCAGCTGTTCAGTCCTGGTGTGTGAAGCAGGGAACCCCCAGAGTCGGTGCTCCAGGGGATGCATGAACTCCACAACGCAGCATAGTGTTGGGAAGAGAGAGGCTGTCATTCAGTCTACCACGCACTTTATTTCCCAGGGTCCTCTGCGTCTGAGAAGATCAATAGACAGTACAGAACGCATGGGAAGTGCAGGTAATACTGGAGTTGAAAGTTTTCTCCTGTGTATCACGAAATGAAAATGAAAACTACATTGTTAGTGGTGTAGTTGCTTGACCCCTGATGAAACCATTCTAATTTGTCTTTGTCTCTTCTCTAGCAACCAACCTGAATCTGAACCTGGTGTTCATCGCTGGATGCCTTCTGGCAACTGTTGGCATGGTCTGTGCTGTGGCCATGTACAAAGTCAAAATGTCAAAGGTCAAATATCATGAAATTACCAACCTCTGAAAATTAAGATATTTGTGTGTGTGCAGAATATCACCTTTGATCCCTAATACTGTTTTTCCAAGGATCTTAAGTGGACTATTTAGGGTTGGGGTTAACTATTTAGCAATGTAACATTCTGAGAAATATCTCCTGTATTCGAGTTCCACTGAAACATAATTTTAGCTGTACTGGACGGATTATCAAAGACGTCTGCAATTGCTGACAGCTTATTTGTTTGCTGTGTTTAACTTCTTGCTTCAGAGACTTTCCTAATGTGCATGGGATCCTGGTTCCAACTGCTTCTGTTGAGGGGGGCGGGGGGAGTGTGCGCTTCAAAATTAGCGATCTTCCTGTCTGTCTCGCGGGCCGGATCACGGGATAGGCTTGCGGACTAATGAAGTTGGAACACCGGTTGAAAAACGCTGATCTAACCTGATCAAACCTATTCACATATCAAGCAATACTCAATACTTTGTCATAATCAACAATAATAATTGAATTAAACATTCGCAAAATAAGATCAATAAAAAAAACACAAAAAAACATACATGAATGTATTCTCCCTTTGTCCACCTTAACGCATAGAGAAAACAAGAAAGTGAGGAAAGGAGAGAGAGAAAAAATTGAATGAAAATGTGTTTAGCCCAATATAACTGAACAGGCTTTACAGGCACACACTTCAATGGTTCCCAACCCAGCCCAAATCTATGTAAGCACACAAGGCGAAACACCCTCATAACCTTAATATGTAAGGAAAGATGGCATGAACCTCAAGAGAGGGAAGAGAGACATCCTCTCCTCAAATAGCCAGATATAAAGCTGTAGGTAAAGAGAGAAAAAAACAATATAAGAGACAATATGTAGAAGATATGTAGTAAAAGAAACAAACACATGAATGCAAAACTCCTGAACTTTTATCATTATGTAAAATGCATCATATGAATCATTCACTGTATATAATTGTATCTAGCTTCTTGCATTGAAAAGTTTCTTTATGACTAAATCCCTTTTGAACCTTGCTCCATTTTAACACGGAAGGAATCAGACATCTATGACAGAGCACATTTAAGCACTACTCAGTACTTATTTTGAGTAATAACTGAAGAGATTCCTAGAGAGTTTTGGGCTGGGTCGGGGAATTTTCCTGATGTTGTGGGTCTGTAAAGCCCTTTGAGACATTGTATGTGATATTGGGCGATACAAATAAACTGACTTGACTTGACTTAACTTGAAAATCTTTCTATATCACAAGTTAATGCAGCTCCAGAGCAGGTGTCTATAATTCTGTTGCTGCCCTAGAGGTGAGACGTATACGTCGCAGATCTCTGCAGGTGCCAGACAATTGGATCAATAAAGCAATCTACCCACTCTCATATGGAAACAACACTCTCAAAAGGAGTAGCCCATTGGTACAGATACATGTAAAAAGCCACTAGTTCATGCCTGTTGCATTCTCTTGTTACTGAATAAAAGTCTGCACACCTCTGTTTCAGCAGGCCAAACAATTGCCATTTCAAATATAATAAACAATCTTGAGCATGTCAATTCACCACCAAAAAAAACATTTACTAGCTTAGTAACAACAGAAAACAATGAAAACATTCTGATAAGCCCTTCAACAGGCTGCTCACTTTTTTCTAAACAAACCGCAATCCGCTCATGACGCAATCTAACTGTTGCATTCATATCAACCATAACTTTTTTTCAACATAGATGGATCAATTAATTTTATTGATTTTCCATTCATAAAGTATATTACTCTGTTGCTTTGTTGGTTAAGTTATTATAGTATATTTCTGATAACGTGCTGTTCATTGTTTATTATTTGTATCAGTTTAAAAATATTTGTCTGTTTCACTGTAAATATTGGGAATCTGGAAGGACCTGTATGTACTTGACCAGTTTTAACCCCATGCATTGTGGGCAGTAAATAAATGCTAGAAAAATGAGAAAAAAAAATGAAAAAACAAAATGAGAAAGTAAACTTAATCTAAAAATATACACAGCAATATGAAGTATAGGTAGGTAAATGTATAAATAAAATAAATTATGAAATAAAAACGTAACATTCAGACTTAATACAATAATGTGAAGATAATAATACATTAAAAAAATTGTACACAATTAAAATTAAAGCATGAAAATATATCCAAATACAGATTAGAGAACAATCAGATAAAATCAATGCAACAAATTACAAAACACCATGCCATATAATTATTATCTTAGATTATTTTTTGGAGTTTTTATTTTATGTTATGTAGCTCAGTGGGTAGGGCTTTCGCTTGGGAACCGGAGGGTCGCCGGTTCGAATCCTCACCGAGGTGCCCCTGAGTAAGAGCAGCGAAACCTCAATTGCTCCCCCCTCTGTAATGGGTGGTAATGTAATGTGAGTCGCTTTGGATAAAAGCGTCTGCTAATTGGCCGTAATGTTATTGGCAACCGTCTAGACATGATTGATGAATGTCTCTCACTTTGGAAATAGCAAATATGGCTACACTGTATGGCCAGTGGATAAATAGTTACAATAACGACAATGCGAACTTGCTTGACGGTTAAGAGTTCAGCTCCCCGCATGACCTGTGTGTGTCGCTGCTGCACTCCTCTCCGCTGCTGCCAGATGAAGCTCCGGCTCTCCTAAGGAGGAGCGGAGCAGTGTAAAGAAAAGTGAGCGCTGCTAGCCACATAGAGCCCACTGTCCGGACTGCCGAGGCTGGCTGGCAGGCAGAGGCGACGGGGAAGGACCAGACCTACGGACCCTCTACTGGAAATACCAATAGAACACGAGAAAGTGGAACATAAATGAGGGGATTCTACGTTTTTATTCCCGCTTCGGATTTTCCAAACGAAAGAAAAGCTCGCTAACGTTCTATGTTAGCTCGAAGTTTCCGAGTCCAGCGGTGATGTGGTGACGCGGCTCACGACGGGAAGCTAACGTTAGCTCTAGCGCTAACGTTACTTGACTAATCATTACAGTAGTGCTTTGAAGAAACATTTTAATTTTTCTTTAGTCTTTTTAAACATTTTCGAGTATGTAAGAGAAACAACTACATGATGTCGAACATGTTGTCTACTTTTATACGAAGTAGAACTTATACTCAATGAACTAATCATTGGTTGTTTTAGAAACTAGCCAGCATTAGCTCTCTAGCAGGCTAGAAGCTAATACTAGCTAGCTGTCGACTTTAAACTGACACCAAGCCAAAGAATCCTGCTTCAACTTAGCTCAGGCTAGCGCGTATTAGGCTGCAACTGTTTCCACGTCAGCCAGCTGTATATTCACTGTCTTATCTGTCAGCGATATAATATGTGTTTGGTCACATTTCTGAAGATGAGCAGTTGCTTGTTTTGATAAGCAAGGATAGCCAGTCACACTAGTTCCAGATCCAGATATGCAATCATCGAATCACCAGCTTAGTTAATGCTAGCTTGCTAACGTTGTGTTAGCCGGCCAAACTTGGAATTCTGCCCCCAGCTCACTTCATGTGGATTTTGGATTGAGGCCTTTTGGAATTTTTTTTGGTCAGAGGACCCTTTTAACAGACTTAATGGATACCACCATGGGAGTTTATTCGGATGACTATTAAGTGACTGGATATTTGAAGTTTGACGAATACCACATCACAGTTGTAGAACCTCTACTTTTGTTGTTTACTTTGCATCACTAAACAACGTGGATTACAAAGGAATTTGGGATATCTTAATTCTTCAAAGGTGAGATTCAAACGCATTGGTCACAAAACAAACGTGGGGTTTTCATTTGGAACTATTTGCACTTCACGTTTGTATCTTGAAGTTAATTCTTCATTGCATGAACCATTTGCATCGGCATGTATTATAATTGTATGAGAAACATCTTGAGTGACATGGTGATGCACTCAGTCTCCCCTCACACCTGCTTGATTCACACTCTTCAGAGTTTGTAAGGAAATGTCCCAGTATTTTCCTTTGGATTAGAAATGTTGTGGACCTACCATCTGTCACTCCTCTCGTGGATGCTGAGTGACCCCTCCCCCCATAAACATTGCTGAGACTGAGTGGTTTGACCTCGTTATGGACTGCTGCTTTTTATATTTTGCCTCTACTAAATTGAGTTCAATTTGGCTCTCCAAAGTGTTGTCTTTTATCAACTTGTTTTTTTTTTGTTGTAGATTTCATTGTAGGTAATTATAGGTGGTAGTTTGATTTTGTCTGATAACAAAAGTGGTCCAGCTCTAACACACAGGAGATACAGTTGAGTGTTGGGTCAGTGAGCATGACAGTTTCTGAAAGCAAATGCCTTCAGAATTGCATCATGGGCAGTGCGAGGAATAAGAAGGGATAGCTCAAGCTGTCACTTGTTCTGTGAGCCGAAAGTTTGTTGGTATGTTAAATCCATTTCACATGATTCTCAGCTTTTCTGTCTAGCAGTCTGTCTTCAGAACCTATGCCCCTTTGTGTGGAGAGAGGTTCCAATTCCTGAGATCTTTCCGTGTTTTGTGAGATTGCTACGTTTATTCTGCAAACTAGCTTGTTAACTTTTCACACACCTACAATAATAATAACAACTACAACTCTGTAGCACTTTCTTTCCAATGCGTCTTGCTCAACAACACTTGACAGGCTCTCTAGGGCTAGGCTTGAATGGATTGATAGTTGTGATGTGTAATGCAGTGTTACCTGCAAAGCGTTCTGATTGTTACATAGTAACTTTAAGGGGCAATTTAGGGAAAACGAGCTCATACAAACATAATTGTTGTAACTGTCACAGAGGCATGTTCCAGCTACTACTCCAATTCATTATTCTTTGCCATATTTTGATGTACCAAGCACCTGTGGGATTAGGATATGGCAGTAGCAGGAAATGAAACGGATAATCTTGAGTATATTGTACTTAGCAATACAATGTGGATACAGTACGTCCTCAAGCCAAAATGTTGGATCTGTGTATCATGTATTTCCCAATGGTTTAATCTCTCCCTGTCTCCTTTTTTCCTACTCCCTGTGCAAATGGCTGTAGATGATGTGCGAGGTGATGCCGACCATCAGCGAGGCCGAAGGGCCTAACGGTGGAGGTGGCAGTGGTCGTGGCTCTGGCTCTCCATTGCAGTCGGACTCAGAGGGGCACTTTGAGTCGCTGATGGTGTCCATGCTGGAGGAGAGAGACAGACTTCTTGAGACCCTGAGAGAGACTCAGGAAAATCTGGGCCTGACTCAGGGCAAACTACATGAAGTCAGCCATGAAAGAGACTCGCTGCAGAGGCAGCTCAACACTGCTTTGCCACAAGTAAGTGAAAATGATTGAGTGAGTCAATGAGTTGTGATGTTGGATGTTGGAGAATACTTCTACAGGGAAGTAATAGAGATTATAAGTGTAACTGAGCGGCGCAGTGTTCCAATAACTGGCTCTGAAATACAGCCTAGCTGGCATTGCTTACTTGGGTCATTACATTACATTACATTACATTACGGTCATTTAGCAGACGCTTTTATCCAAAGCGACTTACATTCATAAAACAACACTTTTCATCGGTTAAGATTTATGATGGATTGACACATGATTATAATGTGATGGGAATCTTCATCTCAGTTTTGCCCATTTTCAGTCTCGGTTCTTCCTATAATGACTTAGAATACATAGTGACTTTCTGCCTTCCATGGTCTTATTTCAAACAAAGGAATCCAGTTTGTAATGATGCAGACAACTAGTTGTCAGTTAAATGTTGTGGTAGTTGAGTTAAACATGCGTGCAGTATATTGAATGTTTGCATAACTATTTTATTAAACGTTATAAAACTTGAAAGGTTTTAAGATAGAGGAATCGCAGGACAGGATATGATCGATGTGATTGTAGAAAGCAGAGAGTGTGAGGGCTCATTTGTGTCCCAATGTTCCTGGAAAATGAAATTGATGTTGTAGACATAGATGTGATGCTAAACCCAGTGTAGTTGTATGTGTTTGTAGTATCCACAGCATAAACAGACATTTTAGAAATTCAGACAATGTATTAGAACTGATTAGTTCAGTTGACACTTAATGTCGTGCAGAATAAACTCTGAGATGACGCTTTGTCATCACCGGTACTCACATCAGCCAGTGTGGTCTAATGGGTATGGATGATTGGATGACTGTCTGCAGGGTCTTTTTATCAGCAGGCGGCTGCATTATCTTTTGGTTTTTATCAGAAATATTCCAACAAACAAACCCCATAAACTATGCTTTGCTACACTTTCTCACCCTCTCACCCACCCATAGTGCCTTTACCTTCTGCTATATTGCTGAATCGGCTTCTTTTTTGTTCACATGTCAATTAATGTTTTTATTGAGCAGTCGTTTCTAATCAATGTGTTGTAACAGCCTTACAGTACATCACACTATTCTTAATGTAGTTTTATGTCTCAGATTCCTGTTTCCAGAATTAATTACGATATACTACTCCATCCAGTATTTTAAATTCTTCCCTTCATTCTATAACCATATTTTCCTTTTGTTCATCATATGAGTAACTGAGGCTTTTGGGCAATATGCAATATTTATTGTACATTCACACTGATTTTGGCCGGAAATGGAAAATGAAGCGACGTTGTTATTGTCGCATAATTTTGGCCAATTAAGTTTTGTAAAGACGGCGCTAGGCTGTCTCCTAGCTATTTGCAACTCATCATTGTGTAGCTAGTGATCTCTAAGCTACTCTGTGTAGCCTCGGGAGGCTAGGCCTGAGATTGCAAGGTCTTGCCCCACCGCAATAGACTACAGTACATTCTTGCAAGATGGAAACTGCGAGGGAAGAAGAGTGAGAGGCTACAGCCACACCGTTGAAAACTGTTAAAGTGTGAAAATGATATGTTAGTGCACAGGTGTTGAACTGCGTACTAGAGAAGCAGGCCGTCCACATGACAAAGTCTGAAAACTGAAAGCACAATTTCTGTGCAGCTTGTGCTTGGACAACAGTCAGGTACAGACAGGCACTGGTCCGTCCGGACCTGATAAAAAATGTACTATATATAGACACTGCTCAAAAGTTAAGGTTAAGGTTGAATCATCACAGGATAACATCAAGTCAGTAAAACTTTGGCACCACGTTCAGCAGGTTCACACTGAGCACATGTGAAAGAGTGGAGACGCTGTGGTGAACGTTATGCTGCCTGTAACATCTTCTGAAGGTACATACATACAGCGATTGTCAGACCTTATGCTGGTGAAGTGGGCCCTGGGTTCCTCCTGGCCAGAGTGTGTAGGCAGTTCTTGGATGATGAAGCCATTAATGCCATTAACTGATAGATTTATTTATCCTAAACCGGGAAATTGTTGAAATTTAGATGTTGATGGTTGAGATCCCCCAGGACACCATCCGCTGACTCATCAGGAGCATGCCCAGACAATGTCAGGAGTACATACAGGCACGCGGGGCCATACACATTACTCAGTCACATTATGAGTTGCCATGATGAAATTCGCTCAAGTTGGATCAGTCTGGGGTTTAAATTCCTTACTTTGATCTTTGGTGTGATTTTGAATCCAGGCCTCAATGAGTTGATGAGTTTGGTTTTCATTGACCATTATTATGACACTTTGTTCTCAGCTAATTATACAATGTACATCAGTAAGTGTTCAATATCCAAAGTTTTCCCTTCCTTTTTTTGAGCAGTCTATATTGAGCTTGTCACAATCCGCACTATAGCAGCTGTGATTGTGAAGCAATTTGTCTTTTGTTCTTGTGTATAACATCAGCAATCAAAGAATAAAGAGACCAGACCGGCACTACTCAGTTGTTGTGTTACAGACATAGCTTGAAATGTCAATCAATGTTTTCTAAACAATATGGCTTGCCCGTCCGCATTAAAATGACAAGCTAGCAGCTTCAGATTTATACACTCTGGAGACCATTTTCTGAGAGTTTTCAGATATTGAAAATAGCCGAATGCATTTTTAAAAAAAGATGCAGTTTCAAAGCAGAGGCACAATTTGGGTTTAAGACAACAAATGACATAATTAGAAAACTACATGAAAATTTAAATACGGTGAAAACACAGTTGTATGTTTCAATGAACGTACCAAAACTGATGTGTCACTATATAATGTTTAATTTTAGAAGTAACACACAAACTCCTGTCTCTGCTGCTCAGTACTGATAAAGTCTACACATCTCTCTCGTCCCTGATTGGGTTTTATTGTCATTCCACAAAACACCTGGGAACAAAATAATTTTTCATATTCAATTTAGAATAGAGGAAGTTAAATGCAACAACAGTGTGTGTTGTGTGAGTGCACGTTATGTAATGATGTTGAAAGCTTTCAACAAGGAATAGATGTTGAAAGCTATTCCTGCGCCGCTCTGACTCTTTGGTCTTTTGACTGAAATATCGTAACTAATGTGGCATGTTTTGGGTTTCTGCAGCTTTTCTGTTTACCCCAACACATATAGCACTAGGTTTCTGTCGTCTGATTTTTTCCCTCCTCGTTTTCGTCTGTTAATGTAGAGGAAAGTTCAACGGAAACAGCCACATTTTATACCGAAGATTACATATAAATGGAATGGATTCAATGAAAAAAAAAAATGAGCCTAAAAATGAGCTACAAAGTATATCCTGTACATTTTAACATTAAACCAGAAAATGTGTAAAACCAATTATCATTCATAACTGCACACTGCAAATGAAAAGTCGGGAGATATTATGGAGCATGAAACCGCCCCCATTTTGAAATACTGTGCTTGACTGTTCCTTAATTATGAGCCTAGGTAATCGGGCCAGAGTAGGTGGGTATAGATGGCAGGTGATTTTCTTTCTCTCTCACTCTATCCCCTTCCTCCTGGTGAGAGCCTACCCCACAACTGGAATGCACAAACATTCCGGGGCAGCTTGCTCACATTCTGTATCAGCAACTTTTTGAACTCTTGCAGTGCCCTGTTGCATCATGTGCTTTTTGTTAATTATTTTTGCATATAGTGTAGTCCATTGCTGTGACATTCCACAACCAATTTGAGGGCCAATGTGCGTTGCATTTTAGTTGATTTCCTATGCTGCAGTGTCAGCCGTAGCTAGTAATGGGTTTTTCTGGAAGTGGGTGGAGATGTAATGCTTTGTGTTTATTCTCACCTAGGCTGTAAAACATCTGTGTAGATTTGTGTGTCAGTTGAAGAGAAACAAAACATATTGTGTTTTGTGCGTGTATTCAGCTACTTCAGTCTGCCTAGAATTTCTCTGTTTTACACTGATTTTGCTGTGACAATTTCCTGGACTTTTGCGGCAAATTTTACAATATTTCTTCATCCTCATCTAACATTGCACTGGCTAGGTGACTTTTCATAGCACTTTGTGGAAATGTCTGATTTGACATCTGCTTAAAGCCACCATGCAAGTAGATTAGAAGAGAGTGGGTGATCCAGCAAATATAGGTAGAGGCCTCAGTAACAAGCACATGGTTTGTAAGTGTATGCTACAGTAAAGAAAAACTTACCACAGCTGAGTTTAATTTTTGTCTTTAAAACATCACATAAATCAGTTGTAGCTGTTAACTTGGAGATTACAGATTGGTATTTTGCTCCTTGTTTTGAATTTAATTCAACTGGAAGCACTGAATTTTAAGTTACACAAACTTTATTTTTGTAAGGGGTCAGTGGTACAATGACTTGAATTGAGACTGCACAGGGGCAAGTGAGGGAAACAAAAGCTGACTTGTTCCCCATAGTGATGTGAATGTGACAGAGTGCTAGTGTTGTCTTGTGGCAAGTGTGAGTTGAATTAGTAATTTTAATAGTAATTCAATCAAGGGGAAGCAGACGTGATTAGAGAAAAGACTCACCTCTAGTCAAGTTTGAAAAGCCAAATGTTTGCTGCTTTTAACTAATGTCAGGATTTATAAATATTGTGTTTATTTGCCTGTGACAAGGCATGAAAACATGCCAAAGGCATTGTGTGAATGTAGAAGGTCTTGCTCACTGTGTCCAAATTCTGATGTTTGAGTAACAAACCATTTTGTTAGATGTTGTCTCTAGCAAATGAGGCTTCATCAAGTAGCTGGATGGTATGCATTTTATTCACAATTAAGCAGTCTATACATTTTCAGGTAATATTCCTGAAAGAAATGTGTGTATTCCATGTATTGGTTGAATAACTTATCTATTTCCAATGAATAATTGTAGTCTTCAGGCTCTCTTTATAAAGTAAATCAATGAGGCGGTACTTATTAATATAGCTCCTCTTACCCATCCCGCTCTGCGCCCCCCCACTTTGGAAACCATTGTGATAATGGGTAATGTTTATTTAGAAACGTAATTTAGTGTCCTGTTGTGCAGGTTTTGTATGAAATTACAAAGCTTGCCAACATCTATGAACTACTGAATGAACATACTACTTGTTTGAAATGGCTATTGACAACCCACTTTGCAGTTTTTTCAATGCAGTAATTTGTGTAGCAGTTATGGGGCTTGAAATTGAGACTGATCCCCCAATTCAATTTGATTAATATTTAATTAAGTTTCTTATGTTCATGGAAAACTACACGTGCCTCTCCAGTAGTTACAACTATAACAACTCCACATTTTCTGCTATATCAAGGCGACCCATCACCGATTCAAATATGTCACCAGTGGAGTCTTGTGATTGGTTTGCAAGCTCCACATGAAAGCATGACCCCATGCTGGAGCCAACCCAGCATTATGTTGGCATATACAGGTGCAGCTCAATAAATAAGAATATGGTCGAATATGGAAACTTGTTCTGTGTCTGCATCTTTCTTTCTTCCTCCATCTATAATTGTGGACACTGATAGCTGATGAATGTCATACTGTTGCACATGAGATTGAGCTGTTGGTTTCTAAGATGCACCACTCATACCCTCCGTTATTGTTGTTTGCAATTGTATGTTGGTGTATTGAGCTGAGATGTTTTCGTCCTTGTTACTGCATGGGACTGCTGGAGGCATTTGTTAGGTGAACAGTTAGACTTGAAAAGCTTCTGCGTGTACACTGTTCCTTTAAGAGGTTGGCACACATTCACATCTCTTCCTTTAATCCCTCTCCCTGTTCTGTGGCTTACAGGGCAGCTGAGTGCACTTCTAACTAGCATGTCACTCATCTACACTTAGACTGATGCAAGTTTACGGTGCTGCAAAGATGGATGGAATCTGCATACATTGACATGTACAGATGTGGCTAAAAGTGTTTGCAACCTTGAAATAAAAACAAAACCCCCACAATTTTCAAACTGACTCATCTTATGACTCGCTAATTGTTATATGTTAAGTGTATGTATTGAGCGTTATGTATGATTCATGACTATGTTCAGAAATGTGTTTTCATGGATCTGGTGCTGAAACAATTGAGTGTTTGAGTATTGAATATCCTGCTGTTCAGAATGTGAATATATATGAATCCAAGGAAAGTAAATCTAAAGACTTGTAGATGTTTCACCTCTCATCCGAAAGGCTTCCTTAGTTCTGGTGGAGATTCTCAGGATTTAACCCCTGTGGGGTCGTAGTCAGGGTCATTGCTACCCCTGATTAGTCATAATCAGGGTAGTTGATACTCCTGCTTAGTCCTCCTGGTTGTGACGATGGTTAGGGTGCTTGGAGTCCCCTGTGGCCAGGTTTGGTTAATGACGACAGTCGTTGGGATTCTCCTTTCTGCTGTAACAATGGTTGTTGGAGGCTGAATGATTGTTTTGTCTCCTGGGGAGGGATGAGAGAACAGCATTGCATGTGGGTGATAGATGGTGTCCATATATTTGCACATGACACCGACTATAGATTGCGTTGCCTGTGTTATTGTAAGCCTCATATGGAGGCTTCTGTATTGCTTGTTTTGCCAGACTGAAAATATTGACCTATGCTTTCATCCTTCAGAGGCAAATCTTGAAGTTGCAGTACAACTCAACCTCAGCTTCTGCTCTGGAATGTAGGAAGTCAGCCACTCTGTAATTACCTCGGGGCCAGCCTCTTATCGTCTACTATTGGCTCACATAGGGGAGACCTTAGTCCTAGCCAATAGAAAACTCCCTCTTACTTAGCAGAGCAGAACTAGTGCCAGTCGCTGGAAAAGCTCAGAGGCCGGGTAGAAGGGAAGTGAAGAATAGTTGTGGTAGTCACTAAAAAGGATGATCAGTTCCAGCGGACCCAACCCCCCACCTATCTTTCCCTTTCCTAACACAGCAAGAAGGCCTCATGGTGCTTGTCCCACAAGGCAAACAATCAGGATGGCACATTCTCTGGTTCTAACCATGCATTTAATCCCAAAGTGCCATGTGTGTAATGTGCACAACTGTATTTGTAAGAGAAGGAGAAAGCACTGAGAGTAATGATAGATAGATACGGTATAAGTCTTTTAGCTAAGTGGAAGTCTACAATATTCTTATAATTTCAGTGGTTTGAACAGCATTTGACAGTGATTGTGTGATTTGTGCTTTGTCAGACATTAGTTTTTTCTTTTTTCAATTTCTATCCCATTTTTGCATTTTTGTCTGCAGGTCTGTGGGGAAATAAGTTAAAAAGATTCATAGAAATGCACAGTGGATAGAGTGATTCATTTTTATGATTTATGTGGTCCTCAAATGATCTTCACTAGTGTTGTGTGTTGTTTAGTTTAGTCATCCTTCATTTACTGTTACACAGGGTAATGGCAGGTGAATGTTACTCTTGCATTATTCGAAGCACAACTCTCCCGCACAAAATCAAGTTCCCCATCTTTCTCATGCAAAGGACTTCAATAAAAACGTGTTAAGTAGCAGCTCCATTTATCTGCATTTGTCTTATTCTATTCTAGGAGTTTGCTGCACTAACCAAGGAGGTGAATGTGTGTCGAGAACACCTACTGGAGAAGGAGGAAGAAATTGCTGAGCTTAAGGCTGAGAGGAACAACACACGAGTCAGTAGAATATGGTTATGCATGTAACGCACTCACACACCAACTGTTCAGACTGTTCAGGACGATAGAGAAGTGGTACGATTTCAAACAAAAACACTATTGTACAAAGCTCGGTTTTGCCAGCTTAAGTCTGTGTTATACTTTCTGTGTCCATGAAAGCGCCCGTGTGTGCATGGCGTGTACGTGTAGGCTCAAACTGTGTTCTGTGTACCTATAATTTTTTGTGACCGCGTGGACTGGTCGAGTGAACTGCACATGTGCTGGCATACTTTAATTTAATTTACAGTAATTTTAGCAGACGCTTTTATCCAAAGCGACTTCCAACACACAATTGAAATTTATCTTGCACCCCCTCATATCACACACCCACAAACACATGCGTTACAGAGGGGGTGCAGGGCAGCCAGTTACGGCGCCCATAGAAAGATTAGGGCCTCGGCAGTGCCCCTGGCAAACTGGCAACTCACCAGTTACCAGTCCACTTACTTGGTCCATATGGGACTCGAACCGGCGACCCTCCTGTTCCCAAGCTGAATCCCTATGGACTGAGCTACTGCCGCCCCCATACTAACGTCGACGATAATTTTGAGAAGTTGTGCAAAGCAGTGTGGCGCTAGCCGCAGCTTTATAATTCCACATTAAAACGTTACAAAGACGTCTATACAGTATGAGCAATCCCTCTTAATTGGATCTTATAGATTATATTGAGTCAGGAATTTAACTGATTAGTCATTTTTAATTCCCTACATTTCGACGATGTTGCATGTAACAATACTGTTATTTCTCGCATTAAACTTCTTGCAATTCTAAAAACTGAGGGTGACCAACTCTAAATAGTTTGTAACAGTGTCTTTTGTATGTCCAGCTCTTGTTGGAGCATTTGGAGTGCTTGGTGTCTCGCCATGAGCGTAGTCTGAGGATGACAGTGGTGAAGAGACAGGCTCAGTCTCCAGCAGGCGTCTCTAGTGAAGTTGAGGTTCTCAAAGCCCTGAAGTCTCTCTTTGAACATCATAAAGCCCTGGATGAGAAGGTAGGGTTTTGAGTGTCTGTTTGAGAGCTTAAGTGACTGTAAGTTGTTGTATGTGGGAGAGAGTATCTGAGAGTTGTCTGTGATTGTAAGCATGTGTTAAAGATACTTGATATTGCAATGAAAGAAATGGAAAATAATATCAATATTTGCTTATGCTTTGGGCATCTTCTCTGTATGCTTATATTTGTGTCACTTATTTCCCAGGTAAGGGAGCGACTGCGTGTGGCCTTGGAAAGATGCAGCGCATTGGAAGAACAGCTTACCCTCTCACACAAAGAAGTAAGCAAACATTCCTCTACCGACATTTAGCCCAGTGGGCATACATTTGTGAAAAGCCACCTACTAATGAGTAATAACTGAATAGACGTGGCTGGAAACAAATGCACTTGAGATTATTGTAGATTTTAGTTGATTGACAAGCTTTGGAAAACTTACCGTGGCTGTGCCCATCATGAAACCCAATGTGCACGCACGCACGCACGCACGCACGCACGCACGCACGCAAGCACGCACGCACGCACGCACGCACGCACGCACGATTGAACGACATCTCACCTTAAGAAAAAAACCCTGCAGGTGATAAATTGAAAGCACTGGTTTAGTGGTTAATCAGCTAATTGTTAGATGGCTTTTCCAGCATATACACCCGACCTGACAAGTGTTAACAATCTGTGACTTCTTCAGCTGGCATATCTCAGGGAGCAGTACAGCCAAAAACGAGGATTGATGGATGGAACCACAGAGGTCAACCACAACTCTGAAAACACGCCAAGCACTAATGGCAAGGTGAGGTTATTCAACGGAATATGTGAAATGTCATGTGTATGGGAAACGGGTCCAGTTGCTTGTGAGTGACAAGTCTCCAGCCAGACCACCCAGCAAACCTTTGGCGTAACACTCATCAGCCTTCTCGGTTGCCTTTTCTTCTTGACTTTCAGTTCTTCGATCTGTGCATTTCTTCTATTCTCTGTCCTACTGCTGTTTGTTTTTATTAATTCACTTTTACAGGAGATATTTTGCTAGAGAGCGAGGTCAGGAAAGACCTAGTCAGTTGAAGTCAAGAATACGTTTTTGTCATAATTTTTTAGCTTTCCTGCAGGGCTGCACGATGTGGAGAAAAACTGTGATGTGCAATCACTTATTGAATGATGTGATAACAATATGTGGTGCAGTAAGTCATATTAAGGTGTGCAATATCAGTGTCTGTAGTTGTACATGCTACTTGCAAGAAAGGATAGATCGTAAAATATAGAATTTACTGTACATAATGATGAATTTGTATATGATGATTAATTTGAAAGTTACTTGAAGAAGGGGAGGCAGTAGCTCAGTGGGTAGAGCTTCCGCTTGGGGACCGAAGGGTCACTGGTTCGAGTCCCTGCCGAGGTGCCCCTGAGCAAGGCACCGAACCCTCAATTGCTCCCCCCTCTGCGAAGGGTGGTAATGTAATGTAAGAACTCTTGAAGAAGACTTATCTTCAAACACAAAATGACATTCAACTGACTTTTGTACTTGTAAATTGTTATAACAATTAAACAAGTAGGAGTAAATCTAGGACTAAATCTTTTAAGAGTAAAAGATGTGTCCAACTGTGTCCAAATCTGAAAGTTACATTGAACATAAAACTTAAAAGTAGACAATGTAAAGCTTCGTTGTGACTGAGCTTTCTTCACAGTATTTTTAATAAAACACAAATTCAAATGATGTATATTACTCATTACTATTATTAAATAAAGACAAACAACACAAAATGAAGACACTTTAGTGAATAACACTTACAAACTTGTACTTGTGTTGTAAGTGGTGGAAAAGGTTCACTCCCTCCACTTGGCATACAATAGTTTTCACTTTACCTGGGTGCTGGCACATGACAGACCACAATGTTTTGGTGAAGGTCCTTGCAAATTAAGTAATAAGCTAAATCAGTTATTTGCTTCATTTTTCTGGAAGTAACTGCAGTTTGTGCAATAATGCTACATGTGTGCTCTGTATAACCCCACACTAATGCAATTATATTAATTCACCTTCAGCGTTCCTCAGATGGTTCATTGAGCCAAGACGAAGAGTTGGGTTCTGGACTGGGGAAAGTGGGTGAGCTCCAGGAGGTGGTGGAACGTCAGACGGCTGACCTGGGTCAAATGAAGGAGCGCATGGCTGCAATGGTATCACGCATCAATGAGCTGGAGGAGGATCTTGATACTGCCAGGAAAGACCTCATCAAGTCTGAAGATATAAACACAAGACTACAGAGAGACCTGAGAGAGGTAGTGATGAGTACTTGTAATAGTGAGCCTGACCAAAGAATGGGTGGCATCATCTAAGCGGCATCTCTTGTTTTTGTAATATCATCATAATTCTATTTGGACACTGGCACTACAGCCTTACCCTTTGACCTTTGTATCTTCAGATTATAGTAAAGGAGTCAGTTATGCAGATATTGTGTGTCATTAGTCAATAGCTCAGAAGGACGACATGGAAGAGAGGATCACCACTCTGGAGAAACGCTACCTGGCGGCTCAAAGGGAGGCGACCTCTGTCCATGACCTCAACGACAAGCTGGAGAATGAAGTGGCTAACAAAGATTCTCTCTACAGACAAGTAGGTTTCCTACTCCCTGTTTCAACTTGTGAGAAAAATGTGAACTTTGTTATCTACATTAATGTCTGTCTGTGGTCTTTGCCCCGATTTGTGTAGACTGAAGACAGAAATCGGCAACTCCAGGAGAAGTTGGAGCTGGCTGAGCAGAAGCTGCAACAGACCATCCGCAGGGCAGAGACTCTACCTGAGGTGGAAGCTGAGTTAGCCCAAAGGGTTGCTGCTCTCACAAAGGTATCAGTACTTGCCCACAACCCACTATACTGTACATCTCATCTCACTTTTTCATTTTCAAATCTGTCATTCTCCAGCCAGCTATGTATAAAAGTTTTTTTAAATTTGTTTAAAAAGCCTTTTGCAAATTTTTGATTTAATGAAAAGTAACCGAATATGTATCACTGGCCAGTCAGAGTTTATGGGAAGAAAGGGTCAAATTTGTTGGAGAAAAAAAGTCAGTCTAAATGGATTACCAGTTGCCACAATCTTAACCTAATCATAGGCACAGACACAAATACAACACAAGGACAACCTGAGTAAACACAATACAGTTTTGAAGTGATCATTTCAAGTATTGAAGGAAATAAGTTTCCCCCACCAAGATCTGAAACACGAATAAAAAATGTCTTTGCACCTTATTCGTATTGAATTTGGCTCCTAGTAAATCCCCAAAATAAAAGCCAGCATTCTTGTTTTGTCTCTCCTGGGTAATAATAATATTTTTTTACAGAATCTGTCCCATCACTCATTTTGCAATTCCTCCATTGATTTACTTTTCTTTTCTTTGGCTCATTATTCTTTGCTTGTATCCTATGCTTTTTTCTGTACCTTTCACTCTTTATTCTCATGTCACATCTTCTCTTCCCTACCACTTGCATTTTAAATGACCCTGACTAATATCCTTTTTGCTAAAGCCAAAGCGCAATAGCAGATGAACTGTATACAGGGTGACAATAAGGAAGGTGGAAATCAAAATGGAAAGGACTGTGCTTGGTGTGATCACTTTCACCCATTCTACTTCCAGTATATCAACATCCAACACTGCGTACTACTATCTATTACATGGAGGACCTCATAACATATTTATTCCATCAGTGGCTTTTCACTATGGTCATTTTTCACATTGTTAAGATAATATCTCTCTTCCTGCAAGGATATTTGATTGAGAAATGTAAGCGACAAGCTACCATCAGCTTGTGTGAGTGAGCAGTACAAGACAAAGATACATTTCACACCAAATGCTCTCGTAATTAAAGCTGGAACCTGTTACCTACGTTCACAGCTTTCTTGTCTATGTGCCTTATTTGCTAGTGTGTAGCTCTGCATTTCATGTTGGTATTTCTTCTTCTCTCCTCAAATGCAGAAATCTGTGCGGTATCTAACACAAACAGGAAGAGCCGCTAATTTGCTCAAAGACTTTTCCAAGTACAGAAGTATAAGAGAGATTACTGGCTCCTATATTTGTTGTTATTTCCTGTGGTCTGTGCTGCTTTACTGTATTCTTCTGACCCAGCAAATGCACGGCTGTCAGCTGCTACTTCAAGTTAAAGTACTGTTTGTAGAATTGTGCTTTCCAAGCTGATAATGTGGGTGACCACATATTTTTGAAAGAGCTGAGGTTTGTCCCATAATGTGAAAGACAAGCTTCATGGGGGATGAAAAACCCCTAATTAGAGACACTCACCCTGAGAGACTACAGTATATTGAGCCACTGAGCTATGTTAATGTGGAAAAGCAAAAGTACCTTAAGCATGTCCCTATTCCCCAGGCTGAGGAACGCCATGGCAATGTGGAGGAAAGATTGAGGCAGCTGGAAGCCCAACTAGAGGAGAAAAACCAGGAACTGCTGAGGGTAAGAAATAAAACGAGAGGGCACCTGCAGGTGCTGTCATTAAAGAATTAAAAAAAGAAAAAAAAAAAAAAAAAAAATGATTCTATGGACGCAGTCTTGATTCTTGTGCATATCTTAAAATGTTTTGTTTATGTAGGCACGCCAACGAGAGAAGATGAATGAGGAGCACAACAAGCGCCTGTCAGAGACAGTGGACAAGCTCCTCTCAGAGTCCAATGAGAGACTCCAGCTCCACCTTAAAGAGAGAATGTCTGCTCTGGAGGATAAGGTAAATAGTACTGTTTATAGATGCAATTGGAATTTCCAGTTAGATCCACTGCACATTGTAAAGTCCTTGAGAATAGTGTGGCTGACAAGTCAAGCACAGCATATCTCTATCACACTCTTTGCCACAATGAGTATTATGTTTATATAGGTAGGTTAATGACGTCAAGTGGCTGCATGGTCAATAGCCCAGTCTGTGTTTAAACGGGACTTGTCAGCGTGTCATATCATGTTATTTTTTCCTTCTACCCTGTCTGTTCAGAATACCCTGATAAGAGAACTAGAGCACACCAAGAAGCTGATTGAGGAATCTCACCATGAGAAAGTGAGTGGGCATTAAGGCTGTAAATCTATACAACTGCCTCTTGGATTGTGTTATTGCTTTTTATCAACAACAACTGTTTACTTAACATTCACATTTCTCCTTTTCTTTGTCCAGTTTCTCATCGTGGCTATGCTTATGATCTAGATATACTTGACTATGATTAAAAAAATAAAATAAATGCAGTTGCAGCTGCTTTTGGAATTACCTTTTATGTTTATGACTACAGACTTTGTACCTCATGACAATAATGTCTGTAATTTTTCCATTCTTTAGGAGCAGCTCTTGATCCAGATTGAGACCATGAGAGCAGAGAACGAGCAGGGTAGAAGCAGGAGTAACTCCTTACTACACGGGTAAGCTTTTTTACTAGAGTTCACTTAATCTTCCTGTGATCTCTTTCATTCTTTCTCATTTGTGCGTTTTATTTTTTCCAGAAGGTCTCATCTGAGCAGCACACCAGATTTCAGGTATCCAGTGTCAGCTTCTTCAATGATGGACAGTAACTCAGACCACTATGGCAGTGCTCTCGTGCTGAGAAGGCCACAGAAGGGACGCGTGACAGCGCTTCGGGATGAGCCATCCAAGGTGAGCTCTGCTGCTGGCTTGTTTGTTAGTTTGGTGACATATAAAGCATCTGGAGCAACACTGAGCCTAATTTCTGTCCACTGAGTGTTGAAGTGGACAGAAGTGGATTTTAGTGGAAACATTTAAATGTCTCACCAGAGGATAGAACCGAAATCATTCACATTTGAAATATATTCACCATGGTTCTCTATGCTAACAGAATGTAACAATAATACCTAATTAGTGAGCATTACTTCCAGTTCAGGTAGGAATGGAGTGTTGCACTGCAGACGAATTTGTGCTTGATTCACAATATTTATTCACAAATAGTCTTCGCTTTAAAATGTGTTGTTTGTGTAATGTTCCTTTTCACTTCCCTACCACTTTCAAGCTTATATCTGAGTTCTTTCTGATGCCTTTCTTCTCTTTCTGTATGCCTCCACTCTGGACATCAGCGACATGTAAGTCACTGTGGCAGAGACGAAAGAGACAGTTCTCTTGTTTTTTTAGTGCATTAATGACAAACTGTCCGTCTAACTTTATTAACTCTTTCGCTTCATTTTGTTTCATGCCTCTTTCTGATTTTCCATTCCTTTCTTCCACCTTTCTCTACCTGTGATCTCTGCTTTTCTGACAATTCTTGTCTCTCTGTATGTGTCTCTGGTCTTTCTTCTCCCTTCCTATTGTCGTCCTTGTTCATACCTGTATGGGTTGATCCAGGTGCAGACTCTAAATGAGCAGGAGTGGGAGCGAATGCAGCAGGCCAATGTGCTGGCCAATGTGGCCCAGGCTTTTGAGAGTGACATGGATGCTTCAGACCTGGAGGAGGACAGAGAGACAATATTCAGCTCAGTGGACTTGCTGTCACCTGGTGGACAGGCAGATGCACAGACTCTCGCCTTAATGTTGCAGGATCAGCTAGATGCTATCAACAATGAAATCAGGTACTGGCAGCAACAGCGAGCATAACTAGCACAAATGCTTCACGTTACCTTCTAGCCTCCAATTCATGTCTTGTTATGTCTTTTTATCAAAACAAGGCTCACAGTGCAGATATATACATGTGCTAAACTCAACAACAATTAACTATACTAAACTAGATATACTGCACCGCTGACATAATTTATCTGCCCTTTTATGTTCCATTTAGTGTAATTTTCCATGTTCCCTCTTTCATTCCTCTCATTCCTCTATCCATTCAGAATGATCCAAGAGGAGAAGGAGAGCACAGCCAGCCGGGCAGAGGAGATTGAGTGCCGGGTAGGCAGTGGCGACAGCTTAGGAGGACGTTTCCGCTCCATGAGCTCCATCCCTCCGTCACTGTGTGCAGGATCTTCATACGCTGGTTCTCCACCAGGCTCTGGACACTCCACCCCCAGACGCATTCCCCGCAGTCCCAACAGGGAACTGGATCGCATGGGCGTCATGACTTTGGTAACACTTCCTCTCCTTCTGTGTCACCCCCAACCGACAGCATACAATGCCACCAAGTAACTTTTTAAAACAAAATATCCCTGAATAAAACAAAATTTGGATTGTGTCAGTATTTAGGCAAGATTTGATTTGAGATTGTTTATAGTGTAGGTGTCAGTGTGTTCTGTGGTATACTTGTTATTTTGTTAGCTTACTAATACCGTGTTTGAATGAATGAGAATATGCAATCATGTGTATGCAAGTGCCCACCGGGCTATAGCAATATTGCTATAACCCCTACATCATGCAGAGCTCCGTCTCCCAGCAGACAGTTACATACCTGCCGTATGGTGCAACTGGCTTCAGTCATCCCCCTCACACCTATAGTTATGCTCCATACTTTCAGGTACCTGCAGAACTTTTAACAGCTCCCTTCATCTCTTCCAGGCTGAGTGCAGTGTGCTTTTGTGTTACTCTTGCCTCCTATCTTATATTGTCCCTTGGTGCATAAATGGTTTCTGACCATAGAAAGTTTAGTTGACTTTCACCAAATCCAGACCACCACACTCTCATATATGGGAAACCTCAGGGGGCAATATCTTCAATTACAAACTGCAACACCACTAACTCTTATGCAAATTCATCTATTCTAGGCCGGACAATGACTCTTCTTGTGAGACCAATTAGTTGAAACATAAATGATTTAACTAGATTTATCCTTCTTACAGAATCTCTTTGATCATTAATGTAATATTTTGTCCTTTAGTACATTTGAGCAAAAAATGTAACCACTGGCTTGAGTGTGTTCAGGTTTAATTTATTTTATTGTTGTGCAGCGTTACCACTTATTGAGCCAGGACTGTAAGCATTTCAGACATGGAAAAAACAAAACACTTGCTGTCTCTACATCTGAGCTGACGTATAGTAACAAAACTATGTTTCACATCTAATTAAGATATTGGTAAAACGAGTAACTCTATTAATAAAGAACTTGTTTGTTGGTGAATAAATATTTTAACCCCCGCCCCCTAAATCTCCCTTTTCCTGTTCCCAGTTTTCCTTTTTTATATCTTAATTATCTCTTCCTGCTTTTGGCTCACTGTCATTTGAAGAACGGAAGTGAGTGATTAGGTATTTTCCTCCTAGGGCCAGAGAAATGTGGCACACTGATGGTTTGTTTGCTGTGTTAATGCCAGGTCTGTGAGGAATGCAGAAGGGAAAATGCCCTCCCTCTTTATGGGTTCCCACCAGTAAATTTGACTAGAACAGCTCTGGTTTATAAATCCAGATGTCAAACTTCCCTTGGCAATGGGTAGAATCTCAAGTAAGCAAAACCATGTGACTAAGCTTCAAGGCTATCACTCTTCAAAGTTATCAACTATGTCTTCACCGAACCTACCCTTTCTTAAAGTCAACCTCCAGCACTGATGTTTGCCGTGTCTCCTTCATCGACTAATACGTTCTACCCGGGAAAACATCTTCATGGCATTACAGCAAAGTGTTTTGCTTAACTGCACATCTCAATTGCACAATTGGTCGGAGTGTGTGCTGGCGTGCGTTCCTCTCCTGATGTACATGGTTAAATGTATAAGTTGTCCTAAATTCCTGCTCTTGCGAGTTTGTGCATGGCTTGGTTTCACCTGCGGCGTGACTTGCATCTTACTAACTAATCTTTTCTTCTCTCCTTTTGTGCAATGCTTCAGCCTAGTGACCTGCGCAAGCACCGCAGGAAGGTAATATAGAGTGATGCTTTAATGGAGTCTATTCTCAACCCAATGTCCCAATGTCTCCATTTTTCACCTTACCCTCCCAATCCCATCGTGCAGTCTACCATCCAGTCCAAACTCATGCTCCTCTGGTCACTCATGTGCCAACATCCAGACATATTGTGTTCAGATCATTAGACCTGTGATTGCCTGAGGTGCATTTGTGGAGCTTACTCTCTGTTAGGATGTTTATTAGATTTTTTGAATTCCCAGTTTGAGTCTACGAAAAGCTTCAGTACTGCTTATCCTTCTACATAGCTTCTGATATGTCCAGTTAACTAATCTTGAAACATGTCTGGACTGCAGGCCCCACAAGGCCTTATGAATACATCAGTGAATTGACTTGACTTTTTGAATTGCCTGGATGAAGTTTCATTATGAGCTTCTATGCTTAAAAACTTATTTAAATCTTTATTGTAGCATAAACAACTTTGTATTGAACAGCTGTGTGCAAATGAAGGATTTAGGCCTTTATTTCTCTTCCTCTTTGCATTGTGAAATCTGGAATGTTCTTGCTCAGTAACATGCGTCTCTTACCTACTGTTATGCAGTCTGCCCAGGATGACAAGGCCACTATTCGGTGTGAGACATCACCCCCTACCACTCCACGCTCCATGCACCTTAACAAGGAGCCAGGACATGCTTCCAGTAATGAGGATATTAGAGATATCCGAGGGTAAGAACATGCTTCCATTAACAGTTTCACCTCTGAGTCTCGTATGAATTCAGTTGAAAGTTTTCGGAGAAATGTTTTTTTCTGATTTTTCTATTCACTGTTTTCACTCCTTCTCTTCACTGCTCTCTTGTCATTTAGTCTGGCTGCCCTGCAGGATGGCCAAGGTAGTAACCCCAGCAGTAGTAACAGCAGCCAGGACTCTCTCAACAAAGCTGCCAAGAAGAAGAGTATCAAGTCTTCCATTGGACGCCTTTTTGGGAAGAAAGAAAAAGGCCGGCCCAGCATTCCTGCGAAGGACTCCCCCAGCCAAGGTCAGACACGAGGCACACAGCTTTTATTCCAGTATACACATTTATTCTCTGTCCATCTAAATGTAATTCTGTTCCACACCACCTGTATACTTTGCTATCAGCTTTGTCAAATCTTTTGTTTATGTTCCCAGCTGGCACTCCTGAGGCAGAGAGCAGTCCAAAGGATGGCTTAGGAATGGGGACCCTGGGAGGCCCTGCAGACAAGAATAGGAAGCTGCAGAAGAAGTAGGTTTCTTCCTCACAGTTCCCATGCCCTCTTTTGTCCCCAATACTTATATAGACAGAAAAGTATTAAAAGACCTGAACATCACCCACTATACTTTGTACTGTAATATTAACAATACAAAGTTTGTGTGAGCCTTGGTGTTTCTGCAGCAGTCCAGGGCTGGCCTGGCCCTGTCACACTCCAGGGGGGTCACGCTTACTCGTATCAACTCCTTCTTCCATTTTACACCCAGTCGTTTCCATTGCTATCATCCCCTGCAACAATTTGTTTATTTTTCTTCATTCGTAGTTTTGTTTAAAAAAAAACAAACAAATTAAATTAAAAAATAATTTTGTATTTGCTTTTCCGTAAGTTCTTTAATTGGCATCAATTCATTGTTTGTTTTTGTTTTGCCAACCTCCCATCCCTATCATCACCTTCTCATTCCATATGTAGTCCAAAGACAGGGTAAGTTGGTTCATATTGCCTTGCCTTGCGTTGCCTTCTTCCCACCCTTGGCTTCACATTGCTGTCATTAACATGAACTCTGAGCATCCCAAACCTTCTTATGTCTGATGGTTTTTTTCATGCGGCTCTTTTTCTCCTGCTTTTCCTCGAAGAACTTAACTAACAGGAATGACTGTGCTGCATTTTAGTGAGCGTGAAAATATTTCTTCACACTACCCGTCGTGTAGTGTGCCACAAAATTTGTTGTTGCGTAAACAAATTAGGATCAGTTTTCCAAAGAAAACAGTTCAGTGATGTCAGCACTCCCATGCACTAACTCAACAGGATTTCTCACAATAATGACAGAAAAGGTTGCGTTTCACACTAGTGAGACTACAAGGGTATTTTAGTTGCACGTTTTCTAAAAATACAACTAACAGATACACTCTGGAACCCTGTGAAAGACGAGAACCTGAACCAGGACATTTCTTTGGTTTCACAAACCTTCAGGATTTCTTTGCCAGATAGCACTGTACGCTGTTGACAAAATAAGAAATGTGCACACAATCAATGTACAGTAGTTGAAAAGCCATTGCAAACATTTTCATTCCTAAATAAGTCCCTTTTTGCACGTATGCCTTATTGATTAATTATTTCTAGCAGAATGTTTGTGAGCAGGTTTTCCCAAACACTTGATGAGCCCCAGTTTTGCTGTAACTGTATTCTACCAAAGTGTTTCAGGGGAAATGTGTCTCTGTTTCTGTGTTCTTGGGTCCCTTATTTCTCCTCTCCTGGTCTCTGTTTTGAGCTTGCATGTGTCATGCCAACTTTTCTGGTTTGTGTCCTCCAAAAGATAGATTTGTTGGAATGATGATTAAGAAAGGCTCTATCGATTTGAGTTTGGTTGTTTAAAAGAGTGAATAAGTTTTATATACAGGCTGAAGATGTGTGTATATTGTGTTTTAGGCATGAATTGCTAGAGGAGGCTCGCAGGCAGGGCCTTCCATTTGCCCAGTGGGATGGCCCAACTGTTGTGGTTTGGCTGGAGGTACTGTAGAAACACAGTTTATCTCAAAACCATTCAAACAATTAACATACTGTATCTTAAAATGTTTCCAGCCATTCATTTTTCCATTTTTCTATTTTAAATGATGCCATTCTCTTTGTTCTATTCTTGCCAGCTATGGGTGGGTATGCCAGCCTGGTATGTAGCTGCATGCCGTGCCAATGTGAAGAGTGGAGCGATCATGTCGGCGCTGTCAGACACGGAGATCCAAAGGGAGATTGGTATCAGCAACCCATTACATCGTCTGAAACTTCGCCTGGCCATTCAGGAAATCATGTCTCTCACCAGCCCTTCTGCCCCTCCCACCTCTAGAACGGTATTTGTCTCTTGGGTTAATCTGGTATACGGTACATTCTCACACATACAGTCAACATGCACACTATGCTATGAGTGACCTTAACACAGGTAAAGCTGAGAACATTTGCCCTCATTGTGTCAGATAAACCTTTCTTGGCATCTGGTTGAGCTTGACTACTGTTACTTTGGCTAACATTTAAATTCTTTATATATCTAACCTGTACTAACCATGGGATCAAACCGTGCTGGTTTTTGCTTAATTTGATATCTTACAATAAATGAACATGATTCTTGATCTGCTCTCTGTCCATCACTCTTTTCCCTTTACATGCTTGCCTCACTTGTCATTGGTTGGGGGGGTGTCATATCAGAACACTGGAAACGTTTGGGTCACACATGAAGAAATGGAAAGTTTGGCTGCTACGCCTCCAACGGTTAGTCTATTCTGATTGAGTGGAAACTAGAGGCTTCAGGCATCTTTTGTGACTGCTGGGGCACGTTCCAAGTTGTCCTCAGGAAAACCAGACCTCATACAGTGCATGCAAAAATGTATTGTCAATACTGAAGCTAATTAATCATGGAAGGTCAGTCTCGTATTAAGCTCAATTTGCATATTATGATATTGGTTGCACTTCTCAGTCTCACAGGACAACTTGGATCATGGCCTTATGGTTTTACTGCTAGGTAGTGCTTTTTTTCCTTAGTCCCTAGTTTGGATTGCTAGTTTTTCATTTCATTCATTTGATTTTAACATACATGCTTTTGTAGTAGCTAGAATTGTGTGTGTGTGTTGGTGTGCAACAAAGTTTCTAAAAAGAAGAACAAGGTATCCAAGATGAAAATCTTTTACTACTACTCAAATCAACAGTAAGCATTGGAGACCTCCGTTTCCTTCTAGTTTGATAAGGTTTTTAAACATTTGTATTTGCTGTCACTGGAGTACACACATTGCATCTGTCATCATTCCCTTTTCTCCTGCTTGTTTTTTTTTTTTTTTTTGAATGTTGCATGTTAGGCTGCCCTAACCATCACTGCTGCCTCACTAACCCGCCTTTCTTCTCCTCTCACCATGCGCACGCTAACTTTGCTAACACCAGGAGGATGACGAGGGTAGCTGGGATCAGGTTTGCACTCGTTTCCCAACACCCCCACTGAAGTTGCCCCTTTAAATCTGATTATTTTGACACTTGGTGATCATTGTTGTTCAAGTATCTCTTAGTTTCTTTCTTTGCACTTATTTACTCTTAACATTCAACCATTTTTTTTGACGATTTTTTTATTGAAGAAAGCATTTGACATAAGAATGGGCATCCAGTTATGGAACAGCTTTGGAGATTGTTTTTAAATATACAGAGGGGAAGAAAACAAAACAAAAAGAAAAGGGAATGAAAACATTGAAGAGAACAAGGATATGCCAAACCACTTTTTGATGAAGGTGCATTCCCAATGCATGTAGCACATTAAATGTGTTTACTTTTTATTTTGGTTTATTTGTGAGGAATTTACAGAGCTATATGAACTTGGATTTCTGCCAGTTAGTTACTTCAACAAAATACCTGAAATGCCTCTGTCCTCCTCCAAAAAACTATGGTGGTGATCATTAGTCATTCATGAGATCATTAATTAGGAAGCTTTTGCACTTGTAGACTGTATTCTATTCAAGATGAAGGATGAACATGTTTTGATTGCTCTACTTCGTTAACACCAGTTTGTCATTTGTTCAATGGGTGGTACTGTATGGAGAAAAAAAAGGTGTAGAAGTCTCATCATGGTTACAACATAATAGGAGTGATTGCCTCAAGGATGTGCTACACCTTTCTCTTGTTGTTCTTCAGTGTGGTGCACACAGTAATACCAAACAACACAGAGCTTTTGTCTTGGATTTTGAGAAACACTTCAGTGCTGTGATAAGGTTTCAAAACTTGAAGTGAAGGAGCTGTTTGTTGTTGTGTAAAGACCGCAGATATTGTCAGAATATCAGAATGATATTGATGTATTTTAAACCTTGTTAAACTACTAAATGATCAACAAATAAATTAAACATAATAAAACACAAAAAAACAAAAATACACTGCTCTATGAACTTACAATAATACCAGAGCATTAGCTGTCAGCTCATGTAGATTTAGCCACTGAAATCACAAAAGGGAGGCTCATTGTTATTTTATCTGGGGTAGATCCTGTTACAAAATACATCAATATTCAGGAGTAGTAATTTTCTTATGCATGGGCAAAGCTTGCCATCTGTTCAGCGGTCACCGTGATGCTCTTTCTGAACCAACTTTACTTTGACTGTAGACACTGGCCTACGGAGAAATGAACCACGAGTGGATTGGTAATGAGTGGCTACCCAGCCTGGGTTTGCCCCAGTATCGCTCGTACTTCATGGAGTCCCTGGTGGACGCCCGTATGCTTGACCACCTCACCAAGAAGGACCTCAGGGGGCAGCTCAAAATGGTGGATAGCTTCCACAGGTAAAATAATCATAACTCTCGATAAGTCTACGTCTTGTGACAGTAACGGGACAGTAGAATAAGCTTAACAAGGTATATTAGCCTCCACAATACTTGACCAAGAAAATAGAACAACCACGCTAGAGCAAAAAAGACATTTATTCAGGGAATAATCACTCTGTTTGGCCTATATTTAAGTACATGCTGCATTGGTAACTCTTAAGGATTAGCACATCCAGCACAAATTGATGTTTTTTCAAGCATTGAGTCCCTGCACTGCTGATAATAATGTTGCACTAACGTCATGCTGTGTGTGTCAAAATGTAACCAGAGAGTATGAACAGCTCTGACTGAAAAAAAAGGATGCATCCTGGTGGATGAAATGTTTATTACACTTATATGTACAACTCAACCCAGTACAGGTAGTACAAAAACAAAGGCCAAAATTAAATCTGTGGGTGAAGGGCAGCTTATTGAAACATAACAAAAGTGATTTAGAGTAATAATTCAAAAGGCAATACTAAAAGCACAGGCCACAAATAATTATTGAATATTGTTTGATGTTTGCTGCAATGCTTTCCTGTCTCTGTCGAACAGAAACAGTTTTCAGTGTGGAGTGATGAGTCTGAGGAGGCTTAACTATGACAGGACGGAGCTGGAGAGGAAGAGAGAAGAGTGTCAGCAGGAGTATAAAGGTAAACACCCCGTTCATTTCTCAAAGTGCTCTTTGGGTCAATGATGCATGTAGACCTGTAAAACAATGTGAAAAAAACAATTCTGATGTCATATGAGCTCACAAATTCCATCTGGATTTGTATTTTCATCTTTTTACTTAACTTTTGCTTGTGTTGTATCGAAACCTCTTATGCATGTCACCTTGGATAAAAGCTAAATGACAAAATATTAATGTAATTTATCAATACTTATCAGTGAATTATGCTCAAGCTGCATTTGTTTACTGTCATTCCAGATGTGCTAGTGTGGAGTAACGAGCGTGTGATCAGCTGGGTACAGGCAATCGGGCTGAAAGAGTACAGTAGTAATCTGTATGAGAGTGGAGTTCATGGAGCCCTGCTCGCCCTGGACGAAACCTTTGATCACAACAACTTGGCCCTACTGCTGCAGGTTCCAACACAGAACACACAGGTATATACAAACACACATACGCGCACCACAGTTGTAAAATTATTAATAGGTGTTTCACTTGTGCAGTGCATTTCTTAAATTATTGTGTGAGGTAAAAGTAATGAAAAAGAGGAAGAATGGATTTGGTTGAGCTATTTTCTGAAAGTAAACAATTTTGTCAATGGAGATTGTACAATAATGTTTATGTCACAGAATGTATCAACATGATGTGCATTTAACTGATAATAAAAATGTGCTTTTATGAAATATGAATAACAGTGCTTTTCCTCCGTCTGTTTCTGTTTTCTAGGCCAGAGCAACTCTTGAGCGAGAATACAACAGCCTGCTTGCTATTGGCACAGAAAGGAGAATGGAAGAGGTACAAACACACATCCTACTCACCAACCTAATGACACAATAAAGAACAGGTTTGTGAAACTAACTTCACTCCTCTTACTGTGTATCTTTCAATCTCTACTCCCTTCTTGTTCCCTGTCGATTCTCCTCCAGGATGAAGATAAGAATTTCCGCCGTGCCCCATCATGGAGGAAGAAGTTCAGGCCCAAAGACATGAGAGGGATGTCTCTGGGTTCATCGGATACCCTGCCTGCCAACTTCCGAGTTACCAGTAACAGTGCTGCATCTCCCTCCATGCAGCCAAAAAGGAGCCCTATGGATGGTAAGCAGACAAAATAATGCCATGGAACTGCTGTTTGTTTTGTGTGTATGTGTAATGCTTGTTGTGTGGCTGATAATGTGCTTCGTCATTGTTGCTACTTACTCAGAATTGATTGGCTCTGATTTCCAGGCCTGGTTCCTGATCTGCTCTAAATTCTTCTTGAATGGCTTTGCTGTGTCTGTATTATGCTGTCACTAATGGCACGTCTTTGCATGTGATTTTTGCCATCGCGGAAACACAGGGAGTCAGTCTATACAGAGGCTGGACACTGCCACAGTCAGGACCTACTCTTGTTAACACTCAGCACAACACAACGGTAAGAATGCGTCCATGGAACAAAGTTCTGTTCACTCGCTGCAGAACCGCTACTTTTTTTTCCTCACAGAAATAGCTTTCTTGTATTTGAGTTCATGGCTCTAATAACGCACGTTCACGCCTTTCCTCTCTTTTTCACTGTTTTGTCTCCTCCCTCCCTGGCTTCTGTCCTGCGTCCCCTCTTGTGTCTGTTCATCTCTCTCTTCCCCTTCTCAGTTTATCCTCATTATTTCTATAGGTAACCGTTGGTCAGAAGATGATGGGGAATTCCCTGCCTTCAAGACCAGGATGATGAACTGATTTGACCTGCAAGGGCACTAAAAACATGTTTTGTTTCTTAGTCATCAAGTCCTTACTCACCAATCACAGTATACCTAGTGGAAACATTCTAGATTTGTGTGTATTTGTTGTCATATTTATGTAAAACAATGGGACATTTAATTGATTTTAGCATTGCAAATCTCTATTCCCCCTAACCCCCCACCCTGTTCTTTTTAAATACATTTCCCCAGTGCTCCCATGTTAAGCTTAACTCTCAGATGTATGTAACTGAATGTTTCAACTGTCTGGAGTTGTGTATTGTATATTTTTACAAACAGACATTTTATCTAATCTTTTTTTATAATCCCGATTTATTGACAGATGTATGTTTTTTTTCCCCTTCTCTTTGATTTGAAATCTAATAATTGAATTTATGCTCTCTGATATGTGATATAAGTTAATTATGTATCCTTTGCCCTTTTAAACAGGTTTTAGCTTATTACATGTGATTTTGTGTAAATGGCTCTATGGTCAATGAATTTGTGAATATCACACAAATAGCTGGAGTTGTCACACTTTTTCACTGCGCAACACTGTGGTTGATCCAGCACCAGATTAGTAACTGCTGGCAAGCAATGTGTTGGTGGCAACAGATTTTATGTGAAAGTGATTTCTTTCCTTTTCTTTATTTTCCATATCTGTGATACCAAAATGAAACTCTTAAATTAAATAAAAGCCATATTACAGTAGCAAAACGAGGAGGGCTGCTTTCAGATGCAAGTGGAAACAGAATTCCAGGTTCTCCCTAGTTGACCTTGCATGTTGAAATCCTCTCCCCTCCCCACTCACACCCAGCCCTTTAACAAAGATGAACCTCTCCCACCTCTGGAGAAATGCACAGTCAGGCTCAGGCATATGGAAGGACTAAAACGTACAGATGGGTTTTACGCGTGGCTTCTCCTTCGATGGACCAACTTCACTGCGGCCTCAGTCGATCCCCGCTATGACTATATACCCCTCAAAGCGGTGTGATCCACCCACAAACCTTTTTTTTTTAAACTTTGTATGAATATTTCATATCAAGCCTTATTGTTTCTTAACTCATTCATCAGTCCTTTGTTCCTATTTATTATTACTCATTCACCTTGTGATTTGTCAGTTGCACGCTAGAGCTAAAGCCACAGTTTGTTCCTCTGTGTGGCAATGCTCCATATGTGTAAGTTTGTACTTTCCACCATTGTCATGGAATATGTCATAGAGCTGAAGAGTTTTCACCTTAATGTCCTACATACATTAGAAATGCTTTCCTTTTTTTTCTGTCTGTTTTTGTAATTTCATGCACATTGCAAATCATGTTGCTGTTTTTTTCCTGCTCTTGTCATTTGAAACTTCTGATCTTGTAACAAAATGATGTACAGTCTGAGTACTTATGAACTATTTTTATCACAGTGTTATTTATTGCTTACTTTCAATAAAATACTGAAACTTATTTTCCACTGCAAATCAAATGGCTAAATCGTTTGTCTTAAGACTTTCTTGCCTTTTCCTGTCGTGCTTTTTGCAGGTTTGTCATCGGATTTTATTCTGAACTAATTTTCCTCTTCCTCTCTTGCTCAGTGACGAGAGATTCTTGTTGGGTGTGGCTGGTGATGATTTTGATTTGAAGAGATTATATGGCAAATCCTACTTGACTGGCAATTGAGAAGTATGTTTTTATGGTGAAATTTGACTATATTTGTGTCTATTTGACAAGTTGTGATGTAAGGTGGCCTTCAGTGTCTTGAGAGGCACCTATAAATAAAATGTATTATATTTATTATCAATGATGTCAGACGAGAGGAGAAAATTTCCTCTCACTGGATAGCAGTTTAGCACTCTGACTCAACTCAGCCATTTCATGCCTTTTGAATTTGATGACATAAAGAACATGAATTACAAAATACTGCAAATCACAATTAACGCAAAATATTTTACTAATTGTGTATAACATTTTTTGCCTTGTTTGATATTTAAAAATATATTTTTTTTTATATAAACAGATTTTGACAAAAGGGTGGTCCAAATACCGAGGCATTACAAGTCGAGTCAAGTTAACTTTATTTTTAAAGCCGAATATCACTCGCCTATCAACGCCTATTCTGGAAAAAGAAGCCCCCACTGACCAGTTCATGTATTTGGTAAGATACTTGCTATAGATACAATGTCAAGCTCTATTGTCGCACACAATCAAATTTTTCACCATAGATTATTTTTCCTACAAAGCTGCAAAAGCATTTCTGTCCAGCATTTCACGTATGGTTTTTTTTTTCTTTCAATATTTGACATTTATTACGCCTTCCTTCAGTTTGCTACGTCACCGCTGTGACGTCTCGCCAGGCAGAGACTGGGAGAGAGGGATCCGGAAGCGGAGCACAGGAGCGCAGCTAGTTAGTCCATCCCAGCCTGTACCCTGAACGGCCTCTATCCTCCGGGGTATTTTGGAATATTTATTTTAAACTGGTCGGAGCTTCCTCTGTCTTAGACGGTAAGTGTTCTGCACTTAGTTTGCTAAATACAAAGCCTAACCTCTGAACGCGTCGCAGGCTCGCTGAGTCTGTAAATCGTACAAGCATGTTAGCTTAGCTGCCCGAGCTAAAGCTGGAACAGGAAATAGCACAGCCATCCAGGCAGCGCTCAGGGGTTTAAGCTAAATGTCCCACATTTCACACCCACTTCTCTCTTAACGTCGTATTCTCTGGACAGTATGGCCTAGTATCGTTGGAGCATTAGCAACAGTTTGCATTAGACCCTTTGTGATAAAAAACACGTTACGCAGACAATTGTGACATTGATCCCTAAAACGAACAGTTGAATGTTCCACACGAACATTTATATTTTCTTCTTCGTTGATTGTGTAACTGCAGAGCTTTGTTTTTTTATTATTTTTTTTATCGCAATCTAACCGACATTAGTAACGTTAGACGAGTAAATTTGCATTTCCTCGCGGAAATAATAAGGAAAAGCTTCCTGCTGCTCCCTTTTTTCCAAACCTTACCTGTTATTCAAATCAAATGTTAGGTTACATCTAATTGCGCTTTTCTTCTTCAGTCCCGCTGACACAGAAATGACAACTCACGACTTGGCAGTGATCAGAGGTTGGGTGTGGTTTGGTTGTGGTAGACGCTAGTGTCGTGTAACATACTGAGAGTTGGGACCGACCTGGGCACTTCCTGGTCTGCAGACCTCTGCTCCATCTCCTGGGCTGAAGAAGCCACGTCCCTCGCAGCTTCATTCCACTCAGATGTTGATTGTCCAGATTGTGCTGAGTCAGGAGTTCAGATTATTACCCAAAGTTATTTTCCAGTTAGACAGCAAAAAGCTGGAGGTCATCCAGAACCAACCGAAAGCAGCATTCGTCATTTCACACTCTTTCAAATCAGGCAAGTGAGTCCACATACTGGTATGATTTAGGAGTTCCACGATGAAGACAAAGAGAATTCAGAGAATGCATAAACCCACCACAGTAGTATAATAAGTAAATAATTTTACTTATTAATGGATTTTTATTTACCTGTTTAACCTGGTCCAAGGGTCTGGTTTTGTTTACGCCCTAAGCTGGTTGCTATTGGCAATTGCAATTTTCACTTCATCAAGCTGGTATGATTTTGAACTGTGTTAGAAGAAGAGCGATAGGATCTCCATTCACAAGGAGCGTGACTAAACTCCACACAGAAAGGCTACAGTCAACAGGCAGGCTTAAGTGCCTCCATCTCCTTATGATGGCTGTAAATTTGAGAGAATATGTCAGTGGTCTCTGGAAATATGTGGCCCCTGCAGGATGACTTCCTGATTTAAGAGTGAGTCAGACCAATGACCGCTGAGTGAAATGGATCATGTAGCTGTAGTGCCACAGTTGGAGATTTGCCTTTCAAATTTTGATGAACGACACAATGAAAGTGTCATCTTGACTTATTTGGTTCCTGTTCATGTCCAAAAATATATGAATACTTTTTTTCTTGGCTCACACAAACACATGTAACAAATTTGATGAAGATGAAATGAACCAAAGAAACCATGTGACTGAATCCAAAAGCTATAAGTCGTGGTTAAAATCTGAAATTTAAGCGAAACATTTGCTGCTATAAGACGATCCATGAACATCAGAAGCTTGTCTTGACACACAAATTTTGAATAATCTTTTGTCTTTCAGTGTGTGTGGTGTAGGGAAAGATGTGGAAGGCAGCAGCAGGACAGTCGGTCAACGTGAATGTGGATGAGGGGGGCGATGACTGGGAGACCGACCCTGACTTTGAGGTAGCTGTGAAACCGTTAATAAAACCCCTGACTCTCCCTTTTGAAATGCATCAGCTTCATCATTTCCCGCTCCCGTGTTTGTGACTGTGTTTTCTGGCTCTCTAGAATGATGTGTCAGAGAAAGAGCAGCGCTGGGGGGCCAAGACGGTCGCCGGCTCAGGACATCAGGAGCACATTAAGTAAGAAAGGGATCAGTTCTTGTTTACGGTATTCCTGTCATGAATGATTGTTTTAATAACCCACTCATTTCCCCAAAGCCCTTAAGTCTGACCCCTAACTTTGTTCTCTGCTGGTTCAGTATCCACCAACTGCGTCAGACGGTGTCGACGGAGCACACCAGCCTAAAGCAGAAGGAGTTGGAGAACATGCCCAATGCCGCACATGGATATGGAGGCAAGTTTGGACTGCAGCAGGACCGCATGGACAAGGTAACACAAACTTTTACATCCATTATTGTGCAGTTTTAAGACTTTAAAGGCTAATATTACTAATCACAGCACTGTAGACTGAGTTAAATGAGGTGCAAAGCGTTCAAAAGAGGTATTCTGCTGTCGGTTATATTTCTTTCACTTGCCTCAGGAGGTCAAAACTTAATTTAGATCAATTTTTCTGTTCTGGCTGCTAGGCTGTGCCAGAATATCTACTCTTTGTAGTTTCTTAATTAGTTAATCTATAAACAGTTGCTGTGTGAAAATGAACATTTTCTCTCGTCTTAATGATCTGAGCGTCCTTTCAGGCTCTGTGGTGCTTTCTGTTCCTCTTAGTTTTAGACTCACTCACTCCCTCCCTCCCTCCCTCCCTCCCTCACTCACTCACTCACTCAAAAGAGGACAATTCTCCTCATCTCTTTGTCTTTGTGTGTCTTCAGTCTGCTGTGGGTCATGACTACCAGAGCAAGCTGTCCAAGCACTGCTCCCAGACAGATACCTCCAAGGGCTTTGGAGGGAAGTATGGATTGCAAGCTGACCGTGTTGACCAGGTATTTCTGTAGCTCTGGAACAATTTGAGATGTTGTCATATTTAACGTTTGCTTTAAACACGTCCTAAAAACATCTTCGCAAATACATTGGATTTAATCATTTTCACCTGGAAAATATGAGTTATCTTCTTTGGGAGGTCTCCAAATTGTGAATTTAGAGAAATTATCATTATTATTATACACATTTAGTAGAGTAATTGCCCTTTGCTTTCTCGTGCCAGTCTGCCGTTGGGTTCGAGTACGCTGGGAAGACGGAGAAACATGCTTCTCAGAAAGGTGATGTCACAACTTGTGTCTTTTTGCACATCCGTCCTGTAATCTGCCTCCTCAACCAGGACTCAGAACTGTTTTAGTCCCGACCTCACCCATTCATGTCACCATCTAACTTCAATCTTTTTCCATCTAACTGGGTTTTGTTAATAGAGTGAGCTCTGGAAGTTGACCACAGTAAAAAGAGTTTCCAGCCACATTGAAGTTGATGAGCTTTTGGCTGGTGGCCAGTCTTACCACATTTGCTCTTGTTGTGCTTAGCAGCTAAGTTTCAGCTGTAAATACAGAACAGATCTGGGAAATGCATTTATGCTGTTATGCCACATGGATCTAATTCTCTTTGTTTTTGGCCATATGTTGCATGTTCTCTGGGATTCCATGGCTTCTTAGCTGTCAACACCTCTAAGCTGCCTCCCCATGACTTCAGCGTCATGTCACGTCCCTCATCTTCCCTAGCGTAATCACAGAAGTGCCCAATTCCATTTCTGTTCCTCACTGGTGCAGACACCTTTTTTGTTTGCACTACCAGGAAAACGTTGTCTTACTCATGCACTGTATTTAGAGAGATTGATCTCTGAAAAATAATAGAATTTGTGTCTTTATCTCAGTATTTTCATTCAGTTTTGTGTTGCCACTGCAAAAGTTTTGGAATTGGGCTCTTTCCACTGACCACTGCTGCCATAGCGCTTCACCCTGTCCTTTGACCCCCTTGCTGTGCTGTGTAGATTATGCCACTGGGTTTGGGGGGCGATACGGCGTGCAGGCAGATCGGGTTGACCAGAGTGCAGTGGGCTTCGATTACCAAGGCAAAACCGAGAAACACGAGTCCCAGAAAGGTTTGTCGTGCCGCAATCCCATTAGCCAGGAGAAATGTGGCAAATGGACACACACACACACACACACACACACACACACACACACACACACACACACACACACACACACACACACACACACACACACACACACACACTCGCAGGTCCAGGTGAATCATTTTATCTTGCATTACTCCCTCTTCCTTCATTCCTCAGCTTGTGCTTTCTTCCCGCTGTGATATAATGCTTTGTTATTATAGTTTTGATTTTTAGTTGCACATTTCTTCAGCCTCAGGAGTTGAATTGTTTAGATTTTCTTTTTGCACCAAGATGCCTTTCTTATCTGTAAATATGCCCCCCTGTAATGTCTAAGTGTCCATAATGTCTCTCTCTCAGTCTGCTCTCATCCAGCCAAACTTACTGGTTAAAAAAGTGGGTAAATTTATTCTTGAAATAGCAGCTGTACATCTTGTAACTGTAGATTCTGCAATGTACATTTAAGGACATTCTGACAGATGGAAACAAAGAAACAATTATGAGATTGTTACTTTTTTTTACCTGGAAAAGAAATGCAATAGCACATCTTCGAAAATGTCACTGGTTCCAAAGAAAAGTCCTCTGCCACTCATAAAGCTCCACTGTCTCTCTGGTTAACTCTCCCCCAGACCATTTCCTGTTTAAACTCTGCATTATTCTCTCCTTCCCTCCTCTGGCCACTGGCAGATTATACCAAGGGCTTTGGTGGGAAATTTGGCGTAGAGACGGACAAGGTGGACAAGAGCGCCATGGGCTTCGAGTACCAAGGGAAGACGGAGAGGCACGAGTCTCAGAAAGGTCGGTGTCAATGCTGTCGTGAGAAGAGCCCTAGTTACTATGGGACGCACATCAGCTATGTACAGATATTCACACAGAGAAGTTATCCATATTATTTAATATTCATACCTATTCATAATTAATCACCCGCACTTTATGATTGAGCTGAAACAGAATGTCTACCAAGTTTGACCTTGGCACTGCAAAATCAAACTTAACCCCTGATAACGATAACATTACCACAAAGAAATCAGTTATGCGCGACATTCCTTTACAGCTGTAGCTGAACTGTAACAGTGATATGTACACGTGTCATCATCAAGTTCCAGTTTTCATCATAACAATGTGAACATATCAGTAAAGTAAAGGACCACAGTGATCCAGTTTGCATTCATTTGAACAAAGGGTTCATTCATGATCTGTTCATACTTGGAGTTGGTATGAAATCGCGTCTCAGCTGCTCATATTGCAATATTGCTGCCTGTTTATTGACGGTGCATGTTGTGTGGATTAGCAAGGCCCCAAGCCAGTCACACCCCCGGCTTTGCTGTAACTTGCCCTGCTTCTCGTTTGCGAAATAGCTGAGCAGCTCTACCTGTAGCTTCTTGTCCGCAGCCGGCCAAGGTGTTGCTGCCTGGTTGGTCGACTGCAACACCACGTGGATACAGATTGACGTGGAAAAGAAAGCAGGGCTGTGTTTGCTCTCAAGCAGGGCGCGCTGTGATAACCGGGTCAGATTTGATGATAACAGAGCTGAAGATTTGAATGCGGCAGCGTTAGAAACAGGTCTATGTCAATACTGAACGCTGTGGTTTTGCATGATCTCAAACAACATAATTGGTTTACAATGAAAGAATAAATAATGATTTATAGCTGAAATTGAACATTTGCCTCAGGTTTAAGTGTTTCTCTTTGTCATATGCATTTTTCCAGACTACGTGAAGGGCTTTGGGGGCAAGTTCGGAGTGCAGACGGACAGACAGGATAAATCTGCACTGGGATGGGACCACCAGGAGAAACTACAGCTCCATGAGTCCCAGAAAGGTACCGCCTCCAACGTCCTGCAAGCTTAGCTGTAATATTTCAGAAAAGAGAACATATGTGAGACTGTGATCCAGAGATTTGTATATTCACCATCAACATCGGCCCCCAGACAAACCCTGGTCAACTCCTTCTGGTCGTTTTGAGTATTAAGAGTTTTTTGTCTGCAGACGCCTCTCTGTTCTTAATACTGTGTCAGCATTGGATGTCTGTGAATGTCAGGGTTTATCTACTGGACCTGATAAACGGTAATCATTCCTCCTGACCCCACTACAATTTAAACATGAGGAGAAGTACATACTCAGGAAACAGAACTTGCAATATGCTCAGATCTCTCTGTCAAGTCTATTTAGTCAAGTGAAAAAACTGTCACTTGAAAACTCAAAATTCTCGTTTCTGTCGTTGCTCATCAAAACATCCGTCTGCCTTTTTGCGAGCTCACGTTAGAACTTTGATCTGGGAGAATATCAGGCTAACCTCGGCTTTCACAAGCTCTCCGCCTTGAGTTTTGCAGACTTTTCAGTCAAAAGCCGCAGCCTTCCTCTCTCCCCCCCCCCTCCACGCTTCTGCTCTGATGTGGTCTCTTTGGGGCTTTGGATGCGGTCTTGTGACAGTTGACAACTTCCTCATCGGAAATGAATATCTCTCCGCAGATCACGATAGAGGAAACGAGAGTGCCGCTTGGGCTGATTATTGTGCGCCAGCCTTCTTGCGCAAATAATATCTTTAAATTCTCTTCAGGCTCCTCTTGATTGAAGAAATTCTTAGTTGACACACGGGTGATTACATACGTTTCCTGATAGGAATTGTCTTTTCATTGCCTTGTAGGAGCATAACAGTTTTTTTCTTTAAAGATCATGAATACACATGATTGATTTTTGACAGTAAGCAAACATGAACTGTTGACTTTGTAATCATTCCTGGAATGATGAGACAAAAACGAGCCACGCATGCTCGTGTAAAACAGAAAGAAGGGCAGAGGCAGAGAGGAGCGAACAACATGCGTCTGTGTTGTCCGGATCAAAGCGTGATGCGGGCCAGCAGACGAGGGGAGACTGCAGCCCTGAGGGTCTTGATCACAGCGTTCGATTGAATCCTTCAGTCTGAGTGAAGGATATTTAACACAAAAGACTGTTTTCAACATCATTTCAAACCGAAATAGGATCTTTGAGAGTTTCTCCTTCACTTCAGGTCCGTGTTTAGACCATGATGTGGCCTCGGACTACGGGGGGAGTTTCATGTGTGTCACTGTCCCCCTCTCTGTCACTATATATGTGTGTTTGTAATGTCAGTTGGTATTTGTCTGTCCATATATGTGTGTGTTTGTGTGTGTTATGTTGCAGACTATAAGCGTGGGTTTGGAGGGCGTTATGGGGTAGAGGCGGAGAAGCAGGACCAGTGTGCCCTGGGCTATGAGCACAAGGAGAACCTGGCCAAGCACGAGTCTCAGACAGGCACAGAACCCCTCCCCCCTCCCTTACTCTCCATCAGGAAAACCCCTACTGCTCCGCCTCCCCCTTGCAGTGACACCCCTTTGCTGAATACGCTTTCCTTTTACACCCTCCTCTGCAACAGCTGTTTCTCTTTAAGTGCCACATGTCCCCTCTGTCCGAGTCATGCCCCCTCCTCTTCTGTTACACTCCCTCTCACCACTGCAGCACTGACCAGTTACCAAAAGATAAATCTGCTGTTTTGTCTGCGTTCTGTATCGGCTGCGGTCACACAGTCAGCAGTGCTGGTTGCTGCTACTGCTGATGTGTGTGGGATGAATTTAAGAAGCCCAGACCACCTGAAAGTTAATCCAAACAAAACTACATGCAAGAAGGTTAAATATGGAGCCTGAAGCGGAGAAGGAGCTGCTTGCCGTACATGTTCTGTACTGGAAACTGGCTCTCCAATGCCAGGCTGGGACATTTTTCAAAATAGACTTAGCATTTGCAGCTTTTGTGTCAGACCACAAAAGCTTATCAGGGACAGGAAAATGAGGGCTAAAATCGCCTCCTTTGAGCTTGGCGTCCATTAGTTCATGATTAACTGCGTTGGGTCTGTGCTGCTAAGGTGCGGCAAAATTTCAAATTCACCCACATTGTTGTTTATTATTTTGTCCCCTTGCTGCATTTGGATGTCATCATTTGCCCCTCTCCTTTCTGCTGAAAACATTTTTCATTTTGGGTTAGGCGATGTCGACCTGCTTCCATCTTATGAGCGGTATAAAGAGCCTGGGATAGCGACCTGCTATGCACCATAGGAACAGGTTACCATGACGTAACATATGTGAAGATCCTCATTCATCCTCAAGCATTTAATCAGCCAATATTATTATGAGAGGACTCTGCTGATTTAATGTCTAACTTCCCCAAATTCAGGAGGTGTGAAAGTTAGTGAAATGTGCCGTTAACCCCTCCAAAAGGAAAAGCAAACAGTAGTTTAGCGTAGCTCTAGTGTTCACAATTGGCACCAATAAGAAAATAACCTGCGATAGTGATCCATAAAGGTTTCCCTGACATGTACATTTACTACAGCCTTTATTTCCCCTGCAAAGTAGTCTGACTTTAAAATCAGTTTAGAAGATAATGTTTTTTTGTCTACTTTGTATTGACATGTACAGTCTGACACTACAGTCTGTTGCCTAGCCCAGCAAACTCCCCTGAGTCACACTCCTGTTTGTAGCGCTGCCTTAATATGATTTGTTCTGCCGTGATACTGTTTGCTTGCTTATGCGTTGGTTCTGTGCATGATGACTGCACTGTCACACATGCACAGTGCATTTAAGCAAAGCCTCCCGACTGTAAACCCAAAGAAATGAACCCAGATGGCTGCCTGACCCCAAGTATCTGGCTTATGTCTGTTTGTGGTCATCCTCTTGTACAGGTTTGCATGAGCTGTAATTCAGTCCATCTCTAATGGCAGGAGCTTCCTTGTTTATCTCTTCATCGTCAAACTCAAACCACAGTCTGCTTTGTCTGAACTTCTACAGAGCAGATGGATTCATACCAAGCCCCAAACCCATGGCTCTTGCTGTGAAACATAGCCAATTGCAATAAAGGGGAAAATCAGGTCTGCCTATTTCCTGTTACAGCCGTTTGCACTGTATGGACCGGCAGACTCCGTGATCTGCTCTGTAACACAAAGTTCTGGTGAATGTCGACTGTGGTTGATCAGATCTAAAGCAAAAACACAAAATGACTTTCAACATTTCCACCTGTTGTCACCAGATTATTCCAAAGGATTTGGAGGGAAATTTGGTGTGCAGAATGACCGCATGGATAAGGTAAGGTGTGTGTGTGTGTGTGTGTGTGTGTGTGTGTGTGTGTGTGTGTGTGTGTGTGTGTGTGTGTGTGTGTGTGTGTGTGTGTGTGTGTGTGTGTGTGTGTGTGTGTGTGTGTGTGTGTGTGTGTGTGTGTGTGTGTGTGTGTGTGTGTCTCTACATGTGTGGAAATCTGTGTCACGTGTTTTGTCTCTGTGGTGCTTCAGAGTGCAGGGACCTTTGAAGATGTGGAGAAGCCGGCCTCATCTTATCAGAAAACCAAGCCTGTGGAGGCCGGTAAGGAACCAGCAGCTCCGTCTACACTGACTGACCAGAAAATACAAACACCTCTTATAACATTTCACCTGTTTTACCCAGTGAAGTTTAATTAAGTTGTATAGTCTGGCGACCTCCGCCAAGAAGGTTCTAAGCAGCATGTCACAAAAAGTTATCAACAGATTTCAATAAAAGTTAGTGGGCATGTTAGACGCAAACTGAGAAAGAGCCCGTTACGTTTTGGTACAGGGGAGGGGAGAATTGGAATGTTTGCATATGACTGTGGCTGATCACAATTGTGGCAAATGTAATTTGCGGCCCAAGGTTGTTGGCATAGCAGCTAGTATCATTCTATTGAGCAGACATCATCAGTGTGCTAGAGGACATTTGTGAAAGGAGAGTGTTTCTGAATAGAATGTTTATTGATAAAGAGAGAGAGAGATTCACATAATACACTTTGTGACCTGACCATGTTGGTGAAGAGGGGAGACACCAGGATAACAAAGGCAAGAAGCCTCTGAAATAGTGGCAGCGCATTCAAATGAACTGACTTTGGCGATTCTCATTGACATGATCAGTCTTCGTAAATACGCTGCACAATTGAAAACGTGACGATTTAGACATTTGCGGCCTGCTTAGTAAAGTAACTCTATTCCTCTGATATAACACAGTGATGTAATGCAAACTCAAACCTCAAACTAAACATCAAAAGCAATGGCAGTGATGAATCAGCATGTCTGTAACAGTGCTATGGGTTCACTGAGGGCGGGTGTGTTTCAGGGCTATTCTACTTGATAATATCACAGTATCACAAATTGTTCTGGTCATTTGTCACTTCTTTTGGAGGTTTGCCACTCTAAGGATTTCTGTCTCCCCAGCTGGCAGCAGCACAGGAAGCATCAAGGCCCGATTTGAGAATATTGCGAAGCAGAAAGAGGAGGAGGACAAAAAAAGGGCAGAGGAGGAACGAGCACGCAGGCAGGCGAGGGAGAGGGAGGAGCAGGAGGAGGCCCGGCGCAAAATGGAACAGACGCCCAAGGCTCCCTCTCCTGCCCCTGCCCCAAGTCCCAGCCCAACTCCCAGCCCAACTCCTGCAATCCAGCCAGAACCTGAACCCGAACCTGCATACATACAGGTGAGCTTAAGGACCGTGTGTGTGTGTGTGTGTGTGTGTGTGTGTGTGGTTGTGTGTGTGTGTGTGTGTGTGTGTGTGTGTGCTGAAAGAATCTTGAGGGCTGATCACCTCATATACTCATGCTTCTAGCTGAGCTGTTGACCTGAGAGTCAAAAACTCTATGTCAGTGACCGAGTTTGCACCCACATGACCTGAAAAAGTGTTATTATTGCGTGTGTCTGTTTTGTCTGTGTTAGAACACCAGTGTGCACGAAGATGCTGCTGAAGAGAACGGAGAGCGGCACTATGAGGCACAGCCACAGCAGGAGGAGCTTTACCAGACTCCCGCCGATGATGCTGCAGCAGGAGGTACAGCAGATGTTTCCCTTGTGTTTGTTAGTGATACCTAGGTTACAAATTGGTGAGACCTTTATGGATAGAGTTGTGTTCTCTTGCAGATGGCCAGCCGTACGAATACAGCGAGGACCTCGGGGTGACGGCAGTGGCCCTGTATGACTATCAAGCAGGTGAGACTATAAGCTGAGCGGTTGCCGCTGGGCCGCTATTTCCTGATAGATTGACAGTATTGAGAGTGAAATGTAAATCCGCTTCTAGAGGTTTGCTGCTGTGTTTTTCCTCTCTGTTATCCGTGACGGTGAGGAACAGAAGGATCTAACAGTGTGGTCTTTGCCACCGACCTGTCTGTGTGCATTTCAGCTGGTGAAGACGAGATCTCCTTTGACCCCGATGACATTATCACCAACATCGAGATGATTGACGAGGGCTGGTGGCGGGGTGTGTGCAAGAGTGCCTACGGCCTCTTCCCTGCAAATTACGTGGAGGTCCGGCAGTGATATGGCATATCTCAAAACGACTTGTCTCCCTGTGATTGTGCAAAAGCGGAAGGAGACACTTAGTATCCCTTTCCCTGTCACATTTCCATCTGTCCTCACCTCATCTTAGGTGCTTTGACACTATGCCAGACATCAGCGGGTGTCCTTCTCCTTGTCCTTCTCCTAATTTAAGTTTATTTTATTTCCATGCAGCAATAGACAGGGACGAAGAATTCTATGGTAGAATGATTCAGCTCTCATTATCTGCTTAAGCTTTGTTCTGCACTTCCTGCTCTGCACCAGTTAAAGCTGGAAGAAAAACTGGGCTGCCCACTGCTTCCTCAGTGCCTGTGACTTTATGGAGTGTGGTTCATTCAGCCTCCAGCTCCACCCCAACATGAGCGACGTGTGAATCAGGGGAAGGACGAGCAATACAATTCCTTGCCAGTGAGAAGCTACAAATCGGCACACGGCTGACCCCACCCCCACCCCGCCCCCCAGAAAATAAATAAATATATAAGAATAAGAAGTATTGGAGTTTGTCATCACAGTGATGATCAGGTATCGAGTTACTCTGGCTTGTGGTTTTTAGTCTTACCAAAGATTGCAGAAATGAGCCAGATCCTGGGATATGAGTCATGTACTCAAACCGTTACTCAAATAGAGCAGAAGCATTTCAAATGTAGACCCCCCACACACACACAGCACTTCAGAACACAATGTTTATATTGACGGCTATTTACAACCAAGTTCCTTTAAGCCCGGTACATTAATCGTGGACCAAATCGCCTCTGCTTCTTGGTCTGCCTGCTTATAATTTGCTCTGTTGCACAAGAGCCCCCCCTTCTAATTTAAGCTGCACTTGTTGATTCTTGATATAAAGTTAAGGTTTGTATTTAGCTTCATTTAGTTTGTCCGTCGCCGAGTATCTTCCTGTTTTTCTGAACACATCAGTTTTAGGGTCGATTGCATATCATAGATAAACAAGGCACCTTCCTTTGCTGGTGTTTCAAACTGTACACAGAACTGTGGCAGTCATGTCAAAAGACACTACTGCCATGCACTGTGGCAAATCAAATCCTCAACAGAAACACTTTATAGTATTATTTTAGTCATTTTCGTAACCTAAACCACTTGGTGATTACTCTTCTTGGAACCATGTACAGAAAGATCGTGATTTGTGAAGCTTTGGGGAGTTCTATAGATTTGAGAAGAGATTTTTATTCCCTATGTCTGTGTTGCTTGGATGTTAACAAGACTCAAGTGTGTCCGGCTCATGACCAAACAGTGTGTGTGGTGGTTAGAGAGTGAGCTATTTATGTCCAGAGGACATGAACAATAAAGATGAGCTAGTGGGCTTTATCGGGCTGTAATGAAAGAGGCAGTGTGATCTCAAAACACTAATTATTTTGAATAGGTAACATGCTTATCTATTTGACTAGTGTAGCTTAAATGTGGGGTTTTATAATAAAAAAGTGACCTTTTCAAATGCATTATTTTTTATCGGTTCATTATTTGAGTCACATTATTTACCTTCTTGTTCTTTTTTTTTAGTTTCAATAAATAAACTGAATCGTATGTTTGATGCTTCATCATTTCTGCTCATGTATGAATTGATTCCATCATTATAATCATTCAGACAGTGACATTTGACCTCAAATTGTTGGAAATCCCAAAACAATCAAAATAATTGTGGGAGATTAAAGTCTCCTGTGACTTGCGGTTCAGAAGTTGCAGGTCAAAACATCCAAGTAGTGATTACAGCACCACCATCAGGCCCACCAGTACCACAATTTACAGATATTTTGAATTGCTAAAATGCTAAACCTCATTCTCTGAACCAAATGTCATGTCACTCATTCGACAAATTGACAAGTTCAGGTAGTTGGACCCCATTTGTAAATCCCATCCACTATTTTTTGCAAAACTCAAAACACATTTTCATTCATCGAACATTCAGCACTGTGATGTACACGTGTCTAATGATGCAATCAAACCAATTTTACAGAATATAAGCCATTTCAGAATGCACACGTGGCAGAGTGGACGAGTTTGAGTTTAAGAGGTGGTGGACAAGGAAGAAGAGGTCAAGGAAGAGCATTGCCTAGAACAGTCATTTCAGATGAAATTTAGGCAACTGTGATTGAACATGTTCTTGTTCACGGAATGACAAGCACAACTCAATCTGAGCACATCCTCAGTGGTCTCCATAAAAGGATTACTGTAAACATTTCATTCAATACACCACTTTGTCAATAGAACGGGAACTGCAGAAAACATTTTACATAAAGAAGTAATGGCTTTTCACTGTTATGGCACCTCAGTGGTGGAATGATCTCCTGACTGATGTCAGGACAGCTGAGTCGCAGCTGGACAGCTGATATTTCAGACGCAGCACCCAGGCTGCAATGGCATGAATTTGTGTGAATTTGGGGCAAATTGGGGAATAATGACATTTTGGTGAAAAAGTTGACCCGGCGGTCAACGTTTTTTTAAAGTGGAGAAAACTTGAAAAGCCCATATCTTGGACAAGGAAGGAGTGAGAGAGCTCAAATTTCAGACAAAGCCTCTGGGGGTCACGAGGATCCATTGGCATGAGTTTGAAGAAATTTTGGGGAAATTTTGGAGAGGTAAGGGGGGACCCTTATCACATTTGACATTTTTTGGACGGGCCATATCTTGGCCTAGGAAACACACAAAAAGCCAGAAATTCATACACAACATCCCCTTGACACTAGGATTCATTGGTGCAAGTTTGGAGCAATTTTTCCACACCTTAAAAACACCAACCTTTTTACCTTACAACCTTTTAAACCTTAAAAACCACCAACCTTTTAATTCACCACCCTTTTTAACCTTAAAACCACCAACCTTAAAACCTGAACCCATAAACCTTACCTGGCATCCAGCTGGTCTCTCTGAGAGCCCAGATAGAGGGAGGGTGGGTCACAATTCTGTGGGTCTTAAAGCTTTTTAAACCTTAAATGGTTGGTGGTTTTAAGGTTTAAAAGGTCTTAAGGTTTATAAGGTTTCTCTCAGTCAGTTTGGGGGTTGAACGTTGAAGACCCCTGCACTAGACCGTCATGGCGCAGATATGTTTATGTTATAAAGCAGGGATATTCAACTAAAATTAAAAGAGGTCCAGTAGAGAAAATGTCTTGAAGCAAAGGTCCTGAAGATCATGTCTAACTATGTAGTGTGATATTTAAGTAGCCTAGTTGTATCAACATCTGCATGTAATCAATACCCGACTGTCAAATCAAATGAATTTAGTACGATTCAAAAACGTTTTGACGATATTTATTATATATTATATTTTTAAAAAGTTTTGGAACCACTGTACTAACCAATACGAGTCAGGCACAGAGCATAAGGAGTGAGAGGAATACAACAGTAGTGCAATATCATATTTATTTCTTACAGTGAATTTTGGTTGCCATACAAGAAGTCTTGAGGATTTTGGGGGGGAGGGGCGGGAGGAAGGAAGAGTGCAGTTACAGGAATTTCTCTCTCTTTTCATTTCAGTAATTAGTTGACTCTATGGTGATTCAGTAGCACAAAATTACAGCAACATAGAAAACATGAACACAACTCTTTGCACAAATTACCCCCCAAAAAACAAAAACATCTTAGCTTCTATGAGGACTTAATCAAATAATAAAATCTATCAATGAAAAAAAGAAAGAAAGAAAAAGAACAAGTACCCAAATGTTGGACAATGATAAGGTGGGAGCAGTGTTTCGAAGGGGAGTGGAAGTGGGTTAGTGAGCCATGCCGGTCCTAAACATGGCCTGGTGGACAGCCACGCCACGGTGATGCTCTTTAGATTCCTACTACTCTACTCAGCTCTATATTTCCACAGAGAAAACAGCTTGGTGATCTGTTGGTTCCCATAAAAGTCAACAGCCACCACTATTCTTTTTGGTGGATTTATGCATGTATACACATATATAGTTTTAATATATCTTTCTACAATGATGGCCTGCTTAGATTTACACAATTGTCTTCATTTACACACGTTGCACACCCTTGACTCAGGTATTCCAAGAAATGAGAGAATTCTAGTCAGGCAGACGGTGGTCAGAAATACCTGGTTTTTGTGGTCACCGATTGGCCAAAATATCTTAAGTCTACTACAGCGGTAGAGTACCTAGGCATGACTTCATTAAACACTGACAAGTGGTCATATTGTGATATATAACTTTAAAATAGGAAAATAAAACACAACCAAGAAGATTCATTCAGAATAAATATTGCTTCTTACATAACCCATAAATCTAATAGTACCCACATTTTAACTATATAGTATTTGTTTTTGGCAATCCACACATGAGTGTTGAACACGTTTGTTCAGATAGCCTCTATAAAATTTCATAGAACTCTATACAAATCTTTAAAAATACTGTGCTTTTCTACCCCCTCAGACACTTTGTTGTTAGTTTGAAAATAAGTTTTGTCCAAACAGGAACAGATTATAGCAGCATTGTCCCGTGCGAGCCGTCCGTCTCGGCCCGCCTGAAAAAGGTCACTCTCTCTCTCTGTCGACCGCCAGTGATCCCTTTGTCGTCATCTGTTCATCGGTACACTGCCACACAGGAGGAGGACGAGGGGTCACCAGATGAAGGTGGGGCCTGGATCATTCCTACCTATAACTTAGTGAATGCAAACATACAGCATAATGTTCACAGAACACAGAGTTGTGTTGTATGTTTCATTGTCTCCCCTCAAAGCTGCACCTAAATGGAGCTGTGGAGATGTGCGGTATGACAACAAATAAAAAGGGGTGACTTTTGTAATGACTGTTTTTCTTTAAAGTAGGCTCTTAGATATATAGACGTCTGTGTGTCAGGTGGAACAGTGAGCTGTTTAAGGCGTCCTCTGCAGGATGTTGGGCAGTGAGCAGAGCCACATCAGGTCATCAGGTCAGCTCTGGCAACTAGAACAGAACTCTAATAGAATTTCTTTTTTTACTCTAAACCTTTATCGGAGCTATACATATAATTAAATAGACACTTCTGATCCTGTTAGACACTCTTATATACACGATTCAACACAATACTGTATTTGTGACCAGCCTTTACTCAGTTTCGGCCTCTGGAAATGCTGGTTTCATTTGAATTGGACAAATTGGAAACACTGCTGTCACTACACACAGCAAGACTCAAAAGGACTGTAATCAGCGTTTCCTTTGCTTTAGGAGCTGAGTATCGTCAAAAACTTGCCAACACATCTGGTAACACATCTGGTTGGAGTTTTGCAGTCCCCCTGTCCGCTTAGGCCTGATGGCAGCTGGCCAATCAAAACAGAGTATGATTTGTGGCAGGGCGGCTCAAAGAGGCTGTACTGACAAAACAAAGGGAGGCCCGTTTTCACCCAGTGTGTACAGTAGGGCAGGGGAGAACGCAAGTGCATCAATGTGGAGTTTTTTTTTTTTTTTGCACATTTGCACATATCTAACAATTAGTCGTATCCCTCCGGCCTTCTTCACGTATTGTGAGCAGATCTGTGAAGGCTGTTTAGGGAGAGAAGCTTGGTCTCAAACACACTTTGACTCGGTCTGCGACTGAACAGACTCTTTCCACTGCACAGTATGGGAGTCATCTCGCTGTTGGGCTCTCAAAATTCTTTGTAGTTCTGTTGTAAAAACCTCAACTTCTACCATTCACACACACACAAACACACACAAACACACACACACACACACACACACACACACACACACACACACACACACACACACACACACACACACACACACACACACACACACACACACACACACACACAGCGGGTGTGTCAATCATTAGTGTTATTGTTGTTGGGCCAAATGAATGTCTAATGTTGACCTGCTAATGCTGGAGTGGAGGGAGATTTAAAAGAAGGAAGTAGAAAAGGAGAGAACAGCTCTGGTTTCCCTCTACTGTGGCCTGTATGGATCTGTGGATAGACTGGAACTAACTGGGTCTAATGACATCTTGGGTCAGATGTTTAACACACACACACACACAGAACTTGAAGGAAAAGTCAGGAGAGGACAATAACAACCCTTTGGTCTGAGATGTTGGGTCAATATTTGAACAATCTGAACGTTCATGTCGCTGTTCCTCACACTTTGTTACAAACGTCCTCATTATTACTCTTGGACTCGTGGATATCGGGGGATGATGAGGTGGCGGCCGGGCGGGTTTTTACTGGCGCCCGCTAGAAAGAAAGACGAGATGGAATGGCAACCACCGCTGGCCACTCTGCTCTTTCTCTCAGGAGAGTAGTAAGGGTGTGTGTGTGTGTTTCTGTGTGTGTATAGGTGCTCAGGATGTTTGTGAAGACAGCGTGTATTGTCTTGTTTGTCAAGATGTGGCTCTGTGCACAAACGGTGCGTGTATGTATCTGTGTGCATGGACACAACGTATGGATTAGTATTTGTTTGAACAGGTCAGCTTATGTTCATGTGTTCAGCAAAAAAAGGAAATCGATCTCGGATTTTCTCTACAACCTTAGACACACCCAGAAATATAACTCTGGTAGGATTCTAGTGAAGAAATATTATTCTCTGAACAAACTAGCAAAGATAGAAAAGGAGCAACGACCAGCTCAGCTGGTTTGTCATGCACCCACACTGAGGTGTACGGAAAAAGTCTGAAGTATTCCAAAGCAGGTGGGTGAGAACGAGTCTTTAAGTCAAATCAACTTCCAGACAAGTTCTTTCTCCAGAGGTTGAGGACCAACTTTTCTTGAGTTTTTTCCTGGGTAGTCCTTCATTCTGGCCTCCTCTGCTTTCTCTCTCCTGGATGTGACGAGGCAGCTACTCTTTCCTCACTCTTCCCTCCTGATATCCCATGATCCCCTGATGCTCAGCACAGTGGGAAGGAGGAAGAGGCCGGACGAGACCAGAGCACTGAGATGAGGGCGACCAAAGAGGATGAGACGGGACAAAAAAACAGCAAGAGGCAACATCAGTTTGGACAAAACTTTAACCCAGGTCCATCATTGGAGATCATGACTGATGAAGAGATTGGTCAGTGATGGGTAACACCTCCCTCTCCTTTGCCCTGATTCCACTTATCCCGACCCCCACCCCCCTCTCCTCGGGGCTTATCTGTCCTGCAGCAGCTTGAGGGCCCTCTCGATGTTCATGCGGTGGCCCACCCTCGTCACACCCAGGTCTATCAGATCCTCTTTCTGCAGAGAGAGGAGGTGGGCACCCTCAATTTCATTGTCCAGGAAAGCGTCCCTGTGCTCCCCCAGGTTGAGGCTCTCCAGCCAGTCCGCCACATCATGCTTGCTCCACAGCTCCATGGGCTTGGTGGCGAAGGGCTTCCCAGAGGCCGCCACCGCCTGCATCAGTGTGAGCGGCGACGGCGAGCGGGAGCTTCCGCTGCCGCCGCATGAAGAGCTCAGGCTGTAGGCGCCACCGCTGCCCATGGGCGGAGTGGGCAAGCCAAACACGTCTGTGAGCGTGGGCGACACAGAGGGCGGCAGTGAGGAGCAGGGGGTCAAGGAGGAGGCGGAGTCTGGCGGGCTGCAAGGGTGGGTTTGTGAGGGGAGGCTGCTGGGAGGGGTGGAGGTGAGGGCAGCAGCTGTGGCGTTGCTACGTATTCCTGAGTCTTCAGCAGGAGGCCTGCAGGGAACAGAGAGGAGCTCAGGTTAGTTTGGGCTCACGTGCTGCTGAGATGGACGCACATACATGAAACACGGCTCTAAAGCTCTAAAGCAGCTTGTGCCACCACTGAACAACAGATGAATGCTGGATAACAGGAATGCTCATTGTCTTCATGGACAGTTAAACCCCATTGATGATCAGAGACTCATTGTTATGAACTTCTTCCTCTGCTACTTTGATGGTCTGTTATTACACCCTGTGTGTGTGTGTGTGTGTGTGTGTGTGTATGTGTGTGTGTGTGTGTTTGTGTTTCTGCTGTCTTTGAATCATTGTGAAACTATTTTCAGGAGCTCATCTTGGCCAATCGTTAATCAATAAATCATTAACCTTATCCTTTTGGGTTACTATTTTAATACTGAAATAGTTTTTCTTTCAATACTTTAAAAACAAACAGTTATTAGTCACATAATGTTTGTTTGTTTCAAAACTAAAGTTTCATTTTATAGCCCTTCTGTATTCTGACATTGATCACACAAACTACTGGATCCGTGATAAATCATGGATCCAATGACTCTCCATCCTTACGGATCACTAAGGCCTTTCAGCAGACACCAGTAGGGGATTTTCACACTAAAGTGTCAGGAAGTTAGAGCCAGTTGCTGGTAGAGATCCCCTCAATATACGTCTGGCTTTGGAAAGACATTTAACATTCATGTCAAATGTGTTAAGTCTGTAATAATGGCCCACAATAAGCAAAAGCACTGGTATAGTCATGATGTGTATGTTGTCTTGAAAAGTTAAAAGATGAGATCATTATCCTCCGGCTGGCCAATTCATTATTGAAGAGCTAGACAGTAATGCTGTAATGCTGTGAATAGAACCCTAGGTGGCAACATATCTATACTATTGCTCAACTGACAGCAGCTAATGTTAAACCACACTGGGCCCAAATTTCAATCTTTTTTCAGATGCTTAACTTTATACTGAACTAAAGCTGAATAGTTTCTTTTGTGCAGTGATGATGTCATAACTTTTCAATGAATGCGGCTGGCAAAATTGAAGCAAACTTCAGTTTAGGGGGAAATTTGTTTTGGATCAAAGAAATGTGATTCATTGAGGTTTTCCTCTACATTGGCAGGATATAAAGGCTTTTCCAACGTCAAACTGACATATGAATGTTATAAAACTCAGGAATGTGAGAAGATAATAAATGCTGGTGTATGACAGAATGAGTGAAGGAGTTGAGGCCTCTGCATGCTCACTGCTGCCAGAGGGAAGCCTGCAGCTTTCATTTCAGCCACTAACTCTAAATGGGTCTGTGAGTGTGTGTGTGAGTGTGTGTCTCTGTGTCTCTGTGCACACAACAGCAACATGCGGAGGGGAAGGTTAGCTACTCTAACCTTTTCATAGCCTCGCATATTTCAAGGGGGAAGCAAACAGAATATTGACGTCATACGAGTGAGGAAGCCATTTTGGAGTCAAATAAACCCTCTGGAAACGACGTTCTTCATCCTGGAAAAGCCAATATTAAACTGGCTAAATATGAAGTGTGTGATTCTTGCTATTGCTGACTTAATTATTAAGAAAACAATCCTGTTCAGAGGACCGAAACACAGAAAAGACTTTGACACAGTGAGAGAGACATCAACCTTACATTACCTGCGATCCCACATGGAGGAGGTTGATGGATGGAGCAAGCTAAGCAGTGACAAAGAACGACACGCCCCACCGCAACACACACACACACACCACGCAGAATAATCACACCATCCTTCACCATGCCCTCAGGATTTGTCCGCTGTACACTGATGATTCTGCCAATTATGCATTGATTGAATTTGTGCTAACGCGAAGCGATTCGGTCTGAAACGAGCCAATTCAGACCTCCTCTCTGTCAAATGGTACTTTTCCACCATTTGCCAGGCCCTGCGTTTATCCTAGTTATTGTTCTCCGCTACGTCAAACATATGGAGCAGCCGGAGGGGAAGTGAAGGAGACTGAGGGTCGTTCTGCCGAAATGGAACTGGGCCATCGCTACGGCGCCGTGCTCACTGAAAACTTACACATTCACTTTTCAACACCAGCTTTTCCAACGGGAGGTCGAGGTGAGAAAATGGGGATGGACGAGATGTGACGGAGAGACAGAGGACAAATGTGACGTTAGACATTTCATACAAACACAAAGCACGAACAGAGACACGTACGTGATGTAATAGGGGTTGTGAGACATCAAGCACTGATATAGAAGCCCATCATACCAGACTTTTGTCTTTAGCATCCTTGCTCCAAAGTCTCATCTGTTTATGTAAATAATATCTGGGTTCTGTCTAACTTCTGTTCATTAGATCTCATACTCGTGTTAGAGAGTACTTCTCCATTTCTCCATTCTCCTCTCTGGATGGCAGCTGTCCTGCTCCAGTCTTATCATTCTAAACAGTTAAAACACTCAACACTTTATTTCATGTCATTCCACTTCCCAATTCTGGGTCACAGCCACTCATCCAACAGCAGCGGGTCGGACTGAACGACTCCACACACTTAACCTAACATCTGTCAAGCACCTCACTAATTTGTATTTCTATCATCTATGAAGCACTTTTTTTGTTCCAGCAGTTAACTTGATGTGTGTGTGTGTGCCTGTTGGACTAATTAGCACAGTGCCTGGTTTAGCAGAACTGACCTTATTGCCACTTCTTGCAGCTACGAAAAGTCATGTTAAAATGAAATAGGCCAATGCTACCCTGTGAAACTCTCACACTGCCCAAAGTCCTTCAGGTTTGCACAAAATACATGTTTAATATTACAGCAAGGTTTATGGACAATGGTTATTTCATTACTATAGAAGTGGCAGAGAGTTGAGGGCCATCACTTCCTCAGTCATTATGAACAGACTGAAACTAAACACTGCATCGTCAGGAGAGGGTATGGGACTGTGGAGGAAGAGTATCTCTTGTGTTTATCCTGCATTTTACTGGAAAAAACATTCACAATTTAATATTTTTTTCAGCAATATTCGATGTATTCAGAACTACATTGTTGTTGGGCTGGCGCTCTTATTCACCACCAGATGTCAGTAGAATGTAACACACACTTGCTCCTAGAACTTTGACTGACATCACAAACTCTTTTTTGGTTTTCACAGCTGGGTTTTAGCCCAGATGCACTGGCACTGTTAAGCAAGCACACAACTTTGTGAGAGTTTATTAACAAGGAGACAATTGAGTGAGCTCGTAAATTTAAGCGACCTCTGATTGAAGACGTGAACACACAGGGGCCCAACTGTAAGTTAGGTTAAATTTTAAAAGAAACAAGATGAATTGTGTGTAGGTTTGGGTGAACAGCTGAGCTTCCTTCATTCCACGCTTTCCCATTTTTATGTGTCATTGTGTTTATCTTCTTGTATTCCTCATTCCTCCACAGAGTCTTACCCAGATTTCAACACATCTTTTAAGCCAAAATGATTTCCTAGACGTGGAGCAGAGCAATTAATCCTTTTAATAACAAAACTGTGACTTGAAAACAGTGCAATTTTAAAATCACAAAGCTGCAACTTTAATTATAGCCTCAAGCTTTTTACCAATGATGTGTTAAAGAGGTTAAATTAAATGTACGGGCAAATGACACTTCTGTAGATGAATTTGACCAATCAGAAATATCCAAGAAGCGTAATAAGCGAGTGATGCTGAGCTCTGGGTATCTGTGCTGGGAGACCTCACCACAACCCAAACCACACATCGCATGACGCCCAGCTTCTTTCTAGCACACAAGCTCACGCATACGAACTCACACTCATTGGCATGCATGCACACACTGCCTTTATTTATAGAACTTCAACGTGCGCGCACACATACACACGCATACAGATTGACTCCACTGTGCTCGGTTACATAACGGTGGCCTATTTAAGCAGCACTGCACGTGACCTGTGTGAGATGATGTTGAACTCTGCTAAGGGTTAGGTCTCTCTCCCTCTCGCTCTCTCTCTCACACTCTCACTCTCACTCACACACACACTTGCACACACAAACCCCTCCTCTGATTCATACTGACATCACTCCTGCAGGTCTCAAGGCTGCTTTCATCAGCCGGTTGCTAAGCAACCCTTTCGTCCACAGGCACAACCAACGCACATTTAATCTGGGAAGCTAAGAGACAGGGATAAAAAATGAGAGAATGAGAAATACAACAAATGTCCAATGGAGAAATGTGAAGTTAACAATGATTTTAACACACTGAGTAAGAAAGGGGGAACAGAGACAGAGCAGCATGGTCAGAAGCAAGGGAGCAAGATGTAGAGAGAGAGAGAGAGACAGAGAGACAGAGAGACAGAGAGACAGAGAGAAAGAGACAGAGAGAAAATGTAGTGAAACATGGAAAGCCATCTGGATGTGGAGACCACCAGTGCCAAGCATGACTCCACCCCACAGAAATGAGCCTCAGACCAACAACATGAGAGACCAGAGGAAGAATTCTGATCTTAGAAGAAACTTCAACCACAGCTATTTATCTCCAACAACGTTGTTATAAACAACCCGACTGTACAGGTCATCGGCCCAAGTCACCATCCCCTCGTCTGCTTAGACATTTTTTCCAGGTGTGTATCACATTCCATTTCCCAATTCAACATTCCTTTCTTCTGTCTCCCTCTTTCTTTCCCCCCTCTTTCTGTATCAAAAAACGATATTTTACGAAAATTTACAGCAGAGACAACTAATAATCATACTAATGACGTGTTGTTTGGCGTCTAATTCTGTATCAACACACCTATGTTACGGCTCCAGCAGAGGTTTAAAATAATAAGAAAGTTATCGGTAGGTGAATGTAGTGATGCACTCAATCAATCAAATGACACCTAGGAAACGCTTCCACCCAGCACCAGTGTAGCTGTCTGCAACAAAAGGCTCAACATCTTTGCAATGACTTGCAACACTGAAACAGATGGATCACAATTTGTGTCTCTGTCTGCAGTTTCTTCCTGCTTCCTCCTGATATGGCTCTGAAGGCACAGATTACAACTTTTGTGATATATCTATATCTGTCTCCAACATTATGCCATGAACTTAAAAGATCAGTGTTATCATAGTTTGCAGAAGGAATTGATATACCACCTATGTAGTAAAGGAGAATAGATATAGGATATAAAATACAATGTGGCATTTTCTACAGATTTCTGGGCTCTTATATCCACTTGGGGGGTTTGAACACCCATATTTTCTGTAAAAAAGATTCTGGCCTAAAACTGGCCTCATATTTGGTGGGTGTGTCTAACCATTAATATCAGCGTATTACAGAAGTAACAGACCAATCACAACAAAGCTTTAAGAACCTATGAGCTTCTCTTTACAGGGTGCATGACTATAGAAAGTCATCTTCAGGTTCAGAACACTTGACGATGTTCAACTTATACTGCCTACTGGGATAAACTAAAAATAAAGGAAAATAACAATAGTAGTAATATAATAAAATAGAGTAATATGTCCTCTTTTACTCAAAGGAGTTGTACTTAAAATTGATCCTCACTCGCAGGCAAATTCATGCTAATTCAGTTAATTAAGTGGAAAACAAGGCTTTGGTGTGGCATGATAACAGCTGATGAAACCTACCTGGGATGGAAGATGGAAGACATAAAGTACATGAAGAAAGGAGAGATGAAGAGACAACAGGAGACTTGGGAAAATGGACATGAAGATGGAGAGGCGTGAGCTGAAATGAAATGGGTACAAGGTGTAAAGGTCAACAAGCATGACTTTGATCTACAGAGAGAGAATATGACGCTAATGTGATGGCCTGTGGCAGGAAGCGTGAAGGAGAGGACATAAGCAGATGTTGGGCATCTTTGTGTAATTGCCAAACGTATTACCAAACGTATCACGCAGAGGATTCAACTCTCTGTGCTTTCAACAACCTCTGATGAATGATGGGACCATTCATTCAAAATGCATGGGGCCATTGAATTATTGATTATGCTTTTTATTTCCTTCTCATACAGAGAAGCTGTGAGATTAAAAAAGCATGAACTGAGATGGCTCAGGTGTGAGGACCATCAGAATCATGTTCCATTCACACCAAATATGAGTCCTACATGTTGTGAACTAAAACCGAGGATGAACAGAATATAAATCTCAGCCAGCTACATGTGTCATCTCACAGCAGCAGGAAATTCATTGTCTGTACATTTGGCCTCACATCACAGCTGTAAAGTCAAGAAGAGGAAAGAGTCAGCGGTAAAGAAGAGGTTCCACAAGCACAACTCAGACTGACCACAACTCACTGTGTATATATCACAAATTGAAACCAATTAAAAACCTTAAATTGATACAACACAAACAACCTACTCTCTGTGAATCCAACTTATACTGTATAAGACTGATTCAGCTTTGGTTGTTGTTACAGTATACATAATGTATACTTCCACAATACTACAATTTATACAAAAGCCACAATTTACCCCCACAGCCTAGAATCTAGGAAACAGAAACAAGCAATAAGGATATTACACTATACACTAATCCAATACTGAGTAATGTGATCTATGTACACACATGTGGCACAGATGATCACAAGGTCACAATGAGGACATACAGTAAATGAAATGTAACTATCTGTCACATTCAGGAAAGAAAGTTGACTTGTTCTACGATTGGAAACTTAAGTTTACCTTGTTCCGAAGGCCCCCCTGGTCCCCGTGGGGGAGTCGAGGCTTTCTCCCGACTTGGTCGGCCTGTCACGATTCATGTGCTGTAGAATAGAGCTCAGCTCAGTGATAACCGTGCTCTTGGTGTCTGGTGTGGATGGGGGGCTGCGCAGCTCTGAGGCCTGATCGCCCCACAGCTTGGATGTTCTCTGAGTAGGAGTCCTTGGAGGTTCAGAGGATGAAGCAGGAGGAGGGGGCTCCAGGGGCTCTTCAATGAGGGCATCGTGATAAAGAGAGGTTCTGTTGATGACAGACTTGCCTTTGGGTTTGGGTGGCACAGGCGGTCGATCCACCAGGAAGGCGTGCCCATCTGCAGTGGCATAGAGGCTCTCCAGAGCACTGTCACAGAAGCCCCCCTCTGAAGACAGGGTGGAGATGCTGGAAACGGTGCTGGTCGTCTCCATGTGCTGAGGATCTCCACTACTGCGGCTGTCTACCTCCTCAATACCAGAGTCACCCACTACAGACTCAGCATCGGGGGCAGGAGGAGGATAGGCGGGGGGTATGCTGTTTGCCATGCGTTTGAGTTGATCACTGACAGGTGGAGGAGCGTGTGTGTGATAGGGGGGTAGTAGAGGTCCCCCGTTCCGTCTCTGCTGCTGGATCATCTCTGCAATGGCACTAGCCTGATCATCAGGAATGTCAATACTGTTGGCAAACTCCAGTGGTGGGGGGAGGGGCTCAGAGAAGTCAAAGTCCTCATCAATGTCGACTGAGGCTAAAGGGGGAGGGGGGATGCGAAAGGGCAGCTTTACTGGTTCATCTATTGACTCGCCCAAAGGTACGTTCCTCCTCTGAGACGGTGGCTGAGGATTGAGGGGAGAGATGGAGATGTTTCCTGGATCAGGTTGGTTGGGGTCCTTCAGCTCAGCTGGTCTGTTGCTGTCCTGCCCATCCATTTCTGTGGTGTTCAGGTTGACCTTGTTTGCTTCTGTGCTGGTGTGGACCATGAGCAGCCCTGTTGACTTGGGCTGTGATGTATCTGCCACGTCTGCCGGTGCACTCTTCCTCTCCTCTACTGGCTGCTGCTGACACTCTTCCCTTGCTCTGTCTGACTCATACTTCTGTTCTGTCATCTGCCTCCGCAGGCCGCCTCGGCCAGGCCGCCCCATGGTTGCTGAGGAGATTGCTGCAAAACTTGTCTCTATTCCAGACCGTAGTTTGGTATCAATAAAAAGAGGTTGGTTGAGGTCCGGTTTGTGGCTTGGCTGAACAGGGAGGGACTGGGCTTCGTGCTTGGATGCTGGCTGAACGTGAGGAGGATTTGGCTGATTCTGAGGATGGTTCTGCTGATCATTCATGGCTAGATCACGGGCTGCCAGGGCCAGAGCAAGTGGAGATTTAGGGTCCAAAGGCTTGCCAGTGACAGGATGGAGGTAGGTCCCATTGGCCCTGTAATGGCTCTTAGGGGGAGTAGCTGGGAGACTAACTGGACTGTCCAGGTTGGGACACTGACCTGTCCTGGTGTTTAAAGGCTCCCGAACCACTGTGGGCTCAGGAGTGTTAAAATCTGTCATGTTGCCACTGCCGCCCCCAACAGGGCGCCCAAGCTGCGATGCGGGGGGTGGAGCCAGTATCCTTCTAAGCCTCTCATCACTACTGAACATACCCTCATCAATAGACTTAGACTGGCGAAGGCGAGGGGTTGGGGTGAGACCACTGATGTCATCATCCGCAATGTCTACTGACTGGAAGGCAACTGAGTTCTTTCTTGCCTCTAACCTCTTCTCTCTGTCCCGTACTGCCCCAGCAATAGCTGCCGCAAAAGGGTTACCTAGAGACATGGGGTCTTCAGGACGCAAGCCCCCACTTCCCCCAATAATGGGTGTGAGAGGTGGGTGTTCAGGGGTGGTGGGCTCAATCTCCATACTGCTACCCTGGCTGCTTTTGCCACTGCTGCTGGTCGATGGCTCCTTGACGATGATGGTAGGAATGGGGATGGACGAGAATGTTCGCTCTAGTGGCGTGGTAGGCATGGAAACCGGGCCTGAGGGGCTTGCTGGCATGTGACATGTTTTCTCAGGGCTGTCCTCAACGTTGGACTGCTTCACTAGCATACCCTTTCTTCGAGCTGGTTTGGCTGGCACATACAGTGTCTTATTGCCCACCTCGGAGTAAGGGTTCTCAGGCACCGGTGCGCGTCCTCGAGTGCGTGTGCTATCAAACTGCTCTGAGCTCTGGCGGAAATAGCCGCGCCTTAACGTACTGACATCAGTAGTTCGGCTAATGGTGGTCACTGCATTCAAGGGTGATTTCTGGGAGAAACTAGGCCGAGTGGTGCCATAGCTTTTGGCTATAGGACCACCTGCTGAGTTGTACCCAGGTGGCGAAGGGGGTGACATTCCTGGGGGAGGAGGGATGTCCTCCGATGTGTCAGGCATAGAGAGGCTGCGGGCGAACTTGAGCAGAGGGGGTGTGAGGAATCCCTGCTTCTCATCCTCCATTGTACCTAAGATAAACGAGCAGAGCAAAGAGAAGAGACTTAGAGATTTGTTAGGGACCTGGGGCAGACGTGGCTATTCATCACTTTCTTTGTAGCCACATCTTTCTATTAAATTCTTTTACAGCGACCGGAAACTCAAGAATCGAGAATTTCCACTAAAACATGTGTTAATTGTGTACTTATTATTGTCTTGCTGATTCTTGGAACGGTTGCACATTGTTTAATGAGATAAACGTAACTTTTCCAAATACATACTATTGATTAGACTTGAGAAAACTCTGATTTGCCAACCTGTTGGGCAGAGCGAATCTCATTTGGCTGTTCTTCTCTAACCTAGATTCAAGTGGGCATTTGCATGCATCGCCATTCCAGCCAGGAATATAAAACCAAATTTGGCTCAGACAAATCACCAATGGTATTTCTTAGCGTGCCAGCAACCTCAGGTGAGTCTTCCAAAATGAATATCAGAACAAGTGATATAATTGTAACTGTAAAATCAATTTGCGAATCCATACACTGTGAATCACGGGTGTTGTTTTCCCTTTCATTTGGCTGTTGTGTTGAATCAATTTGAAGTAAATCTGAGCTCATGGCTCAAACATGGTGTTGTTTTGTTGTACATACAAAATGCTTCGTTTCATTCAATGTTTGTTTGGAGCTGTGTTGCCTTGTATTAGGTTAATGTTGTTTGAGCTCAACTTCACATACTTTATTTGCATGGTTGAACAAAATCTACACTCAAAGATTCACTTTGCTGTACTTGTGAACTATATTATCAGTGTGATCTACTGTGTCAAATTTTTCCTGTTGGAACTATAATGTGTTTAATGTACTGAAATCTGCGCTGAAAAGGCATGCATGTTGTTACAACAATGGCACAGAGAATCAAGAGGCTGTGGATAAAATTAACCTACATGACGTCCCTCTAGTTGAGCATTAAGAATGAGGTTTCAGCATATGTTTTATGACCTCCAGTATTATCGGTTGAAAGCACACTTTGCTGACTGGATCATTCTAATTTATCTATAATTAGCTTTAATATCTTCAGCCTGCACAATCAAAGTCCTCAGAGCATTATTACAGCAATATGGGAACGGCACAGGGCAATGCACGTGTAGCACAGAACTTAAGCTGAGACACAGACACAGACACAGACACAGACACAGACACAGACACACAGACACAGACACACACACACACACACACACACACTGACAGTACCTATGGACTTTTGCTTTTTGATAGTTCCTTTCTCAGGTATCCCCAGGAAAGCCCCTGGCACAGTGGGTGGCACCACTGCTACTCCCTGGCGGTCATGATACATGGACTGCAAATCAGAATGTTGCTGTGTTTTTAGAATGAATTGATTTACATGGACACACTTCATGCTGACTGTGCAAACACTCATTAGTTTCAGTTAGTCATTACAATTACGTATAAGACAAATTCATTTTCCATGATATATGGGTAAGGCTCATTGCTTTTGCTTTCTATTAATTTTAAGAACACACTGGACCTTTTTCCAGATGCAAACAGACACTGTGCTACCCACACTGAGAAACCATGGGTAAATTAGGTCATCACCTACATTAAAATAAATGTAAAAAGGAGTCCAGTCAGTGCTTTCAAATGACATGAAAACTGCAATTGTATTATGTTTAAAGCAATAAACTGCTTCTTTGAGCACATTATATATTCACCATAATGTGATTGAAATCATCAGCACAAAGCTTGCAGAATCCCATTCCTTCCATGAATATCGATTGATTGCATTTCTGCCCTAATTGCAGTATAGACAAAGTAAGTGTAGAGTCATGTATCTAAAAATATTTTGTGACACACAGGCACTAACTATACATCTTCAAACTTCTACCCAGATTCTTTAGAATTCATTTCAATTGGAGCAGAGGTAAAAGGTAAGACGTTCCAACCCTGGTTCCTCCAGCTTTAACACACAATTAATCAATGGCGAGGGTTCCTGTTCTTGTAGTAACACTAATGACTCCTGTTGGACCACAGCCTAAACAGGCAAAATAACGAGCAGTAAATATTGAACAAGAAATGAACTGTATGGATGTTCTGACTTTGCACGTCTAATCTTAATTTACTTACGTTCAAATCACTGGCCGTAACCAAGCAGCGGCTGGATGGGCGTGGCTTGATTGTGGCTATCTTCATATCGACCGCCGCCGCCTTCTGGGCATGCGTCATCTCGTCCACTTTGTCTGTAAACACAAAGCTGACCGTAACGCATGAGAAACAACCGTGACACCAATCACAGATTTCACTTGCAAAGCCTGCAGGAGATCTCATGGGCCAAACGCAAGCCAGTCATTCTCAGTGACCCTTTGCTGTGCTTCCACACTGAATTGCGGATGAAACTGAAACAGAAAACATTGAAAACACATTCGGGGAGGAACAGGGGGACTGTGATGAAATGTGTCAGGTGAAGCCGTGCAAGCTCTTTCCAAACAGCCGACTCAGCAGCATCATCCAAATTTCAGAGTTGTTCCCTTAATGTCAAACGAGCAATGAATGTTAAATCTGTCAAGTTTGCCACCATCTTTCCCAAACATTTTTCGAGCATGTGGCGAGGGAAAGGCATCAACGGCAAATTTGGCAGGATTGGACTTCCCTCTGGTGTGTGATGACGCCATCAGATAAGAGTCCACCTGAGGGGTTTTGCTCAGAGAAGCTACGTGCTAGCCCTCGTCTAGCCTCTGTTCATGGCCCTGGCTAGCTCTGTCTAGTAATGTAGAAGCTTCCATGCATCAGAGGTGTGATTACTTAGAGTGACTTGGAAAACAATCCTCTTCTTCTGCGCATCTACACACAGAGGAGAGGAGTGGGGAGGGGAGAGGTGGGGAGGGGAGGAAAGGGGAGGAGAGGAGCGTCATTGACCTTAACTATGGTTAGAACTGAAACACACGCGCGCATATACATACATACATACACACACACACACACTCACACACACACACTCTCACACACACACACACACACACACACACACACACACACACACACACACACACACACACACACACACACAAACACAAAGAAAAAGATGCACACTTCCTCTGTTATCGGTCTCCCACTTGCAATGCAGCTACAACACATCAGACATGCACTACCGTTGCCCTGGAAACCAACTGAGCAAAACATTTCCTGGAATAAACCCCCCTACACAAACACACATACTCACACACACACACAGAAATCTTCTGGATCCCACTGTAGTTACAGGCAGAGTCCCTTCTGGAGTTTAAGAATAATCTGAAATCATTGGATTTGTAATTGGCCAACTCTGGTTCATCTCGTTATTATGATATGATTAGTAGAGCAGAAACAATGATCACAAGCTGCCTTAACAGTTACATTCACTTCTGGAATATGAGAAGTTTGTGTTTGGAGCAAGTGGGGCGACATCAGTCTGAACCTGACTGTGTCATATGAAGTGTACGTCACATGATGTAGTAATCATGTTTTCAGGCTCTTTCCTTCGTCTCTGTCTGTGCAGGGCGCCCAAGATGAATTTCAGTTTTTCTGTCTTTTCTACTTCGGAGCTCACCCCTGGCTTTAACTGGAACAAATAGCTGGTTGAATTTCCCATTTTCCTTCCTACTCTGCTTTAAGATAACGAATGCACCAGCCTTTCTCAGTCTTTTGGATTACACTGTGAGCTGTTTTCTAGGTCTGATGTATATTTGGGCCGTTACTCCAAACATCTCTTAACATTAACATAAATTGAAGCATCTATTAAGGGGCACAGCTAAAGCTGTTTGCTGGCGCTTCCATCCATGATGCAGTGTGATCCATAATTGTGTAACACAGAGACAACACAGAGCTTACAAACACACACAGGCATGAAATTGACAAAGGGACAACAAGAGAAGATATACAGGAAAACAGACGAAAGACAGAAGATCTTTTTCAGACATGTGAAATGAACAAATGCATACGCACAGCACAGTTTCTCTTTCTCTGTCTCACACACACACATACACAGACACACACAAATATTGCTATAAGTAAAGTGGATTCTTCAGTCTTGTTATGTTGATGATTTTTAAGGGGTTTGAGCCGTGAAATTCTCCAAGACAATAAAAAATGTGGACTTGCAGCCTTTGGTGGCGCAAATGAAGATTCTGAATCTGCCTACATTAAATGTTTTGGAAACACTCCACTGTCCTTTTAATCAAAAACAACACACTAGTCAGCATCCAAGCAGTGCAACATCTTGAGACTCACTAAAGAAACAATAACCTGTGATTGCAACAAGGGACAGAGGAGCCTGACCATAAAAACCTTTCAGTTCAACATCACATTGAAACACATTACCACATTAAAACGTGCAGCAAGACCATTACGACACAAATTAATCAAATAGACACATTGTAAATCATGCAAATACTCTACGTGTGTACACCATTTAGTCGCACTGAAAGTGAAAACATCGAGTCAAACAAAACAATATGCAACTAAATCTTCAACAACTGAAACTGTTGGTTAATCAAAGTGATGGGGTGATGGGGGGGTCATCATTATTTATTGGAAATATTGGGCTTGTATTAAACAGGACTACAGTAACTTACCACTTTTCTTCTTCCTTAGAGTGGCTTAAGGGTGACAAAGAAGAGATTTCTGAGTTTTTCAAATAAAAAGAAAAACCCCTAACCACAAAATAATACATTTGGCTTTTGGATATTTACAAATACCAGGATTAAAAGTGTTCCGTTTAAATGTCCATCAAGTCATAAGTGCTTTGAAGGTTTATTATTGAATGACATTCCCTGGAAATATATAAGCAGGAATTTTCTCCTCTTGTCTCTGTGCTTCTAAGTAAACAGCAACATCCTAATGCCACACACTAAACATGTGAGGTATTCTTCCTGGTAGATGTGCTTCCGTGTATCTGATTGTCCAGGTCGGTACAGTGCAGATAAAGTTTCACTGCAGATAAAGTTCAGTCAGGACCGAGATCTCTGCAGTTCCTCTGTGTGCAATGCGCCAACACACAATTGATAAAGTTAATTTAAGAGCCCTTGCAGACACATGCAGCTCTAATGCACTGCAACCGCCAGTCAAAGCACCCGACTGTCACCTGAACATCATTCAGCATCATTCAACTCACATCTGTATGTGTGGTATGCCAGGTCAGATTGCATTACAACTGCACCTTTCATTCACATGCTTTACCTTTATGTGGACAATGCATGAATGTAAGGTGTAGGTGAAGGGGGGCGTCAGGAAGCAGAGCAGTGCAGCATGCGTGAGAGTTTTGTGACAGGTTGTTGACGTTGAGTGATACTTTGGCTTGCTGCATGCATTACCTAATACACTAATGTCTGCATGGACAAGAACCCACATCCACCAACTCCCCCCCCCCCCACCACCTTCTTCTCAAGAACGCTGACTGTCCTCTCTGTCAGGGCAAATTAGGAAAGCATAGCACTTAAAGCATAGGGGTCATCTGATGTCATCATCACTACGCACGCACACACAATTAAAGATGAAAGACGATAACGCCATATTTATAAAAATGTATATCAGAATTTTGAATTTTGTGAACCTCTGCCAGTCTTTCGTTGCAGAGTTTATATGCGCTAACTCTGCATTTAACTTAACACATGAAAGATAACATGAAAGAACAGCGGAGAGGGGAATATTTACGAATAAAAGTCCATGCAAATGGGCGGATAGGACAGGATGAGATCACATGACGTCTCTGAGTATAAAGCAATATTTTAAGCATCAAAACAAAGCAAAGTGGCAAACAAATTATGACAATTATGGTTTGAATAAAAGCTTAATTTAGCCTCAGCGAGCCAGTGGAGGCCATAGCCCGGGCAAAATGGATGGCCAAAGGTTCTACAGCACTACTGCTTACCTTTATCCACTATTGTGAGATTAACCGATCATTGAGAATAGAGAGAGGAACACAGAGGAGTGAAGTTAGACACAGACTTCCTTATGCTGGTGTGAGAAGAAGGATAACAAGCAAGTTCTTACCTAGTTCCTCCAGTTCGGAGGTCATTGACTTGGAGCGCATAGAGAGAGCTGTGGTGGGCGCTCTCTTCGGAGGTGGGGGAGCTGAGGGAGAGAGAGGGAAAAAGAAGTGATTTCTCAGTTGGATAATGGATAATGAATGTCTTTAATACTGTTAAAAACAGTAGCTATTGAATTTTCTCCAATGTCAGGAGAGAAGAAAACAGACACTAAACAATAAATGTTCTCACAGCCCCACGCAACACGTTTACCATCTGAACAGGGCTTTATTCTAAAGCTACAATGGGTACCTTTCAACACTGACACTATGGAAACAAATATAGCACATCTGCAGTGACAATTGTGACAAAGTAAAATAAATGTAAGCATATTGCTGTGTCTACGGTTGCATTTTTTGTGTTTTTTTTTACTAACCTTTTCAGCTCAACCAGAGGCAGCAAAACTTCCAAAAAACTCACAAAAAGGAGTCCCCCTACACAACCACACATTTTAGTAATACTGCTATATATATATTAATCATATATATTAGCATGTAGCGAGTAATTCCATTTGAAGTTGTGTTCATGATAATGATGAATGAAAGTCTCTCTCACGAACGGCTCTGGTTCAGTATCAACACCAGACAAATACAGTACATCTGGGTCTTTAGCTGCCAGATACGCAGCTTTCTACACCTGTGACGTTGTTTACTTTGTCTCAATGTCATTTGGTGCTGGACAGGTAGCATGAAGTCGCGTTGAAGGGTTGCTAGAAACTGCTGCCTAAAGTTTTATATAATGGGTGGTGAGAGCTGTGGGAATCAACCACTCAGCCTATGTGTGGGTTTGATAACCGAAAACAATGAGCTTCAGTGGGTTTGGCACCGCAAGTGATGTACAAAGCTGACACAGTGAGCTACAAGCTCTAATTATGTGGCCTCAATCCAAAATAAACTGCAAAAATCAATAAAAGGACATCAGCTGTCTCACTGAATTCAAAGTTTCTTTTGCTTTTCAGGTGGGAAGCTTTGAACGGCCGCAGCTTCTCAGCCATTGTGCAGGTGCCAGCTGGAATGACCGATTGGCCGCTGACGGCGAACATTGTAGCCACAGCCAACGTTTGCAGCCAATAGGCCGTTAACTATTCACAAATCAGCTGAGGAACATTGCAGGATACACATACAGTATATGGGCTTCTTAGGACGTGTTGGTTTGGTTGTTTAATGAACATGAAGGAGGTTTCAGCTCATCAGTTTGCGTGCCAATTAAATTTCCTGGGAGCAACTCGGGGGGGAAACCAGTTCAAAGCATTATCTTCCATGTGAGGATTGGGACTCACATAGGACAGTGTGGGGGGACCCCTGCTTTACAGGAGGTTGTTGTACCTTTTTTGCGTGCTGTGTCATCGGGGTCCAGATTTCGGCTCACTGTCACCACCTTGATCAGGAGCCGGTTGGTTCCTTGGCGGATCATGTTGACCACCTGTCTGTGGCCCACCTTCACCACATTCTCCTGGTTCACCTGACACACACAAACACAACTCTTTTATTAAATGACTGATATTCCACACAGGCTTTAAGCACCTGGAACATAAAATGCTGTTAGTTTACTTCCTCTCGACAGATCAACAATAAAGTCACACCCGGAAATTCTGAAGGATCAAACTATGAGGTGTTTGCTCATTCTGACAGGATCGCAGCTGTGAGTGGATTAAATCAATATGTAATCAATTTATGGATGAATGCTGCCATGGATAGAGCATTGAAATAGGAAATATCAGTAACCTAAGTGAGGAGGGGAGAGTAGGAAAAGATGTTGAAAAATATATTGCTGCTGTCGTATCTTTGCGAAGACCGGCAATGATAACAAGCGTCAGAGTTATGTGATCTGTCTTCCTCTATCGCTCTCCCCCTATCTCTCTCTCTCTTCTTGATGATAGATAGATAGACAGACAGACAGACAGACAGACAGACAGACAGACAGACAGACAGACAGACAGACAGACAGGTAGATAGATAGATAGATAGATAGATAGATAGATAGATAGATAGATAGATAGATAGATAGATAGATAGATAGATAGATAGATAGATAGATAGATAGAAAGATAGATAGATAGATAGACAGAACGCAGGAACAAAACATAGAGTGTTAAGCAGAACTTTTCTATCAAACTCCCTATTTCAAAATACAGACAACTTTTTGCTTAATGAACAACCCGCATAATGAACACTACTACAGCCAGGAAGAGAGGAGCTGAAAGGCAAAATGGAAAAATATATGTGGTCCAAAAGGCCCATCTGAAATGCTCTTGGAAGCAGTTTGCGGTCTTTATAATAGTTTGCTACCGAACACAAACAATGCCCATGCTCGTCACCAAAGAGATCAGAAACTTCTAAAACCTCTAATTTGAGCCAGACTTTGAGCAATGTTGGTCATAAAACTGCCAGAGAGAACAACATGTAGTACAAATGAATACTCAATGATGTAATAGAATTAGTTGGAAGTTGATTTTGTGTGTTGAAAGGCTTTTAGTGGTTTCAGTTTTTATTAAATTGGCAGCAGTGTACCGTCAGTCTTGTCGCAAGTGTTGATTCGATCCAAACAAACTCTGGGGAAAAAAAGGGTTTGTGGCAAGGAATGATCAAATATCCCGAGTCTGCCTGTGAGCATGTGTGCATGTAGAAATGAACACTGGTTTTGTATTTATTTTTATGAGATAGGATGCATTTGTTGTCTGCTCCTTTAAGCTTGGCGTGATTTCATGCTGGTTAGCTCTGCCAATGTTTCAAGGTTGACAGTTCATAAAGTCGAGTGATCAGTGATGGAGCTGGATCTTGGCCAATCGGAGGTAGAGAGTGGTATGCCAGGTGAAAAGGCGCAGGCTTCGGCTTTAAAGGCTCTATCTCAAAAGTCCATTATGAGTTTTTCTACAATAAAACCTGCTGACATTTTGGCTCCCAGGACTAAAAAGTCAGAGGGAAAGGCTGGAAGATTTAAGCTCATTGCCTCGTCCCTACCGCCAACATTCATGATGACAATATTCTTGCTGGCAGAAGGAGAAAGCGACAGAAATATGACCGCTGCTCTCATAGTGAATCTTGAAACACATCCAGAGCTAGCTTGTCTGTGGCCAAAAACGCTGCTGCTGGAAATTCAGTGATAAATCAGTTCTAATCAAAGGAACCAACTGTTATCTGGACTTTTGGAATGAGACATCATATAGACACAAGGGTTTAACTCTTAAACTGCACCAGATGCATAAGGTTAGAACATAAAACAAAGAAATACAAACAGCGTTGAGTTAGATCAGAACTTCATTCACATGAACCAATCAGCCCCTTTATGAATATTCTTTCAAACTTATTTGTTATTCTTTTTGTTCCATTGTTTACTGCATGGTTCTTATAGTCTATTATTTCCACCTTGAGCATCCACATCTGACTCTGTCGCCTATCTACAGGCAACGTGTGTATGGTTGTGCAAAGCATGTGCACGTGTAGATACACACATTAGTATGCATGCGATATTCTCTCTCTCCCTCTCTCTCTTTCTCTCTCTCTCCCTCAAAGACATACAGCACATGCACGACCACATGGACAGATTTAATCTCATTACTGCTGGACTAATTTAATATGAGCCCTGCTGGACTTTTCCTCTCCTCTCCTCATGTCTCCCTCCCCCACTCTCTGTTTTACAAAGACAGTGGAGGGGGAAGAGCGCCAGCGGAGGGATGAAAGGACACACTGAGGTGGAGCAGAAGTGAGAGACTGGCCTGGAGTGATGAGAGAAATTATGGAAGGGAAAAAAGAGAGAGAGAGAGACAGACAGAGACAGAGAGAGAGAGAGAGAGAGGGAGAAATTGTGTGTGTTTGGTTGCTGTGGGGGGATTCTCTTCTCTTTGGAGTTACGTTTTAATCTAGCAATAACAGCTAGGGCATCGTGAGGGCGAACATTTAGGTAATTAAGAGAGAAATGCTCCGACAGCTGTTTCTGTTTGACCTCATCTTCCCTTGATCTCGAGTTCGCTGAAACACACACACACACACACACACACACACACACACACACACACACACACACAAAGGGACTCAGACACACACGCAAGTATAGGGGCAGCCTTATGTAATCTGCGCTGCCTTTCCACACTATTGTGGAATGCTGGAAGGGTGGATACACACACACACACGCACAGATTTTCTAGTCTGACAAAAACCTCAATAAAATCGGCCAATGTTTGGTTTAGTGTTACACTGTTGACGGAAAAAAGGTGTGAGCAAAAAATAGCATTTCCCTGACCTACTGACCTGCTCCAGGTCAAACAGATCGCTTATTAGTATTTGGTTTTATCACAAGTGACTGTGAAGTTTGGAAAACTACTTTTTCTAACTTGTGTATTGCTAGTGAGTCAGATATTTGGATACTTTCCTCTCTGCTATGGTGAATATTTATTTCTTATCTATTTCTCTGGGTTGTCTCTTTAGACTCCACTATACTTGTTTTGTGAACATGTAAATCTGTGAATTGAAAGACAATCCATTTGAAAGTGAAAACAGCTTCCAGTCATATGTTTTTACATTGAGATGTTGCCATTTAAATTTAATATTTTCAATTCAGTTTAATCAACAAAGTCATCTAACTGTGAGCGCAGCCTTCTGATGACAAAATGTTACTGAAACAATATCAAATAAAAACATTATGCTTTAAATAATAACATGATAACACACACACACACACACACACACACACACACACACACACACACACACACACACACACATAAACCCTCCAATACAGTACGGATATGAATAACTGGCCTTCTCTCAAGCAGCCTATTCAAAAGCCATTACAATTATAACCTCCATTACAGTAGTTCCACAACATTAAGCATCATCCAGCCCATTTAGCTGAACACGGGCAGCCCTGAATCCATTTGATCATCTAATCCGGTCTCATCCAGTGCAGCCAGCCCTGCTTCACACACACCGACTGATGCTAATCTGATCAACCAATGAGATAATCTGAGCGATATAGGCTCCACTTTATCTGACTAATGCTGCTAATCCATCCAGTCAGAATAATAAAGAGCCTGCGGAGAAGCTTCGACAGTTAGTGGATAGAAATACACAAATATATACACATACACAGGGCGTTGGGTATTGACTTCATTAGGGAAAGATTCTTTTGGATCTCATTTAATTTTGGTTAAAAATGTATGAAATGATGCCTCATACATGTGGAACAAGAGGAGTTTTAAGGGAAACTTTCCTCTTCTGTCTTTTATTCACATTTCTCCAAAACGCAATTTAATGTATAGAGTAACTTTGTTCTATCTGAGGTTTTAGTAGACAGATTGAGGTGGGTGTAAAAGAAGCTATTGGCTTATCGATGTCGAAATTATATATTATCCTCTATAAATCCACAATGACTCACAAATGAAAAAAACACTTCTGTGTTAAAAACAGAGGTGTGCATTGTGGTACAGAGGTGTGCGTGCTGATAAAGTGAGGTTGGTTGACACTAACCATGACGTTATTTCTGAGGAAAACGCCATCTTCTTTGAAGCAAAGTGTTTGGATGCATTTCAGGCTCAATACCTTCCAATGGAAGAAGTAAACTGACTTGACTCACAAAATGCAGCTTTTAGTGCCGCTATCCTCAGGCTTTACCTGAGTGCACCAAATGCTAACATGGGACGCATTCTACTCACGTTTATTGCATTACGATGTGAAACGTAACTGTTCTTAATCAAGGTTACAGCGGCATCATCACTGATAAATAAAGTAGAGAAAAGTGTGTGGGAGTGTGCAGGTATTATAATGAAAACTTCGAGGTAACTGCAGCGTTTTCAGATATTTCTGCAGGTCTTCTGCAATATGAACAATTCAGCCCTGAGACAAATTGCAAAACAATTCAAAGGAGCCATATTGTGCTTATATTCCCTCATTTCTCAAGTCTAGTCTAGGCAGGAGTGTGTGTTGAACAAATGTGTCAAGACCTTCGTTTGACACCTATTCAAATGCATTCATGAATGGGTGGGTATTTCCAGCTGCGTCCTGACAATCAGAACCCAGCAACAAGTATACAGTAAACACAAACTTAATATGTTTTCTAAGTGAGTGTAGCAGTTGGCCGAAGTGACATTTGCCCCTCAAATATGGCTTTCCCCCCCCCCTACAGTGACTTCCAAAAATTGGCCTCCTCTTTAAATGACAAATTTCACACTGATTTCCTTGATCTAGTGCAGCAGTATGCTTGACCAGTAAACAGCACATAACACATACGTCAAATCACATCACTGCTGATAGAACAGGAGACGGCTACAGCAGGAACACAGCCACAGGTGCAGTGTATAGAATAGATTTTGACAGCAGAGTTGAATTGATGTGTCAGTTGTGTTTAAGTTTAATCAAATTCACTAAACCTAAAGGAAACCTTTGAGGTAGAAGAAAGAGACCTCTGTCTTATTCTGAAACAAGCTCTGCAGGTTAAAGAGAAATAAATAGGACCACACACGCACGCGCACACAGACGTGCATATACTCACAGTGTGCATGCACACATAAAAAAATACTCAATACTCATCACATATAAAATATAGAGTTGATTTCCATCTCACACTGGGGGGCCGGGGGAGACCTGTGTGTGTTTTCTCGGCACAATGGCGGACTACATCAAAGTTGGCTTATTAAAGGCAGAATTATACTGAAGATCTGTGTGTGTGTGTGTGTGTGTGTGTGTGTGTGTGTGTGTGTGTGTGTGTGTATGTGCGTGTGCGGTTGTGTGTGTGTGTGTGTGTGTGAGAGAGAGAGAAAGAGAGGCAAATAAGAAGGAGAAGAAATAGGACTGAAAAAGGAAAGGCGAGCTGTGATGATGGTGAGACCGTGGCTCAGAGTCATAGTTAGAAGAGTCTTGACTTCAATGAATCATGCAGCAGAATATCAAACTGAGAGCACATTTAAGTGACCACACAAACACACACACACACACCCAACATGTAACCCTTTACTCCCATGTTGCATTCTTAAACCTGGAAATATGTGTGGATGAAAACACAAACGCAAGCTCCTGGACAATTACTCTCAATTTCCTCCCCTTTTAAAACATATTCAGAAGGCATGTGTAGTAGATGCCATGTCTCTTTGCTTTGCCCTACTGGCACAGATCCAAATAGTCAACCGCATCACAAACCCACGTTGAGGACTTCTGAAATATGCAATTTCGCTTGCAACCCCATCAGCCTGACATATGAACCCTTAGGGTGCAATCACATCATTTCCTTTCCTTTCCACTAAACCAGTCATCTGCCATCACAGAGCCAAAAAAACTTAGACCAGCTGTCAACCGGAGTGAGGAGCTAATCGCTGTATTTAGCTAGTGTGGTGTTTTGTCACATTTCACACACAGGCTGGGTGTCCTGGGGATAAACCCTCAAAGCTCAGCTGAGACTGAGCCTCATCCCAAATGGAGATGGCCCAGGCGATAGAAACCAATGGAATAAAGCTTAATTGAAAATACTGTCCCACAGGTGGTGGTGGTATATACGTCAGTCTTACACAGTGAGCATAGAAACCACAGGTGTCTGCTTAGCAATGCAGAGAAAGGCCTTTCTTTTGGCATTTTAGAAAAAAGTACATAGGTACACATTAAGCCTCCTGCTGCTTCATTAAATCTACATTGTAACAAAGACGCCACACATATTTTACATTCAATGGCACAAATGATCTCATATTAAGGTGATTATTACTGCCAATATACTGAGTAGTGAGCTTCAATGGCTAAAATGAAAAAACATATAAATAGAGGTGTAATAATTTCTTTCATTGTTTGCAAGTTACAAACAAGAAACTACACTTATGACTGTGTGTCTGTCTCGTGAGTCTCTGGTAAGCGCTCCTCTTAAAAGCTGCCGTATCACTGTGTACACACCAAGACGATAAGTCAGTGGTTGCTAAGTGACTGTTGCTCTGTGATACAGCTGGAGGTGGGAGCTGGGCTAAGAATATTATCAGTAGGGGGGATGGAGATGGTGGATTGTACCGTTCACCGTCAGATATTATGTGTTTGATATTGAGTTTTTTAGCTGCTTCCCTAAATGCCCCCATTTCCTCCCTCTAGTGCAACCATTTAAACCTTTTTTTTTTTTTTTTTTTTTTTTACAGTGGACTGTATTTTAACAGCACAGCTGGTACAGGCATCCTGCTCTTTGTGAACTGTACTCTTGTACATAACTTATTTAAAGGAAAGAATCGTTTCCACTCTGTGTGGTATTTCAAAACTGGATAACGTGATTTTAGTGTGTGTTAGTGGAGCTAGGCGTGCATGTGTGTGTGAGAGAATCAGTTTCTCACTGAGAAGTATTGATGAGCTCTTAAGTGGGGAGTGAGTAAATAGCTGAAGGAAACTGATGATGGAGGGCTTTCCTCCTCCTTGCAACCTTTAAAGCCCAAGGCTGAAGCTCGTCAATGCCACTTCCCGTCTGCATTCCTGTGGTTCTCCGCACAAACATCAATACACATGGACGTGAACAAGCTTAACCATTTTACCTGTCATCATGATGAATATATGAAAAAGCATTAGTGATATTTGCAAATGCCCCAAACAGCTGCAAAGAGCAAACAAGAAAAAGTACAGAGATAAATACTGGCTGTTCAATCTCACAATGGTGAGAGTGAATGCCACGATGTTCTGCATTCAGAATTGCACTTCCGTGTTAGCAGGAAAACATGCCCAATTTATTATTAAGTACTCATAATGAAGAATTGACCCTGTCACTGATCAATGGAGAAAAATGGAGATTCTGTTGAAGGATTGTGGGGTTGCATCTTGTAGTTTTTTTGTGTGTTTGAGTGTGGTGAATTTAAAGTTGTAATACCTAATGACTACATCTGTCAGATAAATGTAGTGCAGTCAAATATACAGTATTTCTGAGTTGGAGTAGTAGAAGCAGCACAATATAAAGTCATATATTCCCTGCTACATAAGTCTTCCAATGCAGTTTTTAGATGACAGCCTTGGACTGAACCTGTACTCTATTTACCTCTGCACTCCCTCAAATTCTCTATTACACAACTGGCCACACAAAACATACTTTAAACAGAGATACCCAGTCTTCCACACACATACTGCACAAGCTTCCATGCGCACAAAAACACAATCTGTCTGAGCCAAACTGTGCAGTACTGTTATGTGATTTTAACTCTCCCATCACCTTTAGAATCTGGCCCTTGTGAATGACAACAGAAAATGTGATCACAGCAAGCCACATCAGAGAGGAAGGCTGACAACTCAAACATGCAGACTGAGGCAAATTTAGGTCAAATTTGACATAGAAGCCTGACCCCAGATTGAACTGAACAAAGTGAACTGAATTGAACATTAGAATAGAGGTAGACTGAGTCACTCAACCAAGAACCAAAATGAAGAATTGTTCAATTTAAGTCTAAATTTCAGAAGTGAAATGACCTGATTTTATTGATTATTATTATGTGTCTCAATAGTTATATGTCAATTTGGCTGATTATCAAAATAGGAACTGAAAGTAGCTCAGGAAAACTCCTCAGAATAGCTTTACTAAGCCAACTCAGTTCCACAGATGGCCTTCTGCCCTCTGGTTAGTGGCCATGCTGCCACCCAGCATAACTGGCAACCCGCTCAAGCATAACTGGGTCAAGGTTAATAAGGCCTGTTATTCTATAAACAACACACAGAACTGACCCGGTTACAGATCCTCAGTATTTCCAATCCGTATTTAGTTTTTGTGGAGTTTGTAATTTGTTTTTGTTTTATTAGATGCATATAAAATCACCATGTAACTTCCCTGAAGATGATTCTGCCCACACAACACATTTAAAAATAACAACTGTTTGTGAGTGGCGTTTCTCTCTCTCACACACACACACACACACACACACACACACACACACACACACACACACACACACACACCGCTTATGTAATGTATGCCAGTCTGGAGGATTCCATACTATAACACGAGGGCCTAGATCAGAGGTGGAACATAAAACTCCTTCTGATTATACCCAATAGAGAAAACAAAGATGGCGGCAATCGAGGAGAAGTGATTTACTTAACAGAAGGGAAAGCACAAATGTAACATGTTTGAGGATGTAAATTCAAATAGTAAATGTTTTAAATCATTTTGAGCTAATTCGTCTATTATTCTATCACTAAGCTGTAGCAGAATCTCTTTCAGAGGATGATCTATGTTCAAGACTGGAAACACATTTGCAGGAAATGCACAGCATACATCCGGTCATATGTCAACATCAAAGCTCAGTCTGAGCATGAATATGGAATACTTTAATGCAGAGATCAAAGTATGCAACCAGTGACTCCAGAGATGCACAGGGATGTGATGGTGCACAGAGAGGAGACCTCTCCCCGTCTATGAGAGCCTCTGAATAAAGAAAGAAAGACACATCGAGCGCTGCCTGTGCTACTTCACTGCACAGCTGACAGTTGTGTGCTGTATTGTAGCCCTCAGAGAGACGCTGAGAGGAGGAGGAGATCTGACAGAAGGACGAGTGTGTGTACGCTTATGGATGCACGCACACTTACACATTTACACACACACATACATACATACATACATACATACACACACACACCTAGCGGCAGATGCATTTGTATGTGGTCTACAGTGGTCACATCCTTCTCTTGGCCAAAGTTGAGTGTTATGTAAGAGAGTAAGTGCTTCACTACATCTCCCTCAATTCCTCCCTCCCTCCCTCTCTCTCTCACAAACACACACACACGGAAATAAACCAACAGAAACAGGGACACACACATGCATGATTTCATTCTCTGTGCTCTCCAAGCTATAAATACACACACACACACACACACACACACACGTTCTACAGTCTCACTGTAGATATTTTTTTAAAGTGCAGGGACATTTATGGATCACAGGAAGCTATTGGACAGCATCTATATAACTCTCTTCAACCTGAGTAGAACAAAGTGCTTCACAGTGACTGGTGGCACTGCAGTGCAAGGTGCTGACCCGCTCACAGGGAGTTAAAGGTCTACAGGAGCAGGGAAGGCATTAGTTTAAGTGCATACTCTACATCTATAGGTCACGGTCACAGGTGGACAAAGTGGAGGCCCATAGTGAACACCTCAGATCTAAATGTCTGCTCACACTCACAGACAGAGAAGTATTATTTCCCCTTGCGTGATGAAGCAAACATTTTCCAGACGTTATTTAGTCTGGACTGGGGGAAGTTGGAGGAAATCCTGGTGACACTGGGTCCCTGTCACTCAATGCTGGATGTTGTCTGCCCGTGAGTGTGGATCGCTTTCAATCTTTTCATCTTCTGGTGAAACACAGATTGGTTGTCACATCTTGCAGCTTTATTAAGTTGCCATTTCTTTTCTTATCCTAACTTAGAAAAACGTTCACCTTGTTCTCTCTCTGTTGAACACCAGAACAAGTCATCCGCACCTGGTGATATAAGAGAAGTGGGAGACCATCTGCCACAATCTTACACACACATCTGAACTAATCACGGTAGCTGCCAAAGTTTGGGAAACACAGCAGGACAAAAGGGGAAAAAACATTAAAAAGGTATTTTAATACTTACAGTTTGGTGATTACAGTCTAACTGCATCTGTGAACAATGTTTACCAGTCAATCTATGATCATCAGTTCACACACAGACAGACACACAGACATACAGAATGTAATGTAAAACTGGTCTACACCTGGATGAGAAGCGCCTCTGAGGCGAAAAGACAACTGAGTCCAGCTACAGCATTGGCATTAGCTCGCTTTGGCAAAGCAGTGAGTGTTAATGACACCAATCTGAAACCCCACTCAACAAAAAGAAACTACATTCCAGCAAGAGAGTACTCAACAGTTTTGCGGCGTGTGAACAGTGGCAGTCGACAACTGATTTCCTTGCCTCAGCCGTTCTGTGGCCATACGCCTGACCTGAGCTCCGTACAAGACCAGTGACTGGAAGCTGTCCAGCTGCTGCCGGATTGCATGTTTCTTCCCCAAAGGCCACAAATGCAAAAAGTATTGCAACTGTATGAGATGAAATTTCTGCTGTGCAGCTAATTTTGGTAAAATACAGAGAGGCTGTTGAGCACTAAAGGCAATTCAAAGCCTGTCATAGATCAGGATTTAAGCAGCAGAGGACACATTTGTGAAAAACATTTGTGTCGCGACTATGCCCTGTGTCACTTATGACTAAAGGGAAAGATTTTGTGTGTGTGTCCGCTCTGCTTCCCCTCTCTTTTTGCTCTTTATCATGCCTGCTTTTTAAAACCTCTCCATACCGTGATATTATTTTTATTTGTGTCATTTCACCGGACTCTCACAAAGCAGATTTAGCCAAGCAGACCCAAGCCTCTCCATTGTGATGCAGTGTGAGACTGAGCCCCACATCCTACTTGAGCTAGAAAAGCCCCTCACTCTATGTACGGGGGCTTTTCCAATGCTGAGTGAGAAACCTGAGCCGGAAAATTGCCTGGAACATCAATTGACCAGGCACCAGGCTGACAATCAGAAGACAGGCCGCTCTATCAGGGGTAAAGCTGGTTCTTGAGCAATGGAATGTGATATTGATTAAATAAATATTGCGATTTTGATTTGAGCTGCAATATAATCGAGACATCACTTTGTTTATGATTGAAAATTCATAAAGTCACTCATCTCACATCTCATCTCTGTTTTGGGGGTTTTATTGAACAAATTACTACAATCAATTCCAAATTAAACAAACCTTTTTTGTACAGTATTTTCAAAATGCACCCTCTTTTAATTGATCAAAATTAAACACAACCCCTGCCCTACCCTAACCTCAGTCTTTGGCTTAATCAGCAGCAATGAGACATTCCTGAGGGAGCGGCTAATCACAGTGCAAACTATGAAGCGGTTAGCGGTTATCCGGCGCTGTGTTATGAGGGTAGCGTGGCTCCGTTAAGAAAGACAGAGGTCTTGTGTGTGAGTGTGTGTGACAGAGACTGAATGAAGAGCAAAGCCGTGAGTGATCTAAGTTCTACTGGTGAGGTTACAGACCTGATAATAAGTGAAATGTGTTGTTGACAGTTTGCTAGTAATAAAGCTGCCACTTCTAAAGGACGACTATACATGTACTAGTGAAATGCTTGCATACGTCCAAATGAAATCATTGAATACCTTATACATGTTATTGAAATGACTTATGTCATGTTATATGTGTGCTGGTCAAGTTAGGTTTACAGAGTCTGTATGTATGAAAAAGTGTTTCGATAGTGAATGTAAGAGCATTTCACTAGTAAATGTAAAAGTTTTTCAGTAGTGAGTGTAAGAGTGTCTTGTGTAGCCCAATAATCTCCCTTGATCCTCTCCATCAGAGGCATGAGTATATTGTCACCGTCGCCCCAGACCTTCAAAGACTCCCTGATTGTTGACCTCTCAAGTGCAGCAAGCACGTGATCCCAATAACAATAACAAACCCCACTTCAGCTCCCGACTCAGCTCCCTTTGCTGACTCGTCTCACTCAAAGTCAACAGGCGTTTTTGATATGAGCAAGTCAACCTTGATTGATGGTGACTACAACAAGCATCCACTTAAACATGTTTAGGCAAATGATTTGAGTGCTCCTGCGTGTGCACAAGGACTGCATGTGTGCATCCACATGACAAGCTCCGAGAGGGAATGAAAGATTGATGCATTCTTTGCCAAGTCCTAAATCATGCATGCAAATGGATATGTTCTGCTGTTGTACAGTAGGAAGGGAGAGGACGCACGTGGATTTTTGCAGACATAAGCCACATATTAATGTACAAACAGACATGCGTTATCATGACTGACTACAGCAAACCGAGGTTCTTAATCATTACTGGTGATGAAATGGAAAATCGACATGCATGTAATACTTCCACCAATTACATCTGATTTATGCATGTATACAAGCTATTATGTTCATGCCTCAGTGTCCTTGGCTCACTCCTCTGCCCTTCAATCCATAACCTGGAAATCAATAAACATCTACAATATTAGGGTGTTCCAATTCATAAAAAGCTTCTTGCAGCAGAAAAGGAGGGAGGGGGATTAGAGATTGGAGTGAGGACAGACAAGGGCATCCAGAAAGGAAGTATTTTATCTGACCATGCGATGTACACATTATGCTTAGAAAGTGAGTCTTGCAGGTCAGCCAACTCTAAATCAGATGAACGCTAAGTGCCAACACACTGCTGTGATTACCATGACAATGCAATAACAGGAGAAAGGGACAGAAAACTATTGTTTATTTGTATTCATTTAACATTGAGTTAATAAAATATTATTAAATGTGCCTTAAGCATAGTCTGAATAGATAAATCTGAAAACATATTTACTTATTTTCTAGTGCCTTCCTTAGTCAGAGGCATTGCAATACTTAAATTGTGCTCACACATTCTAGGTGATAGAGAAAAATGGCTCAAGATGTAAAAGTTTACATGAATGAATTTAAATTAAGCATCAGTTATAATTTGAGACTTACATTGAGTCTGAAGAAACAGTTTGTTTTCATGCGGACATAATCCTTGATGGTTTAAATTTGCAACTGCACAACGCCAATATAGTACAGCAATAAATCAAATAAACAAAAGTCACATTTACATTAAACTCCTCTTAGTTCGAATAAATGACAATTCTAATGATATAATCTCATAAGTGGGGCCAGAGAGGTTGAAGTCTATGAGACAATGGGCTCTATTAAGCTTCTGGAGTCTAAAATGATTTTCATCACTTTATTTCTCCTTGAATCTTCCGTTTGCCACCACCAAAATGTGCATGAAAAAAAGGCATAAAATGGCAAAAGGCATGAAACCTTTTGCCATTTTCTCACCAGAGAATCGGGCCTGGGTTATACTTCATTCTAACTATGCATACATTTAATGTGCACTCAATGTAGAAGATCTGCATCTGACTTGTCTCAAAGGCAATGGAAAGAGCGACAGTGGTAACAAGGAGGTGGCACATGATGTTTCTTTCTCTCTTGTCCGTGAAAATGTTCAGCCTGTTTTCCGCCTGTCGCTGTCACTGTTTTGCTGACGAGACAGAAGTTGACATTCTTGGACTTTATCAGATAGTGCATCATTCAGACGACTCGATTCATCAAGCACACATGTATGCAATTATGTGACAGCAATTCTCTTGTAATATTTATATTATTAAGATGTAATTGAAAGAGTTCACCAATATTGGATAAAATCGAGAATGACCTAGATCACAAGGGATGAATGGAAGCTATACAACTATCAAAATCAACCAAAAGGAAGTGTACTTATTTGTTCTCCCCATTACTTCTTTTTAAGCATGATTACCTTCATTTTAAACCAGTCACCTCCAATTTAGGGCACTTGCAGTTATTCTGTCTGCTGTATTCATGAAGCAAAAACAAACGGACCTGACTTGTCCCTGTTATCACTTCCTCTCAGTTACAGCCAACAAATCCTCAATAGGCCTCCCAACAGGGCGATCAATCACTGTCGGCTAGGCTGTACGTAGGTAAAAACCTTAATCATTTCAGTATGGAGGACGTCTGGAGGAAGAAAAACGACTAAACAGTCCAAATATTTTTTGTACAACTGAGCTCATCCAGTCAGCCTTGCAGATAATACGTTCCTCTTTTCTTTTAGCAGGGAAAAATGTTACTAATGTCCTTACCCAAGGACAAGGGTGACGGTCTTTGGGTAAGGACAGTAACTATATAGCTTCCATTCACATGTAAAGAACCAGACACACACACCCACACACACACACACACACACACACACACACACGTCTGCTGTCCTTTTGTGTTGCCGTCCACACTCTTGGCCATTTTGCAGTGTAATCCAGAGACAGAAGATGAGGAGGGAGGAGGAGATGCAAGTGGGGCTGGATAAGGGAACTGAGGAGGGATAAATAAGGAACTGGATAAACCCACACAGAGCATCAACCATTCATCACCTTTAAAGGGAGCTCTGTTGTATTTTCGGAGGATGGAGAGACGCCAAGAGATACTGCTGCTTCAATGAGAGCTGTACCTCAAGGACAGCACGCATTTAACACACACACACACACACATCCACGCTTTACTGTGAAGTCCAAACAGAGATATCTACAGAAATATTTGATTAAGGCTAAGAAAAACACATCAAATGAGCCTCTTGATCCCGATGAGTTATGGTGAGCTCAAGCTAACTCGCTCCAGGCTCTGCAGCTGTGAACGTGCAAAACATTCTCAAGTCTTTTTCAAGCCACATTTTGCAAACATGTTCTTGAGGCAACATCTGCACTTGAGGCTTCAGATGGAATTACTGCACACCGATATGACAATGAACTGATCAAGATAATAATAATTGTAAGATAATACCATAAATGAGACATATAGGCCTGAGAGCTGATTTGTGCGACAAAGAGCACTGCAGACAGGGATAGATTCTGCTCTACTCATTTGATGCCCCATTTAGCAGAAACACAACACAAACCCATCCCCAGTGCAGCACTGCTTACACACACACTGGTTATGGAGTCATATAGGAGCAGAAATAAAATGCTTAGTTAAAAATAGACCTTGTGTTTTTCCACTGCAGCTTTGCACCTTCAATTACGACATAGTAATCAGCATACAACCTTTTCTTCCACACTTAAACAATACATAATGACTCTGGAAGACTTTAGTTTGAGTTCTTGCTATGGTTATCCCATGGTTATCTCAAGTCTTTCTGTTTAAAAGGGTATATATTGTGATTTCTGTCATTTCCCCTATTCAACATGCACTTCAGCTGCAGTGCGCTGCTCCAAAATCAATGCAAGCATTACATTTACATTTTACATTTACTCATTTGGCTTCTATCCAAAGCAACGTACATACGAGATTGTAATGCAACAGGCAAAGATCCAGTCAGGAGAGAATAACAAGAGTGTCATGAAGTTAAGCTCTCGTCTAACAACAGGCCATTTAGGTTTGTTTGGCTTTTCTTTTCTTCACCACAGCCTATGACGCCATCTGTAGTTGCCTACACTGCTGTTTGACGTCATCCTGTAAAAACTGTACCTATGAGATCATCGCATCAACATCACTGACGCCGTCCTGGACTCTGCTTTCACACACTGGGCCATGTTCTCACAACCACCAAGCGGCCGTGGCGTCCTGCTGTTTTCTATTTCAATCTATTTGTGCTTCATAGTGCCTATTTTACCTGAGGGTCTTCAAAAAAAGTTAAACAACAACAATGATAATTATTATACAACCACCTTTCCCTTTCTCTCTCCTCTTTCCCCCGCCTTTCTCGATCTCCAAAATGTCCTATAACTGTATACGCACTGTCATGTCAAATGCTTGCTTCCATGAAAATATACAACAAAAAAACAAACAAACCAGGCCATAGGTGTCAAGAGGCAGAGCCTGGAGGAGTTCCAGATGGAGGAAGAAGTTTGTAAATAAATAGGTAGACATTAGGTATGAAGGTGTTTACAAAAGAGTTGGGTCTTAAACTGCTTTTTAAAGACACAGCTTATTGGATTGAGCAGATCAAATGGAGTTTGGCAACTCGTTCTACCACCTCAGGACCATAAAGGAGAAGTGTCTGGATAGAGATTTAGGACCTTGTTATGGTACTGAAGGTGCTGTTCGTTAACACAGCCGAATGAGTGTGAGGGAGCATTAAAGCTGAATGAGGAAATTCAGTGGTGCCAGACACATTACACCAAACTGCAGGAGTTTGAGCAGCAACCCAAAACTAAAAAGAATGTTTCGAATGATGCACAACAACACACGTATGTCAGAGAGTGTCTCCCAAAATGGCAGAACTACTAAAATGGCTGAATTGTCACATTTATTCACCTTAGGTTTGTTTACTTTAAGCACCAGGTAGAATGCAGAATGCAGCAAACATGAGTATATAGGTAAGATCCCAAGTAATCACTTTACTTTGAGTAACATCTATCCCTTTTCACATTTTCCCACTCAACAATCGTAAAGTTACATTGCACCCAATAGCTTTATCCCATAAAGACAAAAATCTGGAGCTCATAGAGTGTACATATTAGACGAATACATCAGCCTCAGTGGCACAAACAGCACTTCAGACGATTCATCCCATTACAATGTCAAGACTGTGGGCACTTTGCTTCAAAATCGACACAATCCCAATAAAATCTTAAAGCAGTCAGCAGCAGACAGAAACTTCTCCTGAGTGAGTTTGTAGCAACATGGCCACCGCAACAAGCAAATGCAGCACAGCTTTGGCGATGCGCATATTTGGAAAAATATCATTTCATTCTCGTCCAGAACTGCAATCAGTAAAACACTATAATAATTATAAGCCATTAGGAGAGCAAATGTAAAATCCTAACAACAATGACGAGACGCATGTGTCCAAAACAGAAAAATCCCAGTTATCATCCTTGGCCTGGCCGCGCTGACACAGATTTAGCAATCGCCTATGCAGGGGGAAAAAACACCATGGATTTGGAAATGGAGCAGTTCTTACCTCGATGAGGAAGTCGCCCGTCCTGAGCCCAGCCTGCCATGCCACTCCTCCCTCATCCACCGACTCCAGGTACTGCAGCGCAGGGAAGGCAGGGGTGGGAGTAAACTCCTCAATGGGTGTATCCGCTGTCCAGCAAAGCGGGAAATAATGAGATTTACAACAATACAAGTATTTATCAACTTAAATGAACTTATATTTGATAAATATGGGTTATTGAACATACATAGCCACAATATATCACACAAAACACTTCCACCCACAAACACGCAATAGTAGAGACACAAAGTGAGCGGAAACTCAAATGACACAACGGCACAAACGTAGCTAAAGGAAGTCTAAACATTTTGGTATGCTACTGTGTCCTCTCACTCAGGGTCAGATGAGGACCCTGAGTAATTTCATCTCTGGAAGCCAAGGATTGAATCAAATTAAAGTTGATGTTGTCATCAGACTGCATTGCAGCTAACAAGTCAAACTAAGATTTTTCCCAAAATGTCAGAGGGTTTCTCTAAACCACATAACAAAGAGACGGCTGTCTGCTGCTTTCCTCACCATGCAAAACATCTCATGAGATATATTGGCTTTTGGAGTAAAGCGTTGAATCATATCTATTACAGATATTAAGTGATAGAGATTTGACGTACAAATAAGACATTGTTTATCTGACTGACACTTGATCTGATCCATCATGCGTGTGTGTAAATGCTGAAAATCTACACATGCATCCCATAACAGCAGCATCTCAGTCTAATGCAGTATCTCCCTTTCTTTCTTCATTGTCTGCTTGTTTTTCAACCTCTACCACCTAGGCTGTATTGTACCATCACTCCCCTCCAGCCCACCCTCATACCCCCACCCGCCCTCACTTGCGGGGGGGTTAGTAAATGTTGCGGCTGGGAGAAACCAGGGGTGACAAGTGACACTTCCTATAACTCATCCTCTTACTGGAAGACAAACTCTGTGAGCATCCACAAGGGTTTCATGAGGGCATTTAGGGCGATGTTTCTTTAGGTGTCTGTCTGCGTTTGTGTGTGACACGAGACCGCGAGAGGGAGAGGGAGACAGAGAAGGCAGAGAGAGATACAGGCAGAAATGCGGAGAGGGAAAGAGGATGTAAGCGTATGTGACAGCTCCAGTAATAGTTAATGTTTGCGTGTGTGTTCTCATAGGAATGTATACATGTGCATGTTCACCCCCCGTGCTCACGATACAAGCTTGGCTGGGTCAGTTCCCCTGGGTGATAAAAGTGTGTGTTAGAATCAGGAGAACATTTGTCTCGGCTTTCAAACTACCAAATCCCTCTTTCCTTTCCCTCCGCATCAGCCCAGCTCTCTCTATCTCTACATCCGATTCTCTCTTTGTTTTAAAAAAGGGGAATAGGAATAAGCTAAATTTACCTCTCGACAGTAACCATGGCATATAGACCAATTGAACAGCGCCACACGGTTATGGAATGCAGTGAGGATTATGACATGGCCTGAATCATCACAGAAACTGAAGCAGAAGCTCATATTGGCTATTTTTAGAGGCATTCTCATGGCCTGCTGAAATATCAAACTGCCTGGATAGAACTGGGATCACAACAAACCATGAGGTGATGGCAAAAGGTATGATGATGGAAGCCAGGCACCCCACAATATAAACCAGAGTAAGGTTTTTACATTTATTTATGCATGAATCTTAGTGGTATTATAGATGGTTAAGTCATTCCTGAGGGCCGGGTAAACTGCATACAGCTGCATAACATGGAATGCAGGTGAGTTTAGATGGCTCTGCCTTCTACTACATCCACACACACACATGCCATCACAATGTAACTGGCATGCCTGAAGTGTATGTGTGTGTGTTGTTGTTTGGGTGGGAGGTGGGGGGCTGTATGGAAATTGTATTCATTTCTAATGGTGCAACTTATTCTATAATTTGCATATATGGGGGTGAGCATCTCTCTCTCTCACACACGACCACTTAAAAGACAACACTAAAACTATTCAATTAAAATGATGGACAAAATCAAAACAATTTGTTCAGTCTTGGCGGTTTGAACCCAGTCTATGATCAGAAGGATGTTGTGACTTGGAGACAGAGACAAACACCAAACTAATATCAGAAAGTGGGGGGACATTTCCTACCTTTGGCCCCACGCAGGACGAAGCCAAATCCCTCATTCTCCTTTTTCTGGAGCACCACCGTCTTCTCGTCCACCACGCAGTCACTGTGGAGGAGATGCCGAGCAGAGCGCCCGTTAGCACAGCCCATCATCCGCAGCATCGCCACGGACGCCCTGCTCGAGTGGAGGTTCATGCTGCCGGAGGAGAGTTAGCCCGGCCCCGGCCAGGGCAGGGCAGGGCAGGGCAACCCCAACCCCACCCCACCACCTCCACCACCACCACCACCACCACCACCCCCTCCTCCTCTCTATCAAGCGGTATGACAGCGGCCCCGGCAGCCCGGCGACAGCATCTCCAGAAACGAGACGGATAAAAAAACGAGGACGAGCACGAAAGAGACGCGCCTCCCACCCCTTCCTGCTACCTTCCTGCAGCAGCGGCGGCGGCGGCGGCACAAGCGGCCGCCTCCTCCTTCACCGTGTCAGCCGCCTCTGCTGCGGGAACAACAGGGGTCGGCAGCGCGGTTACCCCCGGCGCGGAAAGAGGGGGAGCCGCTGCGGAGGCTCCAGCCGGCGGTGTGGGTGAGCGCCGTCGAGGAGGAGAAGCGGCATTGAGGCTGATGGAAGCGTGCGGCTAGTGGCTCATTGTGAGGCGGGGAGGAAGAATTGAAGCTTGCCGGGTGGGAGGAGAGAGAGAAAGTGAGAGGAAGCGAGAGAGAGAGAGAGAGAGAGAGAGAGAGAGAGAGAGGGAGGATGCAGAGTCTCTAGGTGTGGGTAGATGTCTAGGTGTTGCTGCTCTGCAATGTGGAGTCAGAGCTACAGAACCGATGGGTGAGGTGGGGGGTGGTGATGGTGGTGGTGGTTGGGGGGGCTGAAGAGAGGGAGAGAGAGGGAAAGTGGGTGATGAGCAGGGTGCCATGGCCAGCTGCAGACTGATTAACTGACTGTTTGATTGTCAGCAGAGGTTGTTGCCCCATTCATATTTTGAATGGAAGCTTTCATTCAAAAAAAAAAAAAAAAAGTCTCCTAGTACAGTAAGCCCAAACTAGAATGGATGCTAGACGGTGTTGTTTCTGTTCTGCCACGTCAGACTCCTCTCAGCCCAAACTTTCATCATTCAGCAGTACAACCATGATGCGCAGTCGCCTTCAAAGTGACACGGGCAATTTTACCTCATTTAAAATTATGGGGGAAATTGAGCCCTAACTAGGTCACTGACAAGTTGGAGCATTTTGGCAATTTGTGTTGCTTATGTACTGTAGGCCTTTGAATTAACCCTCTCAGAACTCTGTGCTATCGTTTTAACACGTACAGTAATGTACAGTACTTCTAAAATTGCCTTCGCTGTCCCCGCTACATTCTCCCAGTTGATTAAAGTTATGTGCAACATCATAAAAGATGTGAGCTGATGTGAGAAGGCACCTGGAAGTTACTACGGATGACAATACTTCAGAAATACAGATGTTTCAGGTTAGATTGTCAAAAGCAAAGGGGATAGTATTAGCTTTTAGAGGCTTTCCTTGTATTCCATAGACTGTGTTTTCTCTTTGTCCTTGCAGGTCCATTCTACAGATTATGAGCACTATCGACCTGGTAAGTGGAAGGCCAAACAAAATGCTCCAACTCAGGACAGGAAACAGGAACAACCCTGTTTAAAGGGTGACTTCTTGGTGACTGTCAAGTGTGCTAGAAACAGGAAAGGTGTATGTTTGGTCTGTGGCCAGTGTATGACAGCATCTCCTGGGTATATAGAATGTAGTATGTTAGAGCTTCCAGTGTGTCGATGCCACAACTAAAATCCATCTGTTTGCCATGGCACACTGTAAATCTCTAGGAATGAGGCAACATAGAGAACATTAGATGGGGTTGCCTATGTGTAATTCATTCCAGTATGCAGCTTCAACCTCTTCTGGGCAAGAAATGGCCCGACAAAGCAAACAATTTAGATTTTAGTATGGGTCCAGGAGGAACTGATATGTTTGCAGATATCCTTCACAGTTATCTCTTCCTCATTTTCATCAGTTTTGAGATAAGCATGCAACTGGATATGCATGCTCTGTCTTCCATTTCCTTATTTGAAAAAAATCCACCAGTCGAGTCGCAGAATAGTTACAGTTGCTTATGTTACGGTGTAATGTTTCTGAAGAAGTTGCGTCCCAGAGGAATCCTTGATTGGGTGCATCTTACAACAACAGCAGGCTTAGTCAAAAACCAAAGGATAATAGCGTTTCCTTGTGTTATCTCTGTAGCTCGAGGCCCTTGATCATTTTCCTTCCACTTGCCTTTTTGTGTTCCATCTCTCCTTTTTTGGAGAAATCCTAGCCGGGCTTGTTGTGGTCGCCCTCGTCAGACTCATCTGGGTTGTGAGGCAGAGCTGATCATAAAACCAGCAGTGGAGCGATGCCACTTAAAGACCCAGTTTACTATGATAACCTTCAATGTTTATCATAAGGGTGCATCATTCAGCTCATCTCTGGTACGAGTATTACACTGAATACACACGTGGGATGAGAGAGAGAAAAAGAGAGTGAAATAAAGATGGAGAGAGGTGCGACTGCAATCCTAGCAACAGCGCAGCAAATACCGAGTTCCCTTAGCAACGCAATCTGTCTAGAGAGGAAGGAGGCTCACACTGCTGACACACTGAAGGTTATCTCCCAGCATTCCCTTGCACACAGTCACACACATGCATGCACACATATCTTCTGTCCTACAGTGGGCGGTCCCTTGTAATCACACCTTGATCAGGCAAATCTGACACAGTGGCAGCTTCAATAAGTCACCGAGGTACGCAGGAAAGGAGGCTGTCAATTTATCAAAAGTGTCATCTTGTTCAACAAGTGAGGCGAGGGGACAACAGAACGAGGTAGCATCATCAAAACAAAGTGGGCGATGCAGGATGCGGGCCGTGCTGTTCGACAGCCTGAATGGGGTAAAGTGCGAGTTTACCCTGGGGAGCATGCTGCCTCAATCTGGGCTCCACAGTGGGAGGCCAGAGTGTATTTATAGCCAAGAGGAGAGGTTCAGATTGAAATGTAACAGCCATTTGTTTGTCAGAAATGTAATCAGTTGCTGTCTGCATAAAGCTGTCACTGTATGACTGAAGGGTTAGCTGGTAGAGAAAAGAAGCCACCATGGGCACTGACCTCCAAACTCTCACTCCAATATTGTGAATGAGAGCACAGCAACTTCGGTCAGTGACTCAATCTACTGCATACATTCAGTTGTGTAAAATGTCACGTGACTCTATGAGGACTCCTTTGGCAGTGTTTAGTCTTAGTCAGCAGAAGGCTGATGAAGCATAAAATATTCACATCTGGAGTTCCTCCTTGTGCATATCATTCCACTGCAACCTCAGTGAGCAATGGCAGATTTGAAGACAAAAAATGTAGAAGCTTCTGCGCAAGACTGGATCTATCAAGAGTCAAACTTTCACTCTCTCACCTTCACCCGGACAGGCAACATATAAGTAGTGTAATTACCTGCGAAACATTGTAAGCATCACGGCAAAAGTATTATTTCTTGAAGCTGTAGTCACAAGACAACACATATGAGGTCAGGTATCACAATTGCTTAGAATACTTTGTGACAGATCCTCTGGAAGGAATGATGTCTCGGAAAAAGTAAAATTACAGGATGCTTTTGGATTTACATAAAAGTATCTATGTGGACTTCTAAGATAAATGCAGAATTTCTCTCAAGGATACCAAAGGATTAAGTTAAATTTCTGTTATTAAGCAGTTAGATACATCATTTTTTATAGTTTGTAGATTGTGTGATATGGGGCAAACTTAGCTCACTTTTTTGTTGTGATATCCAGATGAAGGTTGAAAGAAATTTTTTTGATGGGGCACTGTGGAGAAACTCTTCTCTCTTACATTTGGCCTCCTGCACCTTTTTAAATATTGGATTTAAAAAGAATTTCCTCATAAAAAAGAAGGTTAAGATTAGTTCCTCTGTTGTTACATTTCACGTCTTATTACCCCTAACCTCCTTTAATTTAAAACTCACAAATGTCAAAGCAATGCTCCCCCTTTCGGCATGATAATCCTCTTCACCATCACCTCAAAAACAGAATTATTGGCCTTTAATGTCCTACAGTTAATCCCTCTGGATCCTTCGTTCCATTATTGGGACCTTGGTGCTGTCAGCAGCTTTTTGTCTTTGCTGTTGCTTTTCATTTGTATAAAAGTGTGAGGAGAGATCAAACTGCTATTAGGCACCTTGTTCCGCCCCATAAACACACAGACCAGGAAAGTTCCTGCTTCATGCTAAATGAAATGGGTCCCAATGCCAGCTAAAAACAAAGATTTATCTTTAAAGAGCAGGGGAAGGGTTGATGTGAGTGCTTACCTATGAAGAGACCCAAAAATATGATGACTAACATTCAATATCTAGGGTAGTGAAAAATGTCATTTTCAATTTCATTAAAAGGCTGACGCCTAAAATATCCATGGATGAATCAATCTGGTTTTCTTTTAATCCAACTACGTTTAGCCTCTTTTATATCATTTTGGTCTCAAAATTCATCTGACCAGCATTTGTGTTGTGTGAGAGTGATTAGAGAGTGATCACCTTGAACCGAATTGGACTCATACTGGAAACCCTTCAGCGTGTTCAGCCTGCACAGCTCTTCCTCTCAGAGAAGCCAGCCAGAGGAAATCCAGTTGAGTGATAAGGGATATGTCTCACTGTCCTTCAGAGCCTCACTCATCACACACAGACAGTAGATGCAAAACAGCCACACAACTCACCACTTTAGTATTGCACTAGCCGAGTCTTGTGACAAAAACTGACTGAACAGTCCACTACTTAAATCGTTACTATCCTATTTGTACAAGTTGAACATCAATACTGTCAGCAAGTAGAAGAAGAGTTTTGCAGTTTATGACATGAGTCAGAATTGCAAAAGGCCCCTGACTTTGGATGAGTGTGTGTGTTAGTCCTGACTTTCATCTGTCTGTTTAAACTTATCCTAAATGTGAAGATAATGATCAACATTTGTGTGTCTGTCAGAAATGGTGCTAGCCAGTAAAAAAAAAAAGCAGCCCGTAATCTCCATCAACACAACATTTTGTGAGCACAATTAGAACTGTGGCAAGATGGAATTTTTAACAGTGAACAAACATGGCTGATTGCACCATAATTGCTATTAGCATAACGGCATAATGTCAAAATAAAACGAGGCAACATCTCTCTTATTCATGTGTGTGCAAAATGGCAACAGTGTCCATACAAAATAAAGAGGGAATGCTAATTTTGTGCATGGCTTGATCCATACAGTATGCAAACTGCTGCATGCCTGATAGATGGAAGAGATGTCCTTGTATGATCAAACACATCACTAACAGCTCAGCCCTCATTTAGATTCAAGTCTCCACTTGGACATTTGGGTTCACCCCTTTGATTGATTCTCCTAAATAGGATTTGTTCACGTCAGGACATATAGTGCCACATTTATTCATCTTATGTGTCTCATCTCTCTCTCTCTCCCTCCATTTTTCACACACACACGGAGGGGAAAGTACACATCTATCTTCCTTTCTAATGACGGCTGTATTGAAGTGGACGTGACAGCAGAGAAGAGTGGGGCAGAATAATTTAAGAGCAGAACTCAGACAGTGAGAACCTTCAACAGTAGTTACCAGTAGACAGGAGTTTTCACTTGAAAGGACAGTGTTCCATCTTCAATTGTCTTTTTCTACCAGGCCCTTGAATGAAAAACTAGCAGAAGTTGGTAAAACTAACAAATAGACAAATGCAACTCTGACTGTCACTTTGACCGAAGATTAAACTGCACACAAACGGTTAAGTGGTGTAAACTAAAACAAATCATCCTGAAAAAAGAGGAGCACAAATGTCAATGATTAACTTTCTTGTAACAGCAGTATTTGTTACACAGAAATGACTGACAACAAGTGTGTGTGTGAGGTTCATACCTGGAAGCATCAAAGCTGTCATAGGAGCCCACAGTGTAATGTCTGAAGAGCTTGCGTCTGTCGGCACGGTCTGCCCGGGAATCTGGGAAATGACAGCACAAAGAGATCAATATTCACACTGCATTAGTGATAACAGCACCCAACAAAACAATCACCACTCTTTGTTTGATAGGCCTCTATTGCACAATGTTATTAATATTAGTAGTAGTAGTAGTAACAAAAGCAATAATAATATCAATTATTATTATTATTACTATTTATTCTCAGTGTAGTTCTCCTGTGTTTGTATGGAGCCTGGGTCAGGATCCACCGATGTGTGGACCTGTGAAGCCCATTAAACAACGTATGTGATATTGGGCCGTACAAATTGGCTTGACTTGACTAATGATTTGTCTCTATATAAATAACGTTGAGTTAATAAAGTGTACAGATGTTCATAGCCTCATGTCAAGTGCACACTCATATACATTTCCATTTTTTGTTGCTGCTGGCCCCTGTGTGGCTGGCAGAGAGAGGTGCTGCTGTGCTTTCAAGGCTGTTGGCAGGAAGCCAGGGAAAAGGGACCAACTAGATAGTGGCGATGTGTGAAGCGCTGTGAGCGAGCTGGTTAGCTTGTGATTGTGAAATGCGGCAGCACAGATTGAACAGTGTTGTAAAGAGTGATAGCCCAGGATTGATCAGCCATACTCTTTACAGCAAAAGACTGAAACTAATGAATGAAACCAGACTGTCGCCAAAAAGGTGAGATGAACCAGGCGAGGAATGGGAGTTCTGGGCATAAACAAGCTTTGATCTTGAACTCATAAAAACATGAGAGGGTCTTAGTTGCGTTAAAACAGAGTTGCAGAGTTTAGGAGCTCCTAAAGCAAACAGAAGGGTATTTAAATAACAATCCAGTGGTTGGAAATAATGACTGATACAATTAAACTTGAGCCTGAGTTTCAAAGGGTATTTCTAACATGCACAACCTAGAGAAAGTGTTCATAAAAGCAGAAGCAAATCAACATAAAAGCAAAAATAAGCAGACATAAAATATATTCAAGAATTACACTAAAATGCGATCTAAAGACGCAGTGACTGAGTCATTAGTGTGGACCTCACAACAAGAAGATCCTGGGTTCATATCCAGCTGAATTGTAAGCTGTCTGTGGGCTTAACAGAACCTCTTTTCTCCCACAGCCAAAAGACATGCAGCCATGGCAACATGCCGAAAGGTGTGGAGTCTGTGCATGTGTGTGTGTGTGTTTGCTATGATAGACTGGTGACCTGCATCTCACTTAGAGGATGCTGGGAAAGGGTCCAGATCCCGGTGGTCATGTTCTGGATAAGCAGATACAGAAAATGGAGGAGACATGAAAGGCAAAGACAATGACTCACAGTGAGTAAGAACTGGCAATACATGCACAATCTTCTGTGGATCACTGTCAGTAACACATATGTTGGGATGTTCCAGGTCAGATCACTCGAAACCTTTGCTTGGTTCAAGCTGGCCGCTGCCTTCCTTATTTTCATTTAAAATGGACAGAATTTGAAACCACACATTTTCACAGGCTAAAGGAAACAGCGCACAGACGCCTGGGTGATTTGCCCTGTGTTTGTATATTTGCCCTCTTCAGCATCACCTCTTTCTCTCCTGCACTTTCATTCCTTCACATACTTTCTCCCAACCCAGCTCTCACACTTTTACAGAAAATGTATCTCTTCTGCTGTAGCTTAGATCCTGTCATCTTTGCAGGAACACGTTTCCCCTCATTCTAGAATGTCCACAGTGCTTGAATGTAGGAGACAGAATGTAGCTGGAAGCAGATGATCAAACCAGATAGAGAGAAAAAAGACAGGAGATAGAGAAATGTACAACAAATAATACAACTCTGTTTGGTTCTATCTATGTAGAAGGAAAAAATAATAAAGAATGTATATCAGAGAGAGATTGAGAGAGAGAGAGACAAACAGAGAGGGAGAGAGAGAGAATAGTATATCACAACATAGGCCCACTCCATAGCAACTGCTCTGCAGCTAGTTGGTTTCTATGGTCACAGATCAATAGAGATGCTGCATGTGGTGTGTGTGTGTGTGTGTGTGTGTGTGTGTGTGCATTTGGATGTGAACATGATCGTGTTGCATGAACGTGAGAGCATGCCCTAGTCTGCATGTGTTTTAGTGTTTAGTTTAAATTTCTCGAGTATGTTTGTGTGTGTGTTTGTGAAAGAGAAAGAGGGAAAGAGAGAGAGAGAGAGAGACAAAGAGAAAGTGAGTAAATGGGAGGAGCGAATATGTTGGGTAGCTAGTCCTCCCTGGGCTCCTTCTCATTCAGAATCAGACTTGATATCAGACTTTATTTTTAAAGTAAAAGGAATACTAATACCTCCTAGCTTCCTTAACTCATACCTCTTCCTCGCACCTTGTGACATCAGGGAGAAATGTGAGAATGAAATGGAGGATTCACCAGGACACATACAGTGTTTACCAAATGGCTTACTGAGATCGAGCTCATGTTGTACATTACATTACATTACGGTCATTTAGCAGACGCTTTTATCCAAAGCGACTTTACATTACATTAACGCCCATTACAGAGGGGGGAGCAGTTGAGGGTTCGGTTCCTTGCTCAGGGGCACCTCGGCAGGGACTCGAACCGGCGTCACTCCGGTTTCCAAGCGGAAGCCCTACCGACTGAGCTACTGCCTCCCGTGCAACATTCACAATATGTTCAATAGCACTTACATATTGGCATATTATACATATTGCTATTTTCCTATGAAACTTTACTCTTAAACCCTTGCATGTGCAAAGAATTGTATACAATTTTACTGTTCCCCTCGCACCACTGTGTATGCAATTTGGTTCATCTAGCATGCAGAGCTCATCATCTGCACTTGAAACACTGCTCATCTATAGAAGTTATGAAATCCTTATGGGGGTTGTTCCTGTCCTGTGTTCCTCTGCGACTTAAGTTCATTCTCTGTACCCACTTGTCATTTTCATGGGGGACTGGACCCTGTCCTTGCTTTCACTAGCTGAGAAGCATCCGGGACAGGTAATCGGTAAATGGCACACAGAAGAAACAGTTAACCAACCCAGACAAACACATCATGAAAAGGCCCCGGTTGTGTTTGAACCCAGGAACTGCTTCTTCTTACAGTGCCAACTCACTGAGCCAATGAGCCATTCTGATTCACTACCTAATGTAAATTCATTAAAGAAAACTCTCCATTGGTGACAAACTTGGGTTTGGAACAAAACCTGAAGTTTAAGTGTTCCACTTACAATCTATACACCATATGATTCCAATCTTTTTGTTTATCTTCATCGTATTATGTAAGATAGGCTGGTAATAAACCTGGTCCTTTCTGCAGAGGATATACTGGGATGTACAAATGCACCAAGTTTCACCAGTTTTTCAGTGACAAATTGGAGTGAACTTCAATCTACTACAATCTGTCCTGACTTTGTAATAAGGAATATAAAATGGCTGAGAAAACTGGATCAACACTGAGGTTGAATACATTGTCCTTCAATGACACCTAAGAATTGGGACATTTTAAAAATAAAAAGAAGACTAAGAAACCTGTGAAATGATTAGACTTTGAACTTAAATGCATCATGGTGCAATGAAACCGTCTGATGTGATAGTTATGGGGACATATTCCTCAAAGCATATTCTGTAGCTCGAAGGTTTGTCTTGATAAGTATGGTTATTGACTCATCTTATCTTATGTACAACAAATAAAACTATTGGCGGTAAAGATCATTTATCCTTTTCTCAGGTTATTCTATCATAACGTGAGGTTAGTGAGAAGTTTAGCAATTAAGGCCCCATAAATACACTTTACTATGACCTCTTGGTAGATGCATGATAAAGTTTACTGCTCAGTCTAAACATGTACACTCCTGCTTCAGGCTCCATCTGTCCTAATGGCTCTGTAAGATAACCATCATCGCTTCATCACCATTATGTGTGCTAAACCAAATCTAATATATGACCACAGTAGGAACTCTTGAATTGGAGCACATTGCAGTGAAAGCTACATGTCCTTTTAGAAAGTGTAAATCATTGTGACATAATAATAATCTATGTGAGATTATCAAGAGCAAGTTAAACACACACAACAGTGAGTCGTCAACATTCTAATTTGACTCTAAACTGTCAGTCATCAAGAAACCTCAGCACTGTGTATTTCCCATCAAATAATATTTCCTGGAAATTCTCACACAAAGATCAATAACTTCATGATTCACACAGCCTGTGTGACACGATATGAAAGACCAACAGGAAATAACAAAGTAGAATAAAGTTAGTTGTCTTTTCTTTTTCTGTTATATTATTAAAAAACTCACTATACATAATACTGCACAAAACTTTCTTTCACCAACATGCAATTTCCGAGTACTTAGTTTTGAAAGTACTAGTTAAAAAAGGAAAACAATACAAACTACAAAAACTGTATATTTTAAAGTAATTTGAATATTTTCACAATAAATCCTATGAACTTCTGTTAGCTGTGTTTATAGATGATGATGTTTAGAGAGCTCAGAGATGAGCACCTAATCGTCAAATGGACTCATATGGCTGAATAAAAATCCAGTCTAATTTTGAGAAGCTCCAAAGGGTGATTGCATAATTTAGGTGGCCACCATGCATTTCAATGTCATGTAAAAAAAAAAAAACTATAACTATGGGATCATGTTTGTTAATGCTAAAGCCAAAGTATGTATGTGAGAATCCCTGTCTACATTACATTTTACATGTAAGGTTAAGTCAACCATAACATCAATTGTGCCTTATCTGGATTCCATCCATTCGGTCTTTCATCTCCATCCTTGCAACCAACTGGCAGATTGTTTATCTTAAACACCTTTATCTTCTAATCCCTCTAATTCAATAGATGTGATGTAGAAGGATTAAACCCTGCTTAGACATGCTTTGTTAAGGAAACAGTTCAACAGTTGAGATGGCTTGTAGCGCAACCTATAGGAAACACACAAGGAAAACCAAAGCCTCTACACGCACACACACTAAGCCCAGTAGGTTAGAGGTAAAGCAGGTCTAGTATTGTCACGGGACAAAAGCCTGAAAAGCACAACGTGAGCACTGCAGAGTAAGCAGGCTGCTGTTCAGTGCACCTGTGCAGAGAAAATGACCCTCAATCTCATTGTGGCAATCAAGCATACAACAAGACATCCAATTACCAAGATGTAATTTTAATCATATGGTGGGCTCACCCATATGAAAATGTAATAATTCTTCATACAGACACAAACCTAGTTTAGTTTTGTGTTGCCTTTTCTATCCTCGGTCACTCTTTTGACCAATAGGCTGCAATCACCATGCTTTCAGTGAATGCCACTCACTGGCTGTCTAATTGCATCGCACACATGGTTGGCCCATGGCTACCTTTGAAAGGGTCTCTGCAAGCCACCATACTGTGCTCCCATTTTCTGACAAGCTTTCTTTGGAGGCAGACCTGGGGCCAATTTGGATCTGGCACAATGTGAGAGATTTTTCCTATGCCAAGCACCCTTCGAAACAAGCCGCCCAGAAGATGACAAACAGCCAGTGCGAGAAGAAGAACAATTCGCTCCCCATCTGCCTTTATCATTGCTGACAAACTCTAAGAGTAATAAATATGAAGAGAAAGAGTGGGTGTGGGGAGTTGACTTCAACAACAGTATTCTTTGAAATGTCAATAATTAAAACATGTTATAGACAGATACATAAAAAAATCTGTAGAAGGAAAAGAAATGAGCACAGCATCTTATTAATCTTACCAACATAGAGACACAGCAGCACATAGGGACAAAATCAAAATAGACAAAAATGTGATGTTTATGGAAAACAGAGCATGACGTGATGTGTTTGTTAGCTCGCACCCAGAGGACATCAGAGCACACATGAGTTAACAGGGCAATGTGGCACTTACATTTTTGTACAACAGCCTGAAGAGACAAAATGAGACAGGGAGGATGATGACAATGAGGATGAATGTAGCACAAGGGCATGGAGGAGCCACATAGACAATGTAGTAGATGTAGTACTTAAAGCCTTAACTTAAGTACTAATACTGGTCTGGAAAAATACTCTATTGCAAGTAGAAGCCCTTCATTCCCATTTTGGAGTATAAGAAGAATTAGAAGTAAAATCTACTTATTGTGAAGAACAGTCCATTGTGTTTTTGAGTTTTCATTTAATGGATGAATAAATATGTGTATGATACGTTTATGTTGATCCATCATGAAAATTCACAAAACTGGAGGTACAAGTCTTTCACAGTTGAAGGACAAGTTGAGTAAATTAACCAGCCTCCTAACGTCTCTAAAGCTCAATATCAAACATACTATTGTGCCATAAAGCTAAAACTAAACTGAGATTAAAAAAAAGAATTACAAATGTAATGAATTTTAAAGCCTTAGTCTGCATAGCAATCATACCAACATAATGTAGTAATTTCCCTCTGAAATGTAGTGGAGAGGAAGTAGTATGTACCATAAAATGTAAATACCCCATCAAAGTAAAGGCACTTCAAAAGTGTTTGTATAAATGGACAGAACTCAGTTACTTTGCCGCACCTCTGCTCAGTATCAGATTACACGTATCTAACCTTAGCTTTCATGCTTTGTATCAACATCTCCCTTTCAAACTGGGTGATGGCAATCAGCATGTCCTACATACGTCTGTAGCCTTTACTGAAGTCATCACACTTACAGCTCCTCTCCTCGGTGGCCTTGGCAGGGATCTCCTCCACACAGTCAGCTGGGAACCAGCCCACCTGGCCACGGGCACTGCCCTCCCAGAAACCCCCTTCTCCTATGCTCAGAACTGGGTCGATGGAGAGGAGAGAGAGAGAAATCAGGGATAGGATGACATCAGAAGAAATCTTACACTAGTTTAACAACACAAATGCCACATTCACATCCCCAGAGGAGTTTAAATGTCATATTTGAATAATAAATGCAGTAGCAAAAATAAGACCAGCGTTTCTGCTTCTAGAAAAGCAGTATAAAGGCTGTATAGTTTACATGACAGAAACACACCAGTAAGGACAGGAGGCAATTGTAAGGTGAAAAAATATATGTATATATCAATAATAAATACAATAAGAATTAAAGGGTCAACACAAGCTTTCAATTCACAACTAAGGATACTGGCTCTGACGGTCTGCGTCTAATACAAAGGACCAAGAGAGCTGATAGTCCTTCACCATTGAGGGTCCAGCAAAACATGCATATGACAAGAGGTGGAGGAGAACTACCAGATTGTCAAGACAAAAGACTGTCAGCACCATTTGAGAGCTTGACTAGAGGTGGGGGAGTGCCAATTGGTGCAGGACTGTCTGGGGTCTCCTCCTGAGATCACTGCTTACCACATAGGTGCAAATTGTATTGTGTTGATGTTGTGTAACACATATGCTATCAGGACACCAGGTGAAAACATCTCAGATACACACAGGAGGAGAGGAGTCTGGTAACACACAGCAGGAGACCAGGGCCAGGGCAGGATGGACAATAACTCCATACGGCGCGTAGTAATTTTATGACATCATGCCCACCTTCTACATAGGTCAAACCAATGAACAATTTGATTTACTTCTGATCATCCTTTGTGCGATTGTTTTAGTATTTTCTACGGGACTTATATTTCTGCGTTTACCTTGTGAAGGGATTAGTCCTTTGGTTAATTTGAATTGCAGTAAGCGTGAAGCACAGCAATCTCTGAATTAATACGAGCCTAATCGTCGAGGTAATCATAACTGAGCGGGACTGACATGGGGAAAGAATTAGAATGAATCTTACATTTGTGGTTTTAACTTATCAAACACGCTTGTTGTTGTTAAGTAGCCTATTAGCCTATTACACACACATGTAAAATATATACAATCATGTCACTGAGTTAATAGGAATGTTACGTCAATCAGTTTTACATTAACCCTTACCGTGCTTGTAACCTAGCCAGTGGTAACTCTTAAGCGGTGTAAGAACGCCCTGTCTGTACGAATAAAAAGGTCTCCAGTCTTACCTTTGACCCTGTCGCTTTTGTAGAGGTTGATCTCGCCCTCTGCCTGGGCCGTGTAAGAACGGACCACCACAAAGTGTCTCCCTGGGACGGCACTGTACAGTTTCCTTCTGGTGCCGACTGCATCCCCGTGACTGCTGGGACTGAAAGAGAAAACGCCAATCAACACCAATCAACAGGCCCATAGGGAAATACTGTACATACCAATACATTACAATTAACCACAACACATTAAGTCATTGTGGCAAAGCTTTATACTGTATTGCATTCATTACATTCCAGTGTATACAACATCATTGCTGTGAACATGCTCACTTATTGTAAACGTTGAATTCATTTCACTTTACTAATTGAATCACAATGAGATGTACAAAGCAAATGCACAGATAGAGACGCCGCAGATGGCTCTTGATATTGACGTAAACATTGAATGAAGAGTGCATATGTAACATTTCCATACATACATGTGAAAAACAAGTAACTTTAATGCTACGCTGGGTTATTTTGGTGGACATATTGTATTGAAGGTTTTGTATTGACAGGTCAGTGAAAGGCAAACTACAGTCTGAAACATTAAGTTGCGTGAACTATGAGTCAAAGAAAAATGGAACCCAATGAACCTAGCCAAATTAGCAGTGTGGCATTTACTGCAGGGCCATTGTGTTGTGTTGTAACGTGTTTGTCATTTTGACTGCCCCACATTGTAACCACTAACACAGGCCTACTGCCTAATGTATCATGCAAATTAACATGCACACACACGTAACCTGACCCCCCCCCCCCACACACACACACACGTACACGCACGCACAAACCAATTATCAGAAAAGACATTCAGAGGCCAGCAGGCACGTGTCTTGCAATAGTAAGTGGGACAGAATATGAGCTGGCTCTGACCCACAGAGCTGCAGTGGCTTCTGGGTAGGAGACAGGATGCATTAAAGACCACACTCGGAGTTACCAGAGATTTGGCAGAAGGCAGAAGAGGGAACAAATCCTACTGCTTCACTATATTCCACAGAGGGCTGTTGTCACTATTACAGAGGTGAGTTAGTTATCACATCTCCGAATGTTGTCAAATGTTCTAAGTTTTGGCAAACCCAACATTTGAACTTGATTTCGAAGACATATATAAGTAAATATAATCATGTAAATGCTGTTAAGGTTGATGCTGTGTCTCACTCATCCACATAACACAGAGCTGGGGTGCAGGAAGAGGACAGTTGTGTTGCTGTTCTACAGTATGTGCCTGATATGATAATGTAGCACCACTTAGTGGTCAGTCTCCATCATAACACTTCTAGCAAATGTGCAGCTGTGAGCCACAGAGAGATTTTACTGTAAGCAAACACTACAACATGTGAGTTTCTGTAATAATTTCTTCCTTCTTCTGTGTGAAAGCAAATAAAGAGAGCCAAAGCTTATGTAGCATTATTAACTCTCATGTAAAACATTAAATATGCTTAAGAAATTATATGAAATACTGAGATAAAGGGTTGGAAAACAAATGAAAGTGATTGTGTAGTTGAATTAGAAATTAGAAATGGAGGCAAGCCACCCTAACAGCCTTCTTGATCATGCCAAGTATCTTATAACTGTAGAGAAAAGCTTAGATGGACGTGCAGAACCTTTTTGTGTATGACCAAGCCAGAGAAAAATAATCTAAAACTGTGTGTAAAAATGAGAGAATTGAAGAGAGAGAGAGAGAGAGAGAGAGAGAGAGAGAGAGAGAGAGAGAGAGAGAGAGAGAGAGAGAGAGAGAGAGAGAGAGAGAAAGAAAGAGAGAGAGAGAGAGAGAGAGAGAGAGAGAGAGCAAAAAAAAGAGGAATGGAATCTAAATGGGTCACCTTGTCCTGTAGACTGAGCTCCTCCTAAAACCTTCACGGGCCTTTGGAGAGCTAACCCCATTCAATACCTAGAGAGACTGCTCGCACATTTTCCAAGGGAAAGCCATGGACTATAGTGCACAATGAGCAGCTACAACCACTGCACAGCACTGAGATACATCACAGTTTAAAAAGCTCTCCTTAGTCTCTACCCTTGTATAACACTTCTCGTGTTACACAAATGGATTATACAACAGTATTACACAATTGTTCTTGTCCACTTTTTAACCTTTTTTATTGTATTGCACTACAGGTTGGCCTCAGTCACAAGTATATCATTTTTAGTAACCCAGTGTTTTATGGATGGTTATTCTATTTTTCTCAGTATTGCTGTCATGTTTCATCTTTTAAAGGCCAGAAAAATAGAGAATAGCATGATGCTGCTGCTCTGTAGGAACTCTTACTAATACACTGTGCCTATGTTGCAGAATGTGACCCACATCTGTCCATAGTATGAACATCTTCTAACATATAATGCCACATGTACACATTTAATGAGAAAACTTGTCAGATTCGCACTACAATCCAGCCCTGTTGTAGCCGTGTCCGGCTATATCTTAAATTATGAATTTAAACACTGTACCATTGCGATACATTCCTTCAAGTCTGGATTGAATTGAGGCATCTTATTAAGTGTTAGACTTTGCTGTCCTACTGGCTTTCCACTGGCTGATGTTTCCTTCAATTGCTCCTAGCATCGATTCCTCCTCCTTTTCCAGCAAATGCTGACACTGAATGATGACATCAGGGATCAAAAATCAGACCTGTTTCTTTTCGTGTCCACAGTGATCAGATTCATCCAGTAGTGTGAACTTGTCTTTGCATATCATGTCTTAGATCTGACTTCAATCTGATCCGTGGCTATGTGAGTGCTGTCAGAACGCTTAGATCACAATTTATGTGGTTTTATTAACATCTCACTTCTCTGCTCTGGCTCACATCACTGCTGTCATTAAGTGTTCACAGCCTGGTAAACACTAACATGGAGGGCAAATAACATCACGCCGATGTTGACGTCTTTTGTTGTTACTCCACAGCGCATGTGGACCACATTTTTGCTCGCACGTGGCCTCTTAGTGCAGATGGGTGTTCACACCAGAGTCAGATGCAGGTCACTGACAAACGTGTGTGAACTGTCAACACAGCAGCAGCACATCTTAAAGTATTTCTAACAGCAGTCATTTTGGGAAGCAAAATTTGCATCAAAAGGGGAGCTTTTATTGTGAAAGTTTAATGAGGAATTTTCACACTCTAACTTGTTAATTCTTACACATTTGAAAAATATTTTTAACATGTCATCATACCTCACTGCTGTGGGACTTGTAGGGGAGAGAAATCTCATTTTAGATTCAGACAAAAGTAACGGCCTGCGGATCAGCAGGCGTCAGTTGAGATGAAGAAACTGTCCGCCATGTTTTTCATGACTCTTTTTTTGGGGGGAAATTACCCAGGTGGCTTTGAGGTGCTAATTAGACGGTGTTGATTAATACCAACTGTGCATAATTTGTGCTATTATTGGATGATCACCCAAACACATGGGAGAGAGAGAGAGGGAGTGAAGGAGAGAGAGAAGGAAGGGAGAGAGAGAGAGAGAGAGAGAGAGAGAGAGAGAGAGAGATAGAGAGAGAGAGAGAGAGAGAGAGAGAGAGATAGAGAGAGAGAGAGAACGGTGCCATATGGTTGCACTGTGGTATTACTCTTTTTTTCAAGTGAAGGATTGGTCTCTAATCCACCTTAGATTTCTTCAGACCTACTCGATATGTTGATGTTCTACTCAATGGCATCCAGCTACTGTGAACCACACCACAGCTGTGTTGGAGCTAAACAGCAAAATATTAATAGTGAAATATTTGTGAGTCAGATATTTCTCTGCCCTCCAGGACAGTCTTTGGAGATCATACCGAAAGTCATTCTTTGTTAGAGTCTCACCGTTCATACTCTGAATAAGACTGTAGTGAGAAGCAAATCATTTACCACATATTTTTACTTTTAGCAATCACATTACTGCAAGTCTTCCTGCATTTAGAGCTCTGTCAAAACAAGTGAGTGCACTGAAGATTTCAAATTCCAAGATTACTTCAGTGCTACAATCAAGCACGCATCTGTCCTGACACTGGACACATCTCTCTACAGATTTAACTGTGAAGCTGTTGCCATGACATTCTTGGGCTGACTGACAGCTGTCACTGTGTGTGTGTGTGTGTGTGTGTGTGTGTGTGTGTGTGTGTGTGTGTGTGGAGGGGGGGGGGGGGGGGGGAGGGTTGGGAAGGTGGGTGCATGTGTGCTACATTCCTACATTCTATCTAATGACATGTCAAAAAGGGAATGCCACAGGGACAGTTGTGTCGTGTGTGTGTGTGTGTGGGTGCAGGGTGTAAAGAGGGGGGAGGGGATAATGGATAAGTGAGGGTAAAGGAAGGATGCACAAAAGCAGAAGCAAAGAGAGGAAGGACTGAAACATCACAGGCTTTCGAGTACTGACGGCTAAGGAAATGTTAAACATGATGTTGCATCTGATCTGTCACACCAATGTCTCCTGAGCTGATTTCATGGAAGTCATGTAGCACTGGTTCTTAACAAAGTGTTAAACCAGGACACCAGGTGATTACAGTATTATTGCTAAAATAGCAGCTGTAGAATTCTCAAATTACATGATTATTCATAAAGGATATATTGCGCCATCTAGCCTCATTTTGATACCATAATATAGGGAGTTGCTGTTCCATCCATACAAACAGGGCTTACATTATTCATTTATTTTTATATTTAGTGCATGTGTTGGACATTCCTTTTGGATGCAAGGCTAATGTGCCAGTGATTTGTGTTGCTAAGACTATAGATAGATAGAACATGGAACATGGTAGTCCTCTAATATGTCTCGTTAAAGTCTGGAAAGGTTAAGGTCAATTAATTGGAATAGAACTTTGATGATGGTGTAAATTCCCTGCCTAATTTTGAGAGCACCTTAGTTAAAATGTGAGAGCAGAATTCAGGTAGACATCGTTGAATCATTTCATGCTTTTGTTCTTTACACACTTTACACATTTTCCCTCCTCTTGCTTGAATTTGCTCTGCTCATGCCTGATGTCTGTTCTCTTGCTCAGGAAAATCTCATTTTAATAGTGTCGCTCTCGACATTAGGCAGGGAATTAATGGCGTAGTTGACAGAATCTTACTACGTGTATGACTGACGTGACCGTATTATTTTGAGGAACTGACTTGGTTAAGAAATAAAGGTTAAAGAAATACTTATAGAGACACGAGATTACCAGGATCCCTTGGTAATATTAATGCTATCTAGAGACAGAGCCACTCTGCTTTCACATTATATCAAATGGCTCAGCCATAATAACGCCTGTCAGTCAGTGTAAGATCATTCTAATTTTAATAAGGTAATGTATGATGCAGCCACCACTATCCCATGCATTCATATCATTACATTGACTTTGTTGTCGGAGTCTCATGTGCCGTCATTAGCATGAGCACATGCACAAATAACCTATATGCAAATCTAAACACCCACAGGGTTTTGAGATTGCTGACACACTACTGTATCATGACACTGAAATGTGAAAAGCGTTGGTTTGATCACACTTTGCCTCAAATGAAATGTAAGACGTCCCACTCACTGCTATAAAAACAGATTGATCAACAGTGGTCTTGCGTTACGCCTGGTCCAGGGTTGTCAAATCAAAGACATTGAGCACAAAAACACAAACGCAGCTGTGATGACCAAGCTTCTCTGATGGAGAACACAGAACATGAACAAGCACGTCCCACTTTACACAACGCCTCAAGATTCCCTGCTGAACTACTGAACCCCTGTCACTTCAAAACAAACTCTTCTCACCAATCAAACTCAATCTGAATTTGTTCTCTCGGGCAGATTCCCCGCCCCACCCAAGCTTTTTGGTGAAACACGTCAAAAGATAAGATGGTGATGATCATGCACAGCTGAAGTAAAGGCAACTGTCCTCCCCTTTGCTCTGCCCCTTCTTTCATCTCCGCTGTCACTTGTCTTCCCTTAACTCTGTCCCCTCCACCCTCACTCTAAGCCCCTCATTCTTTGCTTTTATTCGCTGTTCTTTGTGGCTCGATTCCCCTTTCTCTGCTCTTTATCTTGTCTTTATGCTTTGCTTCAAGTTCACATCTTCAATCATCTTCTAAAAAGCATCCTCCTCTCCTCTCCTCTCCTCTCCTCTCCTCTCCTCTCCTCTCCTCTCCTCTCCTCTCCTCTCCTCTCTGACAGATGCAGAGCAAGAGAGAGTGGGTAGTGCTTGTGCAGAGGGCTGCCATATGTGTCCATCTGGTAATTTGCCAAGAAAGAGGAGGAGGAGTAGGAGGAGGAGGTGGTGGTAGAGGAAGAGGCCAGAGAGCATGCGTCTTAATCGGGATTGACGCTGTCACTGCTACAAGATAAACACCCGTCATCACTTTGTAATCCTGCACTGATCGCATGCTCTCTCTTTTTCACTGTCACACACACGCACACACAGTAGACGCACCGAAACAAAGAAATACACTGAAAAAACACCACAAAACCTCACAAAACACTGCAGACAGACACCCATGGTGCCATTTCTGAATGGAATTAATCAAGTGAAAGTGATCGGAGAACACACATATGTACGCACACTGTATAAGATGAAATCCACATTCTCAATACAGTTATCTCAAACACATGCCTACAAAATTCACACACATTTAGAAAGTGTCAGTGAGCAACCATAGCAACGGTTGCCATAGTGACTGGGAAGCTGGAGTCTTTTTGATGGCGCGTTTCCCGGAGGAACGCGTTATACTTCATCTCTTATGGGGGATGGTGGGAAAAGTGAATACTCACATTGATGTAGTATCAAACAGAATAGAAATTCCCATGAAGAAACTTACAATAGTGTGTATGTGTAAGTGCATGTTTGTATGTGTATGAACCCTCACCTGGCCTGTCGCTGTGACGGCAGAGCCCGACGAGCCTCCTCCCCTAGCCGGCTGAGGGAGGGTGACCGGCTCCTTGCCCCCCTCCCCATGGTCCGGACCACCACGTTGCCATTGGGGCTGCCGCTGGGCATCTGCTGGAGCAGCTGGGGTGACAGGCTGCGATGTAATGCAGAGGAGCCAGGCTGGGAATGACCCTGCAGGGGGGACCCGTGCAGGTGGGGCTGGGTGTGTTGCTGTTGTTGCAGATGGGGGCTCCAGCTGCTGGGAGATGCCTGCTGCTGCTGGTACTGACTGACCGTTAGATTGTTGTCGCTGTTGGAGCGCAGGAGGACCCGTGGCGCTGATAAGGAGGAGCTAGATGGACTGTTTCCACCGTCGTTGCCAGTAGATGGACCCCGGCGACGTTTGGAGTAGGCTGGAGCCTCACGGAAAGGCACTGCGAAGTAACGAGGGAGAAAGGTGATGTTAGCATTTGAGTAAGTTGATGTTTCTAATTCTGAGCAAGCTGTTTGTGTTTTCTTGAATGAAAAGTTAACAAGAAGAATTCAAAAACAGAATTTAAAATCCGTCTTCCCACTTTCAAAATGGTCAAGCTCCATATACTGTATCTTAAAGAGGTCATAGTACCAAATTTCCCCAACGCTGAACTCCCAGAATGCAGGCTTAGTGGTTCTAGCACCTCCTAAAGTAGAACGGGCGGAAGAACCTTCAATTATCAGGCTCCTCTCTTGTGGAACCATCTCTCAGATTGGGTACGGGGGGAGACACCCTCTCTACGGGTTACGGTTAGGTTTAAGAGTAGGCTTAAAACTTTCCTTTTTGATAAAGCTTATAGTTAGGGCCGGCCAGGCTTGCCTTGGACCAACCCCTGATTATGCTGCTATAGGCCTAGACTGCTGGGGGACTTCCAATGATGCACTGAGCTCCTCTCTCCTCCTCCCCTCTCTATCTGTGCATATCCATCTATCATTATTGCATTTCCTTAACTTTACTTCTTCGTTAGAGTTTGTTGTGCTCTCTCTCTACCCTACCAAGGCAGATGGCTAGAACTTGGTTCTGCTTGGGGTTTCTTCGTGTTAAAGGGAAGTTTTTCCTTGCAGCTTGCAGTGCTTCCTCAAAGTGTGCATTGAGTTGGAGTTAGCACCTTTGTATTTAATCCTCAGACCTTCAACCTGCACTCATTCTATGCAGACTGTAATTAATAGACATTTTGATAATTTTTGAAGGCTCATTAATAAGAACATACAGTTTGAAAGTAAAGGATATGAAAGGACACTTTTCAGTCTACAGTTTCAGACAACTGTCCTGGAATAAGGCTGTGGCACCAAGTCATGTGAGTATTGTGCTGGAGCAAAGAGCACAGAGGAGAGAGAAATGTATAAATAGTGTACCTTGGGTCTGTGAAGTGCTATTCTTTCCCTCAGAATTCAGACTTGCTGAGATACAGTATGCGTATACGTCTATCTATCTATCTATCTATCTATCTATCTATCTATCTATCTATCTATCTATCTATCTATCTTATACAGTATTCTGTAACTGTACAAGTACTCACTATTCATCATCACACATCTTGACCAAACCATCAAAATGTTATCAATCTGTCATTCTCTCTCTGACTCTGCCTCTCCCTCTCTCTGGGACCCGGTCAGATGAAAGATTGATATACATAACTGAGACCGACACTTATTGAATCCTGATTGGTGATTGGCCACGGCTCCACGTTGCTTTCTCTCTGACCATCATTAGGGAGATTATTGGGATTACAGTGAGTCGAGCTGAGTTATTTTTGCCCCGCTAGCTGCACCACTGTCAGACTAAACCAGTAATAGAGGTTGGCTTTGATTTCCCCATGGATACATTCCTCCATTACTCTGCCACATGACAAGCCAACAACTGCCATCACCAACTCTCCTCGCAATTACAACAGTGTGGGGACAGTAGAATCATAATGGGCCCCCCAGCTATTCCAGAAGCTTCTCCTGGTTGATGGCTGATTAATACAATAACGCCAATTTACTTTGTTCAAGTGTTGTGAGTCGCCGCGGTGCTGTTTCCTGCTGGTTTCTTCCTGACAGTCTGAACATCTGAATAGGGCATCACTGAGTCATTAGCACTTTTCCAGACAAAAATCTCTGATCTCGCTCTCTTTCTCTGGTGTGTCTACAGCAAACGTGTTAATCACGTCTGCATAGATGTGAACGCGTGGACGTGCTAATAATCGATGATAGCACATGAAAGAGCTAACAGCTGCTGGGCTAGCATGATGGGGCAGGTTTTAAATGTTTCAGATACCAATAAACATTCTCTTCTTCTCTATCTCAATCTCGTGCACAAAGACACTCACACATAAAGTGAGTAAAACGGGGGGGGGGGGACAATCTGAACATCTTGTGTAACAGATTGAAAAGCAATCAGTGGAATCTTTGTTACTGAATGAGGTCAGGGGTCAGCGAGTCTGGTACCACATAACTAAGCTGAAAAGATGCTGTTAACTTTGTTGTTGTTCAAATAGTTAAATAGTTAAGTCATTTGCTAACATGAATGTCAATCTGCACTGTTCACTGCTATGTAATGTTATAAACGTAACAACATTTTGAGAGCTACTGAACATTCTCTGAAAGAATTTGGGAAATTCAGCATTCTCCAGGTAAGACTGATGCAGCTTTGCATGATGAGATTCCAAACAATTGACAAAAAAATACAAAGTTCTGACAAGATAAAAACAATGTGGTTGGGAAATGATAGAGGGTTAATTGCATGCAGTCAAAAACGTAATTAGTCATTTATGTTCCCATTGCTTATGTTTCCATGCATAATCAATCACCAAGAGGCCTGTACATTGCAGCAAACTGATATGGATGTGTGCACTGATCAGGCAGCGCCTCCATACTACTGACGTCATCATGCAAAATTAGAATTAACCTTTTTTTTGGATTTGTTTTCATGTACATGGAAATGATTTCAATTGCCATGACGCCTAAACTAAGGTAAGGAGACTGGCCACACATTCACACCAGATCCAGGTGTCGAGGACATACATCTTGAACATCAACAGTCACAGAGTAATTATTGCAGCTTGACCAAAGAAGATGTGCACAATGAAACAGTATAGGCTATTCAAAGGTGCATTTAAGGCTTTGGAGTTGTGTTTACATTTTCTGTGCTCACTGGTTGTAGCAGATAATTCAGTTTATAAGAGTGTGTTACCTCTTCTTTACCTCTTCATTAACATTTATTTTAGTAGAATAAGATAATGAAGATGACCTTAACACTACTACTGCTTCTCTGTTTTTGTCATTATAAATGTCACATTCCCTGCTCACAGAGCTGACAGTCCTTTGGGTCATTGTCCTCTAGGTTGGAACCTTTTGCTCACCATGTATGAGCTTTGTCCTATTTTATTATGTAACAATTCCTAGCACGCGCAAATACAGTCACCTGAAACTTCACAAGGGCATTGCAGAAAACTGAAAGTTTTGTAAAATTACACTGCAAACACTGGTGTGAGTAACAAGCAGCTATAATAATAATCTAAAATATTATTGTATGACAATTTTGCGTGGCAGAATGAAGTGAATATGGGCACAATTTTAGTTTCAAAGATTGAGCAGAATAGAAGAGATTATCTTTATATATTTTGCACATAAATGTTAAACTAGCAATTATTATGATAATGGTGGTAATGAGGAGGATGACGACCAAGCCTCCTCATCACTGTAACCTCCATCATCATCATCATCAGGTCATTTGCATAGTGGACCTCGGGATTAAAATGCAACCTTCGTCCACTATGACTTAAAACACAGATCCCCATTTAACAGGAACATTCCCCTGCCTGCAAGCCACAGCGCCGACCCCATTGACAAAATAGCAGTGGATGAATCAAAGCACCACCATGTTTTCACACACAGGCAGATGGTCGGCTGTTCTCGGCAGGTTCCATTTGGGAACAGCTCAGACTTCTGTCTGTAGGTGTCTTCACCACATTGGGCTCAAAATCTTCATCTTCCACAGTGACCTAAAAACTCATCAAATGCCGGTGCTGCTGCAGATTATTCCTGTGATCCAAACACGCGCCGACCTACCTACAGCCTAATTGTGGTGATAAAAATATCTCCAATGATTAGGAGCATGCAAACGGAAAGAAAAGGAACCCCAGGTGTACTTTTCAAAAAGGGAAATAGCTCCAAATTCAAATAAGTTCACACTGGAGCTTTTCACATAAAGAGTTAAACGTCGAAACAGCGTCTGGTTTGTAAAAGTAAACAGAAGTGATTTGTCTTCTTACCTTCCTTTTTTAAGGCATTGAGTAAAGACTTCATTGTCGCTTCTGTTAACTCCGCTCACTATCACGGATCGTGCATATCACCCGACTTGAAAGAAGCCACAGTTTCCCGTTCAGCACCCCGGACAGCGACTACGCGGAGCTGAGCGCAGCGCGCTGCAGAGCCGAGGAGCAGCCGGGAGCAGCGCACATGATCCCGCTCACACCTTCTACTACCACCGCCTCCTGTGAGCCAGGACGACCCCTTCCCCTCCCCTCCACAGACACACACACACACACACACGCACACACAAGCATACGATCACCCATTTCTTAACCCCGCCCTCACACGCCTCCTTCTTCCTCTCTCCTCTCTTTCCCGTGAGGTTACACACACTGTCCTGGAAAAAGTGGTAATTGGGGTGGAGGTGGGGCACTCAGTAATACAAGTGTGTGGTAGTCGTAGTAGTGGTAGTGAACGTAGTAATAGTAGTTGTTGTAGAATCACAAACAACGTACTGTTCTGTTCTGTTTTCTTATGAGATGGCTTTAATATTGTGCATGAGTGTGTGTATTCAGATGCAGATCCAGGACCAGGAAAAGATCATAAATCTACTCAAAACGTTTGCTAATATGAAAATACAATTTAGAGGACCATGTATTGGTGGAGGTTTAAGTGAGTTCTTTGTAATTGAAGTACATACATATAGTGCAATTTCTGTAGTAGGCAGTATCTTGTTAAACACACTTCTGCATCTGTAAAGTAGGCTACATGGGGAAAATCAATGAAATCATGTTTTATACAGAACAACTCTCGACTTTATCACTGTCTATTTTACAAGGAGGGAAGCACTGGCAAGAATTCTACTGTAACGGACAACAAGAATAGGGTGTGACCCACTGATGAGCAACAAACAGAACACAATTGAATTTTGCAAGACAATGGAAAAAATAAAGGTATTTATTGATTATTTGATCATTACAATTCAATTTAAGATTGATTAGCCAGCTATCTGCTAACAAAAGCTGCAATACAAAAGTATCTCCAGTACTGACCAGCTTTTACCACAGACTGCCTTAATGGAATGGAAAAATAGCAGCCACAGGAATCTCATCTATAAGTCAGTGCCTCAGGTTTTCAGAGTGGATTCATTTGCATATACGTATAAAATTAATGGAACATGAAAAGAAAGAATGTAAGAATAATCTGAGTCTGCAGATTACAAAAGCCCAAGAGACGCACAGTTTAGAAAAAAATGTAACTTCAAAACAAACAAAATGGAAATCAAGATAGCTGGCAACGACACTATGAACGACACTAACAATAAGTGCAGATACAGAGTGAAGGTTAGATTACGTGTGTGTATGTGTGTACATGTCTGCCTACATACAGTATATGCGTATATTCAAGCGAGACAAGATATGAAATTGTTTTACTGTTGAAAGGATATTTTTTACCTCAATCATCCAGGGGCCTCCAACTTGATTTGGCTCGATGACCTTATTGGCGTAGTGTAACAGCCATTTCAGAAGATTTGTTTTCTTCTGTAAAGGATTTAGGTTTCACACACATAGAGCAGGAGGGCCTTGACTGCTGCTGTGAAGAATTAACGCTTCAGTTTCCTTGACAAAGTGGAATCTTATTCTTCTACTCCTTCTTCTTCTTCTTCAGTCCTTTGTTGACCAAACCGCTTTCCATGGACTTGGTTTTCCTGGCATTTAAATGTTGTCCAACTTACAGACATTCAGAAGTTACGGAGCTTTGTTGATTTCATCATATCGGTAATATGATATAGGTAACGTCGACAAGATCTGCTGACAAGTCAAGTCAAGTCAAGTCAACTTCATTATAATACAATGTCACATAAAAGGTCTCAAAGGGCTTTAGAGGCCACAACATCATGAAAATTCATCCAAAGCTCTCTAGGAAGAGGGGGGGGGGGGGGGAAACTCTCGAAAAAAAGGATAAAAGGAAGAGACCTCTAGAGAGGCAATTCCAAGAGAGATTCCTAGGTTATTATACTGAAGTGCAATTTGAGTTGTGTAAGTGTGTAAATTCACATTGTGCAATGTGGCTGGTGTTCATATAAAGATTAAAATAATTGCAAATTTTGGGATAATCTGTAACTATGTCTTTTTAATTTTAAACAATATCAACAAACAATCCTTTTTTTAAATTGAACAAATGGAAGCCAACAAAAATACAGATTCAATGGCAAGGTTAGACGCCCCCCAGCTTGGTGTCTGCAGAGATGACGAGCAGTAGTTGAAATCTCTGGAGGGTCAGTGACATGGTAAAGATTCGGGTTGAAGCAGTCAGTTCTGCTCTGTTGGTCATGCAACCAATTTTAGACGGCTGTGTAGATCTTTCATGCTTTGGTTTCCATGGAAAAGTTCAGGGTATTGGAGAGATGGGTTTCTATTTGAGGAATTCAGTTGCATTGATGAGGAAGATGAAACCATGGTGGCTGAGAAAGACGCTGAAGCCAAGGTGTTAGTAGATGATTGTGATTCTAATTTATTCCGATTTAGTTTCCATAACTTATCCTGTCATCCATGTCAGTTGTCGCTAGTTAGGGATAAGAGAGGAGATTTTGAACAAATGATGGACTGTCCAGGGGCTTCTTTCAAAGTAAACCCTTTGTGTTGCTAAGCAACCCAGAGGAAGATGACTCCATATATCATTAAAGCTACTTGTACACATCAGTGTGCACACCTGCTTGCTGCATGATGTAACGTATAGTACATTCATATATAACATTCATGTCTGCATGTACTCATTCTGCTTGGACTTTGATTTGGCGCTGGGCTGTGGAGTGAAGCCATCTGTTTACATGCTGCCCTGATTGATGAAGGCTTGTTAAAACTCAATCCCTCTCTTCCCACTGTAACTTCAAAGCACACTGAGACATAATCAGCCAAGAACTGACCCAAGAGCAACATACCAGATGGCCACATGCAAAGCATATGTTGTCATAAACTATGCAATAATACTGCAATGACAGCAGATTTACTTTACACTGTTTTCACAACGTGGCCAATCACCGTCCAAACTAGTCTGACTGCCTGCGGGGCTGTAGTATGTGTGAGGACAATGCATCAGTCAAATCTGTTTACGTTTGTCCTTCATATGTTATATTTCAAACAAGCTGATTAGATTTTGATGGAATATGAAATTACAGAGCAAAGCATTTTAAAAATTAATACCATAACGCCAGAAGAGACGCCTCATCTGTTGTCCCGCCATGCGTCCATGTGCGTCTTTTCTTTAAATTGAGCAAATCTTCCACTGACAGATACAGTACATGTCAGTTTTTTGTTTGTCATGCTGTAATTGTATGACTAATGTAAATAACAGCAACAATTAATTGTGTTGCTTTGTGGTTTTCTAGGGATTTTTGAGCTTTAGCGTGGAGAAACCTATTAAAGTCTAAATGACTAGCGAGCATGACTGTCTGATCAACTGGACTAAATACACACATCCTCATCGTCTATGTGTTCATTGCATTCCAACAGTGCATGTGTGTCATTTCCTATATCACCCTGAATGTTTTTTACCAACTCACTGAATTATTAACTGCATCTAGAACCAATTGCCAATTGTTAGATTATTTTTTTGTGAGACGATGGAGATAGAAATAATGTTTACACTGTAGTTTTCCACTCAGAAAACGACACAAAATAGCTTGTGGCGTGTCATTGTGCATAATGTCTGTGGAGGAAATTGTCTTCTTGCCTCCATGATGGATCTCTCCTGGTATGATTATAGAACACTGTTGTAGAATGGGGTGTCTAGCAAGTACCCCTAGCTTTTGACATTTTGAAAGTTTTCCAGTAATTATGCTCCATTGTAGCTGCTAGAAATATCCTGATGTGATGTCAGACTGTCTACAATTGGCCACTTTACCCGCAGAAACAAGGAAAATAAACCAAAATTAGAGGTACACAACCACTGGTAGTTGTTACAACAGCAACAGTTTTTTTTTCTCCATAGACGGATTGACTGATTATTTCTGAGCAGACACATGTGGAGGTGAGAAGTGAGTAACAGAATCCCCTGGGTGTTTTTACACACCAGAATTTATTGGATCTTAGCTCATTCTACCTTACAGGTTGCATGAGTACCCCCATGCTCTGTGGGGTGTAAAGGATGAACAAACAGGCTGATAATGCAGTTTTCTTGCACTTACTGACTGGCTTTGATCTACTTCAGCCCTACTAGCCTAATTTGGTCGCCTCACACTTGTATGTACTGTATGTATAAATGAAACCCTCGGAGCTAGGCTGCGGGGCTCAGAAGTTTTCAATCAACATTTCTATAAGATTCCTCACATGGTGCAAAATGGTGTTACCTTTTCCCAAAACTTATTTGATCGTACTGTGTTAATGCCTTATGTGTGTGTTTGCATGTGTGTGAGTGTGTCAGGAAGAGGACACGCTTGTACCACATTTAGAGCCTCGCTATCTGCCAGAGGAATCTGTTAAAAGAGTGACAGATTTGCAGACTCAAACCGTGCAAGAAGTGCTTGGACAGCCCTCAATGACAGAATCTGCTGCCAAAACCAATCAAAGCCCGTTCGAGAGCTCGGTAGATGTGAGGGAAAGGATGAGCCAAATCGAAAACAGCGAAGATTTGCAGTCAAAGTCACAGAGAGAGAGAGAGAGAGAGAGAGAGATGGAGAAATGTGTGAGAAAAAAATCCCAAATGTATTCCTGATTATCTGATTCTCATTGGGGCTGCAGACACTTAAACTCAGGCAGAGGTGACCATTTCAAATAATTCAATGTTAAGCACAGGGACATCTGACCAGAATTTAACAATCACTGACAGCACGATGCGGATAACCACACAGCAGAGAGAAATAAAGGCAAAATAAAATCACATTAGCTGATTAAAAATGGCACAGAAATCTTATTAAGCCTGTTAGAAATTCTAATGTCAACTGAAAGAATGATTGCACCATTTGGGAACATCCAAATGTCAACATGTCCCCCTTTCAACGGGACATACAGTATTATGTGATTTGTTCTATATTGTAATATTGTGAGGAGTGTGTGTTGAACACTGTCAAAATGTCACAACAACTTTGGCTTATAGAAATGTATCCAGCAAGACAAACCTGTAGGATGTGTAAGAAGAAGAAGCAAGCAAGTGTTAGGCCAGCATGCATGTTTTGCTTTCTTGGGGCATTACTCATTCAAGCTGGACACGAAAGAAAAGCTTAAGCTAGACCTTGTACGTTTTCACTCAGTTTGCATAGCAATGCTGTAGCAAGGAGGAGGAGTAGAGGAGGATTTTTTTTGCATTTTGGAATATTAGATTCAATATAGACCTTGAATGAAAATATGAATATGGAAATCTTATACTCTGTTCCCTTTCATTACTTACTCATGTCTCAGGTACTGTATTGTAAATGAATGGAGTTGGATAGAGTCAACATGCTTCAAATGAGGTTGCCAAGTAAAAAAAAAGTTAATGTTCAGCTCATGAACAGAAACAGAACATGTTTAACATTTCAAGAAATAATGACCAGCTTTTCTAATTTCCTTTACTCCATGCAGGAATTCTTTTTCTTTTTTTTGCAGTAATTCTTATCAGTAGCATCTCACTTTGTATCCATAGAAACCCTGATGCATAAACATCTCCATCAGCTTGACAAGACTTGTTTGCCTATGAGGCTGTGGCAGACAAGAGGACGCACTGCTGTATGTCAGCCAGCTCAGTCTTTTGGGGAAGATGTTTGAGGGCTTTTGTGGAGTTTGGCTTCCGTTCATTTCTAGTTTAGACTGGAAAGCAGCAAATACAGTGTTCCATATCTGTAAATAGCAAACTGGGAATAGAGGAGTGTGAAAACGTTTAAAGCGCGTACATGTGAGTGTGTTTCTTGGTTTGTGCATCCTTGTTTGTGTGTGTTTGGTCAATACATGCTCCATGTTGGATTATCACACTCTGGCAGCGGGTGGTCTAATATGCCCATCTGTCAGTCATTCTTACACGGCCTTACTGCTCATAAAGAGGAGACATGCAGCAGAGATTCCTACAGTACAATATCTTCCACAGACACACTCACTACTTATTCAAGATGTGTTGTGTATCTTTTCTTGTCTTATATGAGAGTGAGAGTCAATCCTAAAGACACTAGATAAGCTTGTATTACTGTTGGAAATCAGTACATTGTGTTGCATTCTTTGTTTTAATGTCTGTTTTGTTTCCTCTGCCAGTGGAGCGACTTCACTGTGACATACAAGCAATATGTCTTCAGTACCGCTAACAAATGTATACATCAAGTTATCAGTTAGTTTTTCTTCTGGCACATTGCTATTATCTAATTTAACCCACCTTTTACCTTTCACATGTAGTAAAAAAGCACATGGAATCAGATATTCACAGATTTGCCGCAGTCTCCGAATTTCCTTGCCATTCTGACTTGCACGTCACAAAAATCAACACTCTTGACGTGGCTGCAACCATTGCCGCACACACCCCCAGCTGCAAAAAGTGCTCTCATCCCTCTTTTCTGCAATACAATACAACTGTGTTCAGGAAGATATGAAGATTCTGTCCAAATAAATGTAGCTATGATGTGTGTCATGTAAGCACACAACAAACACACGCTCGGTTGGTTTGATAGCTGGGCCACACAGCATGAAGAACTGTCAGTACACAGAATTCCTCACCAAGCCAATTGCCCAGCCCACCATTCTACGCTGTGTTATCGCTATGTTGCCATGACTTTGGCTTCCAGAGCCCCGACATCCACAATATATTCCTCCTTATCTACTCGCTGTCACAAACATGACCACAGAGGGAGATGTGTTATGGACTCACAACAGGATGGGCTTTTTCTTCGGCACACTTCCCAGTGTTGACACTATAGCATATAGGGCCATGGTGTATGTTGTTGTGGGGTCACTGCCATGACGATGCTCATCTCACACTGCTGGTGTGTTTACCCTAAGGAGGCACACTTCAAAACAGAACAGATTGTGATTGACATCACAATCTGTTATGGGTTTGAGAAGGTTACCTGTCCATCATGTTTGGCCTGCAGCTGGGATGAGCAGCCTTCACGCCTACAGCATCATGCAAAACAGCTATGGGAAGTGATTAGTGTATGTTGAGAACAGCGAGAACACACATTCAGATAACGTAGGCAAAATAATTTCATCAAACATGTGTGTATGCCTTTCTAGCTGCTGTGTGTGTGTGTGCCCGCGCGAGTTCCTATGTGACTACATAATGTCTCTGTGCTCCCTGTGAATGTGCAGCTATTATGTATATAGGTCACACACACACACACACACACACACACACACACACACACACACACACACACACACACACACACACACACACTGACATGTTAGCTGCATGAAGAACTTCAGGCTACAGAAATGAGTGTCAGTGCCCTTCAAGAGCCCTTTCTATCTCTCCCATTCACATTGTGTCCTACTTCACGTCTCACTGCTCTGTCCGCCTTTGTCTCAGCACAGACTCCACATAGAAATGACGCTAAACAGTGCACACCAAGTGCTTGGAACTGAAGCTGCCTTGTGATCTTGTTCTCTTCCTGGTTGAGAATAAACTCTGAACACGCAGAAATTATTGATTAATTATGTGCTTCCAACTCACAACTCACTCACACACAATAGCTTCTATCAAAACCACAGAGAGCACCAGCGGTCATTGCTCTTCATAATCATTCATGTAAGCTGTAATATTGTGGTAGTTACTGCAACCTATTTTGTCTTAAATGCCATCTAGTGAGATGAAACAACATCTGAATTGTAATTTGAACAATTTCCCCCATGGTCAGAGCTGTTGTGCAGCGGTAATTCAATACTGTATGCAGTGCATGCAGTAAACAAACGGCTGATGACCACATCTGCAAAGAACTCACTCATGACCTTGTGTGCTTTTGTATTCTAAATCCCAAAACACAAAAAAATCCTGTGTATCAAGAAACTATAAGGGGTTTAATGTATAGTTGTTATACAGTACGTCATAAAATACAGGCCTAAAATTGAATTTAAAGTCTTAATCCACAAAATTGCACATAACTGTCAAATAATAAATGAGTAAATTATTAAGTACAGTAAATATACCTGGCTGCTTATTCTTTGATATTAACTTGAACGGGTATGAGAATAATCTGTAACCCAATATGTGGATAAATGCCTCAGCCTTCTTTGATGCAACAACTGATGAATACCAAAGTGAGTAAGAGATTAGTGATGTTCTACTCGCTGTGTTGGGTTCAGTGTGTTGCAGGCGTTATTCCGAATCCCACGACAGTTCCCTCAGCCTGGCCAATCGCAACACTTAAAGGGCAGGTCTTGCCAACAAATTCAGTTGGATTCGGAATAACACGAGTTGGAGAAAGATGTCGCAGTCAAATAACAGATTAACCGTTACATCATCTGATAGAGAGAAGCCGCGAGAAAGACAAAATCACAAGCCTAATGCTCTTTAACCAAATCGCTCTCTCTCTCTCTCTCTCTCTCTCTCTCTCGCACACACACACACACACACACACACACACACACACACACACACACACACACATACACACACACTGAGGTACACTTTAGGCTGAAGTTATGAAGCTCAGAGGGACTGAGAGACAGACAGAATAAAACAATGGAGAGAAAGAGAGTGAGGTGGTTTGGCTGCTGCCTGTCCGTCGTCCATGAGAGAGGGCAGGATTACATCTTTCGATTAGATTTCTCTCCCTCTATCTATCTCTCTCTCTCTCTCTTAATTCATTTTTGTCTGTCCTTTCATCTTTGTTCATCTAGTCTCATTTTGCCTAAAGCCGTGTAATCCTTAAGCTGTCTGTGCCATGCACAAACTGTGTGGGCCTATGGCACTATTAAGAGGAAAAAAAGCTTTGTGATCACTTCACTGGGCTGAACACATTAGTTATTTTACTGTACGCTAAGTGACCAAGGACTTAGAGTTTTTGACACATATTTTTTAAGATCTACATACTCTTTGGCTGTTTGCTTGATCGACCAATCAGGTAGTGGAAGGTAGCCGAAACAGTTTCTCTTAAGAACAGTAAAAAATGCCATTTGTGTAAAAGAGGCAAATGAGTAATGGAAATAAGAAATAGTAGGAAAAGATAAAGTCAAACCACATGGGGATGCCTTGTGATTGGATCCTCACAACCATTGTGCAACTGACCATTAGGTTGCATTGTAACCTAATGGTCAGTTGCACAATGGTTGTGATGATCCAATAATTAAGGCGCTTACATAAACATTTCACAAAAACAGATAAACCAATAAATCTATATACCAACACAATCAAATTCTTCCACAAAGATCACTCAGTAACATGAGGTGTGTAGCACAGCAGTCATGTTGGAAGCGTTCACCATCTGAGGCATTGATCATTTCTCTCGGCCTAATCGGCCTGGGATAATCCAAGTGTAAACATAAACTTTCATCATCTTCGAAGCGCTCTCATTATCCTGCAGAGGGGATTATACTGGTGGGTCATATAGGAGGATCAACCCAAGGGGGGATTGGAAATGTATCTTACTGGAGAAAAAGGGGGTAAAAAAGGACAGAGAGGAAAAAAAAGGAGGCACTATAGTGCCACTCACCTATATCTATCTCTTTGTGGTTCTTGATGAGTTCGGCAAGCTCAAAGTTGCCGGCAATAATGGCGACCTGGAATGAGAAAAAGTAGAGAGGGAGAGAAAGAGAGAGAGGGAGAGGGAAAGAGAGAGAGAGAGAGAGAGAGAGAGAGAGAGAGAGAGAGAGAGAGAGAGAGAGAGAGAGAGAGAGACTTATTAACCTTCTTACAGAAAAGACTTCAAAATGGTGAAAAGAATGAGATTTGCTTTCTTCCCAACTCTCTGAAGTGTGTGTGCATGTGCAATGTTGGTTGCTGGTCTCTGAACCTTCTTTTTCTATCTCTAAGAATGGTGATTCCTTACTTGTGAGGTGGTGGCTTTAACCATCTGTAGCTAGAGGACTAGTAAGATATCACACACACACACGCACACGCGCACACACACACACACACACACACACACACACACACACACACACACACACACACACACACACACACACACACACACGTGTACAAGTCAAGACACATGACATGATGGCATGCACACAGCTCACACATGTAAAGCCACATGTTCATGATGAAGGATCAGAGAGAAAGAGAGCTTAAGTTTCCAGACAAGAAGCTGCACACGCTAAGGGAGTGAAAACAAGTTATTATTTTTCCAATTTGTGCTTTCCCATGGACTGACAGTACAGTAGATAAAAACTGTATTATATTGCAACGCTCTGAGTTCAGTGCAAAGCTCTTAGTGCAAAGTTGAATGCACACAATAATTCCTATGTTTTGCTGTTCGTCACATGCTTGACACCACATCTGATTATTGCTTCTGTAACATGCTTTTGTTTTGTTTACATATGTATGCTGCAGAGAAATAACACTGAATGTATAAATCTTTCCATTCTAAGTCTAAAATAGCACTGAAGGACGAACATATCCTTCAGTTTTGTTCTTTGTCATCCTCTGAATTCATTTTGCGTGTCAAACGAGGTCAAATCCTCTCTGTTCTGAATCACTGAATCAATTCAGATCCAAAACCTGCAGATTTGATCATATGCACACAGCACAGAGCAGCAGTGTTTAATTTTGTTCTCCACCAGGGGGCAGTAAAAGGATTTCCCGTGTGGTGCTGCAAAGGTTGTTCCTGTGTAAGTGACCCAGATCCGGTCTGCCTGTTGTGCTGTTGTGGCTTAAGCTCGCCTCTGCTGGTGCTGAGGGGTGTGTGGTGTTACAGAGCTTACAGCTCGCTTCCAATCACAACCGTCCGTGTAAAAACAGGAGGGAGGAATTGCTCCACACATAAATACTGCACACACCTCAAGGGAGACCCGGCCTCATTATATAAGCATACTCTCTAAAATACAGCATTTTCAAGAACAATCACCTGGGAATTCTCTAACGGATATACTGAATATCAGCAGAGCTCTTTCAGATATTTGCAAAGTTACATTAATATACAATATAGCCCAGATTTCCATCCAGAAAAATGTTGCCTTTGATCTAAAAATGTGAATCAATGTGTGTATTCTTGTGTTCCTAGACGGCACCGTGTGCAGAAGTGAAAGAGATGGAGGAGGAGACATATACTATAAGATGAATGCTGGCTACATTTCACACTCACACACATCTCCCATAGCATATGCCACAATGTGTTGCAAACCCATGACAGGCTGCTCCCTGGATAAACCATTCTCCCAATCCAGGCTCAGGTGGACATGATTGAGTAACATACAGAGAAACAAATGACAACAGAGTGACTCCGCCGATATTCACACGTATTCCGAAATTGCCTTCCTAAATATGTCCAACAGGTTTACGTAACAAATCTGGACGGTTGTGGGAGAGAATCTATTTATTGTGATTGTCACTGGCTTTAGAAACACAAAGGTTGATTGAGTCTGTTCCGTGTCATGGGTGATCAGTTGAGTGTCAATATCCACTCCACAGAAAGCTCCAGCACATTGAGAAGTTCTCACCTAAATCTACAAAACCTCATGAAAAGCAAAATACTACTGCAATTGTATTCTTAAAGCTCACATAACTGTCAGAATTTAATAACCACACTAGTTCCAAAATTATTCATTCTTTTTAGTCAATTAGTCTCAATGAACCGTATGACATTCTATTACATTGAGTAAAAATGATTTGAAAATGATCTGTCTGTTGCTCAACAATTGAAACACCTTGACAAAAATGACAACTCAACCTGTGTGTGTTCCACATCAGTTTGTATCGGTGAAGTGAGGATTACGGCGCTATTGCACCATACTATCGTCGCAAGCTTCTGTAGATTTGTGGAGTGGGTGTCGGATGGTGGGTGGATGGCTGGTCCACTAGCAGTGGACAGGAAATAGTATGAGCCAAATGGTGTTGATACAGAATCCACTGAAGCATAGACCTTTGGCTTTGAACTGAGGATCATCTCAGTGGCACTGAAAGTATATTGTCCAAACCCATTATTTCACAGGATGTTACCTCATCTCTTCTTGGGCGGGTGGGCATCATTTTGCCTTTTTCTGCACTATTAATAGAGTGGGCATTCCCCTGCCCTTGATTTGAACATATGAATCCAGGTAACCAGAAATGCACTCACAATTTATCTCTCATTATCATTCCTCCACCCACCATCACCACTACTACCGCCACCATCACCACCCCCACATTGATTCTTTTCCTGTTCTCCCCTGGTTGTCATGGAGACCAATGGTTGCGTATAAGCGAGAAGTAATAGTGGGGATGGGAAGGAGGTGGAGCCGCGTTGTGCCTGGCAGCCAAGTGGAACATCAGTAAGGGCATTGAGTTTTTCAGATCAAAAAAGCAGAGAGATGAAGACAGAAGGGACAGGAAATCAATCAGCAATCCACAAAGAAAGCGAAATGGATATAATTGTTGTTACTTAGTCCAGAAAGCTGTGATCCAAACTCCTCGCTGTCATTCGATCAAACCAATGAAATCTCCAAATATGAGAATGAGAGAGGAAGAGAATGTGTTAGGCCGAGAAGGACAGCGAATAATGGCAGAGAGGGGAAATCGAAAAAGACACGAGGATTATAATGAGGACTGGAGAGAGAGTAGATTAGAGGCACGGAGGAAAAAAAAAAAAAAGTGCAGAAGATAGAAAGAATGTGGCAACTCCAATGTGTGAAAAGAAAGAGGGGAGGGCAAATGAAATGACTTATTGTGATAAGGAAGCTTAGAAGAGCACAGACGTTAAACTAGAGAGAGATGAAAACACTGTGTGAGGAGAGAGAAGTGTGAGGAGAGTTAGAAGAGACACAGGATGTGAATAATAATGTAGGAGGTAGGAGCTTATTAAGTAAAGAAAATAAACTCCATCTCTTCATCATCAAGACTCTAGGGCGACCACAGAGGAAGATGAAGGATTGATATTGAGATTTCTCAGCTTCAGCTATGTTTATCTTTTTTCTTAATATTTTGTACGCAACAGTGATTATAAGGTGAAGGCTTAGTGCACGCACACACACACACACACACACACACACTGAACTGACACATGATGTCATCACCACGCACCCACACAGTCGTCTCATTAAGATCACATGTGACAGTTCAACATAAGTCAGGCACTCCTTAACCCTAACCCTAAGTTAATTTAGGCTCTGATGATGGTGCTCTTGAGCATTTTACTCCGTCTTATACTATCAAGTTCACAAACAAAGGGCATTAATGTGGGGTTAATGTGGACTTTCTCCCCCTTTTGATTTCCAATAATCCCTGCATTCATTCAGCCAAAAGGAATGCATTTTATTTCAGCAAATGAACTTGTTACTTCATAGTGTAATTACATAGTGTATGTAATTAATGTTTTTGATACACTGACCCTTCATTAGCCTTCTGAGTCTGCGGCAATTATGTTATGATTGCCTGCATTTCCCAAAATGTAAAACACATAGAAAACAGGTTGACTCTTGTTTTTTTCATGTGTAGGTGGCGAGTGCAAAGGGGATAAATTTAGTAAGAGCAAGAGAGCGAGTTTTTCCACTCGAAAGCAAGTGAGAGTCCACAGCAATGTCTAGTGGCTGCTTTTTGTTCTGTTCTGCTCAGCTTTCTGTCAGTGGAGAAGAAGATCAAATAGGAATAAAAGTGCAAAATGGTGGCCCCAAGAAGGAATTTCTCGCCCTTTGATTCTCAGGCACCGATACGGAAACCAGGCCTTTACTGTTGACATTTTAAATATCTTAACGTAATAACCTGCTTTTTGATACCAAATGTGATCTGCATATTTGACAGTTCTATGGTTTGTTATGCTTTCCTTTACATCTCCTGTGCAAATATGGGAAGCAGCAACATTTCAAAACAGGCAGATTAGACATATTTCCATGATCTCCTATTTGTTTCAGACATGATTTCAAAGTCTAACTTGAATGTGCAATAAACCTTGATCCCTTCATGTGCTGTCTCTACAGAAGGCCTGATTTGGCAACAGATTGTGAAACATGGAGTCTAGCCAAACACTTCACGAGCCTCATACCTCACAGATGTGTCAAACCAGGGATGTAAGCTAATTCAAATGTGTTAAATGTTGATGTCGACATGTTAGGTTAGGACTTTATAGGCATCAACCCTAACTTCTAACTCATTGACAACATTCAACACACACTCCCCACTATAAACAGGAGGGAAATAAGCACATGTCCCCTTTAAAACCCCCTTCAGTTTATTCTATCAAATGTACACTTTTAACAGACCAGTTAATGAATCTTGGCACTACGTTGAAAAAAAATTGAAGCATCATGTGGAGATAAATCTACAGGTCAGGTCGACTCTGACATGTACAGTAAATTCAGACCTCGCCTTGTCGTGTGAAGACCTGAGAGTTTCACACAACGGCGTCATCTGTATCGGTCTGGGGCAATCTCCTTTCATGAAGTGCTCCAACTAATGAAGTGCTCCATTTGAGTGGCTGTGGAGGACAGTTGGGGACCTCGTGGGACTGCCTTTCATAAACGCCCCTCTGATTAAGACTCTTGTATATCTCAGTCGTATGCTATGAGTCAATCATGCCAGCGAGGCAGCTCTTACTGCTGCTGGCGTTTTTCTAGGATGGAGATGGATGTGCTACGGAGGAATACACACATACACACAGATACAACACAAGGATATGGGAGCATACATAACATACTATACTATGGAAGATGTGATGAGTTTGGTTTACACTATATACCACCTTATACCTTAACAC